>NC_046184.1:18807812-19110843 GCF_011004875.1 Balearica regulorum gibbericeps
TATTGGGTGCTTTTGAAAGATATTTAAAGGACAATGCAATCATAAGGCACAGTCAACATGGGTTCACAAAGGAAAAGTCCTATTTAACTAATTTGATATCCTTCTACAATAAGGTCACCTGCCTAGTGGATGAAAGGACTATGGTGGAGGTAGTTTTTCTGGATTTTAGTAAGGCTTTTGATACTGTCCCTCACAGCATCCTTCTGGACAAGTTGTCCAACTGTGAGATATGGTGAATGGGGCTACATCTGGCTGGTGACCAGTCACAAGCACTGCTCCTCAGGGCTCAATTTGAGGGCCAGTTCTGTTCAATATATTTATCAACGATCTGGATGCAGGAGTTGAATGCACCATTAGCAAGTTTGCTGATGATACCAAACTGGGAGGTGCTGTTGACTCTTTCAAGGAACAAGACATCTTGCAGAGGGATCTAGATTGATTGGAGCATTGGCAATTATCAATGGAATGAATTTTAACAAGAACAGATGCCAGATTCTACATCTGGGATGGAGTAAAGTCAGACACAGGTATAGACTGGGAGAGGAGTGGCTGGAGGGCAGCCCTGCAGGAAGGGATCTGGGGTGCTGGTTGGTAGCAGGCTCAATGAGTGAGCAGTGTGCCCTGACAGCCAAGAAGGCAAACCACATCCTGAGGTGCATCAAGCATGGTATAATCAGCTGGTCAAAAGAGGTGATTATCTGGCTGTATTCAGCATTGGTGTGGCCTCACCTTTAATAGTGTGTGCAGTTCTGGGCCCCACAATTTAAGAAGGATCTGAAGGTCCTTGAATGTGTCCAGAGGAGGGCAACAAAGCTGGTGAAAGGGCTGGAAGGAATGTCCTCTGAGGAGCAGGTGAGGACTCTGGGCTTGTCTAGTTTGGACAAAAGGAAGCTGAGGGACGACCTCATTGCTCTCTACAGCTTCCTGAGGAGAGAAGTGGAGAGGGAGGTGCTGATCTCTTCTCCCTGGTATCCAGTGATAGGACATGTGGGAATGGTTCAAAGCTGCACCAGAGGAGGTTTAGGCTGGACATTAGGAAGCATTTCTTTATGGAGAGGGTGGTCAAACACTGGAACAGGCTTCCTAGAGAGGTGGTCGATGCCCCAAGCCTGTCATTGTTGAAGAGGCATTTGGACAATGCCCTTAATAACAGGCTTTAACTTTTGGTCAGCACTGACATGGTCAGGCAGTGGGACTAGCTGATCATTGTAGGTCCCTTCCAACTGGAACTATTCTATTCTATTCCATTGCACTCCATTGCATTCCAAATTGAAAAATCAAGCACTGAAAAACTTTTTACTAGAATGAAGGTACCCACTATAACCTTAATTCAGTCCTGATGTATGTATGTATTGTGATGTACTATCTAATTACATCTATTATCCTTAGGATCCCTGTCTCCATAAGATCACTGTCTATTTCACACATCTGTTCAATATTTTGCATTCTCCTCATTGTCCACTGCCTGGCCTCCTCCCTCTGTCCCTTTCCCTTACTTTCTGTGTAAGACTGAAAGTCTGGTCTAGAGAAGGAATTCTTAATTTCCCCGTAAGTGTTTCTACAACACTTATCACTAGAGTCTCTTACTGCTTCATAAACATTAATAAATTGAATTTCACATATAGGTACTGTCACCATTTCAGTGAGAGAGAACTGAGACGCTGCAGGACTGAGATTAAAAAATCTCTGTCTGGAATACCTATGACCTCATTTTTCATTAATGGATCTTCATATATTCACAGCACAGCAAATCAACTTTAATTACATCTGTGAACAGTCAATATTGCTGTAACTGAGGTGCAACATATTCAGACTATTACGAACACACACCTTTAGAAAGTGTCATTGAAGTGATTTATCAAATACAGTGAAACTCAATGGCAGAGACATAGAATCTAGTTTCCAAACAACCATTCAGCTCCTGTAAATCTAACATCAGCCTTCATGTATTTCAGCTTTTGCAAGAAATGAAGCATGACTCTGTATAGGTGATGGTCCCCGCTCTCCTGTTGCCACTTTCCTCCTCTGTTTCCCTTCTCCTTTCTGGTCTTGCCTCCCTTCATCCTTTGTCTCCATGCTTACCCATTCCCTGTGGACTATTTGTCATGTAATCTTGGCCTCCCAAAATTCCTTGCTTTTAACCATATCTCCTGTCTCCTGCTTTTCCCTTCTCTGCTTCTTTTCTTGGCCTCAACAATCTTTTTAGGAATATTTATTAATACTCTGATTTGCTAACCAAATCTCAGGCCAAATTTACTATGGGCTTGAGCTAGTAAAGGAAGTATGTACAAAAAGTGGGATTTAGATGGCATTTAGGTGCCTGATTAAAATTCTGAAAGCTGCAGTCTGCACCTGGAGAAAGCTAAAATGAAAAAAGCCTTTATTGTTTTACTTTCCTGTTTGTCTGGGCCATATCTTGTGCTGTAGAAGTGGGCCTGGCTGATAATAAAAGTGATATATGGCAACAAGCAGGGAAGTTGCTGTGACGTTTTCTCTGTTGAGGAGTGCTGAATACTGTTGGGTCATGCTGACACTAACAAGTTAGTGAAAACAAAAGGCCTGCCGTTCAAAGCAATTATCTATACTTGATGAGAACCATGTATACATGCTTACATACATACATTCACAAATGCATACAGACAATTGCAGTTCAAAATATCCTTTCAATGTTACCAAACATCTCAGGTACGCCCATGACAAAAGCATAGCAAGACTCCCGATTAATGTGTCAGACAAATTACGTAGTCAATTAGCAAACTGAGCAATGTGTAACAATGTAATTATATAAGAAGGAAGTTAGTCAAATTCAAATTTTAAAAACTGGACAGTTATTACAGCTCTTGGCTGCAGTTTGGCTGGTAATATGCAATTTTACTCCATTTTGCTAATTGCCATACTGTCTGGAGTCAGGAAACCTGAGTGACAATTCTTACAGAATATCTGGTTGTGGCTGAAGAAATGGAAGTTTTATATTGATAGGAGGGGTAGACCTTGATAGAAAAATAACCCAAAAAACAGTCACTCAAAAATCAATAAAAATATAACTGTCAATGTCTTGACAGTATAGCGTAGCTTGAATTTAAGACTGATTGGAAGCCAGAAGATAAAATGTCCTCTACTGATGTCTCCAAGGACTTTATGTAGCATCTATGGCCACAGTGTGGACTTGAGCTCCTGAGATTCTGTGAGAATAGGCTTCATGCTGTTTCACAGATCTGTTTCCTTTACAGTCCTTCTGCTATTAAGGTTATATTTTCAGGGTATCAAGTAATTTAAAACCAACCAATTCTACTACCTATATTCTCCATCAGTGATGAAACAAAAACTTTTCCTTTTTGCTTCATTCTGGTTTATTCCTCTAGAATCAGTTTGGAAATTGAATGAAGAGGGTTTTTTTCACCTAGTCTAGTATTCAATCTATCTGACTCTTCCCTCAAGGGCTTAAGCTCATGATTACTTAAGGATTAGTATTGAAATATACTCTATGATCTGTGTGTTTATCACTTAGAAAATGTGTCTGGTTTCAAAGTGGGAATTGATAATGCGTGAAAATGATCTTAGCATCTGTGGCTGTGCTGGTTTTGGCTGGGATAGAGTTAATTTTCTTCATAGCAGCTAGTGTGGGGCTGTATTTTGGATTTGTGCTGAAAACAGTGCTGATAACACAGGGATGTTTTAGTTGTTGCCAAGCAGTCAAGGACTTCCCAGCTACTCATACTGGCCTGCCAACAAGAAGGCTGGGGGTGCACAAGAAGCTGGGAGGGGGCACAGCCAGGACAGCTGACCCCAACTGACCAAAGGGATATTCCATACCATATGATGTCATGCTCACTATATAAGCTGGGGGGAGTTGGCTGGGGGAGTGCCGCAGCTCTGGAACTAGCTAGACATTGGTCAACGAGCAGTGAACAATTGTGCTGTGCATGACTTGTTTTGTATAGTCTTTTATCATTATTATTATTATTATCTTCCTTTTCTGTCCTATTAAACTGTTTTTATCTCAACCCGTGAGTTTTAGTTTTCCTGACTCTCTCCCCCATCCCACTGTGGAGGGGGAAGTGAACTAATGGCTGTGCGGTTGTTTTAGCTGCCTGCCAGGTTAAACCACAACAGTGGCTTTTCTGCTTCTTAGTTAATAGTTAAATACACAATAAGAGATGGACTTCTGTGGTCATAGGGCCAGGTGCAATACCTGGATATTCATCTTTCAGTTTTAGACTTCTATTGAAGAAGTTAACACATACTTCTTGTTCATTTGGTTCTTCTAGAGACTTCGCGATCTTATTCGTAGGCCTCCATTTTAAGTCAGAAATTGTTTGTCAGGAAACATTTTATAAGAATAACCATTTTCAAAGAACCTCTAACAAGGACACAAAGCTTTCAGTAATAAAAAGTAAAAAATACAAATAATAAAAAGCTAAAAGAGAAAAAAACCACAAAAGAAATATAATCAAGCACCAATCAACAAAGATTTTAGGGTGGGCTTGAAGCCTGATATTCACACATGATCACAGCAGAGTTCACGGCAACAAATTAGCACTGGGCAATTCTTGCTAGGAGTACAGTGGATTGTTATTGAATTGTCAGTACAGAATGACAGTACTCACTGAGATGGAAAAAACCCTGCACCTCATCCTTCTGTTTGTGTCAGGTTTCAGAGTGTGTCTTCCTTGAAATATGGAGTTAACAATGCAGTTAAGATCAGTTAAACCTATAACAAAGAAAAAGTACATCTACAGATGCAATGGAAGGATACTCATGTTGATAATGCTATGTGTAAACTCATTTTTGCAAGCAGTGTCAAATACTTAGCTGAAATTAGACCCATAATATGCATTTAAAGGAAAAGCGATAGGGGAAAAACCCTGAAGTACTATGGTTAGTTTCCATTTAGAAATCACAGTGCTATAGGGAAAATAAAGTAGGAAAGCCAATACTTTTTGATTAGAAATAAAATGGATGGGGTTATGTAAAGAAAGCTAAGGCTTGTGTTTATTTAGACTAGTGCCAGTTGGTTAAATGCAGGGTGTCTATTTAATAGATTACACATTGCCTTTAGCTAATTTGAATTATATTAAGGCAATCAGCTCTTTACTGGGACATACAAGCAATATAAAGTCAACAAGAGCTCCACAGTGGCAGTTATTTCCATTGACTTGAGAAGCTTGCTCTAGAAATATGCAGCTCTCTGAAGGCTTTGGTGATTTTCTATATCCACAGTCTGGTTTCTACAGAAATTATTGTTTTTCTGACATACTACATGTGAAATATAGCTCATATCAACTCTGAATTTACATATTCAAATAAATGTTGTCAGTGTAAATTTTAGCATTGTGTGCAATAGCTTACACTAAACTTTAAAAAATTCCTTTCAGATAAAACATTTGGTTCATGGAGGCTATATCTTTTGAAGTACCTCTCAGTGCTCTTAGGTAATCAGGAGCCTGGCTTTATCCTTCTTCTGCAAGAAAAGAACTCCACTACAAAAAGTAGTTTACCACAACATTGCTGTACTGCTTCAGTAATGAGTTAAAAACAGAAATGGCATTCCTGGTAAAACCAATTCCATACAGTACAGCAGCCCAGGCTTTCATCGGAAGACTGTTGTATTTAATCCTGTTTTACTTGCAAATTCTGAGAAGAATTAAGATCAAGATAAGACAAAAGAAGCTAGCAAAAAAAGATTTTCATTTTAGCATGACCAATCTCTAAACGGTGTGTGAAGATAGATCATATCACTATCGCTGTACTCGAGAGTGGCATGACTTACAGTAAAAAAATAGTCATCATTTAGAGGTAAAACTCTTGGAACAGATGTTTCTCTATTCTTATAATGTGATAGCAGATTTTTCACCTTGCTTTGGTCATTCAAAACGTCCATGAATACTGTTTGGTAGTTCAGAAGATTGTTTTGGCAACAACAGTAATGGCAACAAAAGGAGGTTACTCAAGGTCTTTTCAGTACTGTTGAGCTGCATGTATAAACCAAAATAAATACAGATTATATTTTGAATTAGAAAGCAGAGGAATTTATTGCAATTATTTTAACAATGTGGTCGGGAACTAAATGAAAACAATGGAACAAAAAAAAATTATTCATAACAGTAGTAAGAAGAAGAAAGCTTGTTTAGTTATGCATGAAGAATGGAGATGGAATGTGGCCAACAGCACTGCTTCAGTGGACACGAAAGAAAGAAGGATGAGAAGCTGGAAAATGGTAGAATGGGCAAATGCCATTAACAGACACAGTAGCTTGTGATCCACAGATGCCAAAGCAGGAGTAAAAAGTAAATTGTAAGTTATTTAATGAAGACTTCTGTGAAATGAAAAATTACTTTGCAACTTAAGTAATACAGTACTAAAGTAATCTAAACCAAGGCTGTAAGTAAAAAATGAACCACTGGAATCTTTAAATAAAATTTGATTTCACTCACCCAGGTTTCACCTCAGGAGTTCAGAGCAGCTCCTTCAACCATAGCAGCGATGATTGTTACTGTGTTACTCACATGAGAAATAAAAGCAATTTTTCATGAGCAATACCAAGTTTCAAGTGTCCCAAGTCTCTTTGAGGAAGGCAGATAAAATCATAGGCTTCATTCAGAAATTATTAAGTCATTTCTTATTGGCTTAAAAAAATAGCTGCTACATTATGGCACATGTACTTGGCACAATACAGTGCTCCAAAGATATGCCTCTCTAGTGTCTCCGTACGACACTGTGGTATACTATGTATATATTTGAATTTCCCCACAGAAGAACTTCCAAACTTCACTCAGAAACAGCACCATGGGATAATTCAGGCTAGAAGGGACCTCAGGAGGTCTGTAGTTCAACCTCCTGCTCAAAGCAGGGTCAGCTGTAAGACCAGACCAGGTTGCTCAAGGCTTTATCCAGTTAATTCTTGAAAACCTCCAAGTATGGAGAGAGGTGGCACAATCTCTCTGGGCAACCTGTTCCACTGCTTGGAGCTACAGAAGCACAACAGATGTGAAAGCCAGAACATATGCTGATCTCCAGTATGAGCTGTAATGAACCACTGTATGTACAAAACTGTGAAAGACTGTTTGGTATATTATTAGCCTACTTCCCAGTGGCTTTCGGGAAAAAGGAAAAAGGAGGAGATGAGTGGAGAGAAAAGGGCTGAAGGTACAGTCTGTCTAACATCAATCTTATTTTATAGAGCAAAAAAGCATAATTCATTAAAATTCTTCTCTGTATTTTGTATTTGGATTGTTTAATGGTTTTGAGTTGGGGCAAGAGTGGGAAAAGTATGGTGTTTGGGCAGCTTGAATTCGAAGGACATTTTACATCAATTATATCACATGGAAAGTAAAAAAATACTGAAAATTTGCTATGTATGGGGTATATTCTTCTTTCAGAGTGTTTTAAAACAACCTTGTTTAAATCTATACTTTTTACTTCATTTTTTATAAACTAACAAATTACAGTTTACACAATATAGATGCTCAAACTAGTGACTCAATTTCTGAATTACTTTTATGTGACCCTCAAAAACTAAGTGTTATTAAAGTAATGATTATCTTATGGTTTGCATTTCATTTAATATAATATCAAAATAATATAACATATTAGTCTTACCATGTTAGATGATTTAGAGTCAAAGACACAGTTTTGAATATATTGAATGAGAGGAGTTATATACCTTCTCATAAAAGGACTGTGCAAAAGGAGAACTTCATTTTTACTATATTGCTTTTCTGTCTAGAGGGAGTTCTATATCTGCAATATATTTTTTCGGAAACTCTGCTGTTTACTAAATTTATGGGCTAAAGAGAGTAGTACTACCTGTATATCCAGATTTATTGTCATCAGAGCTTTACACCACCCCAGGCAAAGAAAATATATGGTTTCTATGCATTAGAAATGCAATGTATGTAGTAAAAATATTTCAATATAAATTAGTAAATGAAGCTTTCTGATTTATAGACAATACGCTGTTGCACCTTTTTTTCCATTTTCTTTCAAAACACTGTGTTTAACACTATCTTCACAACAGGTATTGCTCACCTATCACGCACTAGTATTAGTTGTTATTGCTAATTGTGTAGAATTGTTGGGGGGTTTTGCCCTTGAAATAATACAGGTAAAATGAGGGCGTAAGGCCATTTTCAGAAAGGCAGCAATATGCACAAAAAATATCTGGTTCAAATATCATCTAAACATAAACATACCTCAACCTTATTGAAGAAGACAGAACTGTGTCAGACTCCATGAGAATACCACCTGTTTTACACAGCCGATCTGTGACCATGCAGGTTACAACAGAGGTGTCCTCAGTAGCAGTGTCTAGGTGCTGTCTAGACTTTGAAGTCTGAGTTCACAGACTATGTGATTCCTCTCCATAAGCCTCAGGGCTTCTCTGATCCTCACCAGTGGCATCTACATTGTGCATGAGTAGGTGCACACTTGGCTGTGCTAGCTGTCTCACAACCTATTCTCCTTTACTAAAACTTATCATCTCCACTACATTCACAGAAACTTATGAAGTAGCTTCATCAGCCAAAAGAGTTGACAGGTGTCTTGTGCCAAGGATTTCTGCTAGGCTTTTGAACTGAGAATTATTTGTCTTGCAGGGCACAAAGTTGAGATATTGGGATGAGAATCCAAATTTCTTTATTCTAATCTACATTCAGTGATCTTTATGTTGTCATTTCATGCTAAATAACAGTTTGGACTGAATTTTATTCAGACAATAGCATCATATCTTTTTAAAGAAAATTTATATACAGTATTATATTTAATTATGAATATTATAATTTCCCCTTTTACTTGTGGGCAAATTCTCTCCTCAAACACTATTCCTGCAGAGGATTTTGGGGTTTATGTGTTTCAGGTGACCTCCATGAGGACATAAGCTATTCTCATGGCTTTTAATTAGTTTATTATTTACTGTTCATTTTACAATAGAAAATATTTGATTTCAAGATAATGTGCAGAGAAGGATGCCTATTTCTCAATGTAATGCTAAAATAATAGGTTTGCACTAAATTAGATTTCTACGACACTTGACTAGAAGCTACAATCTAGGAGAAAAACAGAGTCATTGGTTCACATTTTCCTTGAGTGGATTTAATTTGTGCTAGCTCTGTACCAAGAGCATCTTCTGGCTCTTTGCATTGCCTTAGCAGCTCCTATGCACTGGTTTCACTACTCTTTCTGCTGTTTATCTATCCTCCATGTACTAGTGTGGGAGAGAGTATGCCAGGCCCACCGTGATGCTCGTCTCTTCAACTCCTTAGGCATGATGGGAGTGACCCATGTGCACGTCATGATCTGCAAGAGCATACAGGGCCATAGCAGGGTCACTCTTAGTTTTTATTTATCAGGCTTCTGATTCAATTCTTTGCAATTGGTGATGTAATGCTACCAAAACCCTAAAGCAAATAAAAAGCTGGGAATCTGGTCCTGAAATAACTGCTGTCTTCAGGAAGTGAAGATTCCCTAACAGAGAAGGAGGCCCTGAATGAGCAATTTGGCGCAGCATATTGCAGAAACAAAGGGATGTGACATCATTAAAATTAAAATGTACACATATTCTTACATAGTTTATTAAGTAAAAAGTTATATCTTACCCGAGAAAATATATATGCCATATTATGAGGCTGCTAGTAAAAAACTGTATCTATCACCAATGTAAATCTTAACTATTGCCTGGAAAAATGTTCAAGCTGATGTTATACAACAATTCTAATAAAGTTTAAAAACAGTGTGTGTGGAGATTCAGCACATATGAAGGAAACTTAAGAAATATGAGGGATTCTATAGAATAATAATTGAGGTAAACTTTATATGTCCAAAACCAAATCCAACCCAGACACCAAATAAATTAATTGTAAATATATCTAAATGTTAATGAAAGATTTTTCATGTGTATTTGGAGAAAATAAGGGTGGGGGGGGGGGTGAAAAAAAAACATGCCTACAGGAGTTAAAAAAAAAAAAAAAAGAAAAAATAGGACAACATACTATTACTGACAGTAATTCTATGCAGGTAACAAATGCTAAGGGAGAAGATCAGCCCTCTGAAGAGCAGTGGGTACAAATTAGATTTTTGGAAACACCTGAGAACGTTCCACATCACAGATTAATGTCTAAAGCAAACAGGCAGAGGAGACAGGAAAAGCTGGCCAATTGATTTTAAAAAACACTAAACAATTGCCTAGAGTGCTGATAAGCAAAGGTATCAATAAACAGAAGCAACAAAGTGCATGTCCTCATAAACAAGGAACACAGAAATTGCTGTCACATCTTTCTCTTATTGACCCTAGGATTCCTTAGGTTCTATATCCATTTGTGGTAGTTTAACCCCAGTTGTCAGCTCAGCCCCACACAGCCACTTGCTCACTCCCCCCATGGAAGGATGTGGGACAGAACTGGAAAGGTAAAAGTAAGAAAACCCATGGTTTCAGATAAAGACAGTTTAATAGGTAAAGCAAAAGCCACACACACAAAAAAAAGCAAGACAAGGAATTCATTCCCCACTTCCCATGGGCAGGCAGGTGTTCAGCCATCTCCAGGACAGCAGGGCTCCATCACACGTAAGGGTGACTTGGGAAGACAAATGCCATCAGTCCGAATACCCACCCTTTCCTCCTTCTTCTCCCAGCTTTATATGCTGAGCATGATGTCATGGAACACCCCTTTTGGTCAGTTGGGGTCAGCTGTCCCGGCTGTGTCCCCTCCCAACTCCTTGTGCACCCCCAGCCTCCTCGCTGGTGGGGAGGTGTGAGAGGCAGAAAAGGCCTTGGCTCTGTGTAACCACTGCTCAGCAGTAACGAAACCATCCCTGTGTTATCAACACAGTTGTCCCTTTCTCTCTCGCCACAACAGAGCAACATCATTCTGGACAGTCCCCTGTGGAAGGTATTGTCCTTATTGAATATATACTGAGCTAACCAAAGACTAACAGATCTTATTGGAAATCTCTTCCAAATTAATTTTCTCAGTTTCATTTAAACTCTTAAGACTCTATAGGGATTTCCAAAATGTTGCATCATATAGCATACAATATAGCAACTCCATGATCAAGATGAGGACATTACGGTTCTTGTCACATTACCAGCTTTCTACAGAAGCTATCTTTGACACATTTGACATTATATTTGACACTGTCAGACAGATTATTATTATTTTTGCTAGTAATAATAATTATTACTTAATACTTATTATAATTGTTAATAAGAAGGTTTTTTTGAAATTGCCTTTCAGGACCTGTTGTAGCCCACCACAATCACAAGAGAGAATATAAATTGGAAATATTTTCAGCAAACTCAAACTACAACAATTTATAGAGGAATCCCATTTATGTTGCCACATAATGGATCAGTTTCAAAAGCAACAATCTCAAATTTAACTCTGCACCAATTTATACTACAAAATTCCTACCTGGATTCTTACATTGCTGGATCCTGGTGGAAATGCTTATGGATATATAAATAAGTATCAAATTTTTATATAATTATTAATCTATTAGCGGGATCTTTGAGCTATATTCTCTGTGCTATCCTGGCCCTGTTCACTGAGTCTATAACATCTTCAGATCTAAGATTCCTTGTTATCACTCAAGGTTTAGATGTTCTTTCTTTTTCTTATGTAAAAGTAAATATATTTTATTTTACATGATGCATGTTGAGAGATACAGTTTATTCTTGAAGATTACATTAACAAACAAGAAGGGTTTCTTTGTGTTTTCCTGATAGGCAGTTGCACGTAAAAAGGTGTATGCATTATTTTCAACAAGAATGTGAAACAGCTATTCCCAAGTAATGAGAATTTGAAAGATGATTCTGTTTTAAATGTCTATATAAGTGATTCACATTCAGAAGAGCTCAGAATAAGCACCAGCTCTTAGACAACTAATTTATTAACAAAGCAGGCTGAAAAACTAGCCGTATTGTTCTCTTGCAGATTACACCAAATTATATTAATTTAATTAAAACCTAAAATCATGTTTATTAATTAATTTATTCTGTCAGTAATCAGGAAGATTGAGTAGCTTCTTTAGTTCATAGGCTGAAAGCAATGTGAGATTATGTGCTGAATTGAGAGGTAACAAGGTAAATTGCTAATACATTACCTATGCTTGCTTTTGGATACAACTAGAGCCATGTATAACCCAGATTCTGCTCTCTCCCTAGAGATTTTCTCTTAGAGAAAGATATGAATAAAGAGAAAACATATTTCTACATATTTATGATGATCTTTACACTATTATTCTTTGAGTTACCCTCATGAGCTGAAGAACTAGATTCCTTCTCAAAATATATAACCTTTGATATGATTTCTAAAAAAGGAATCGTGGCATATTTTGCCACATATTTTATAAGGTTTTGAAAATATATTTACATTAATAAAGATAACAGAGATCTTCAAGGCATCAAAAGAGGTCAGGGCAATAATGGCCAAAAGTTGACATAAAGTCCACACAAAGCAAATAGAAATATGCATTTTTTTAGATATAATAAAAAAAAAAAAAAAAAAAAAAAGACAGACCAGGATTAATAAAAAAGAATAGAAGAGGATGAACTCTGATAATATCAAACACAGAAAACTGAAACATAAGTTATATTAAGAAGAAATGTGATTAGAAATCACGGTCCCTTAAACCCTTTTATTAGGTCCTTGTTAAACTGTATTTTAAAACGTAATAAAGAATTTGGAAATAAGTCTAAAGTAATCTAATCTAGTTTACACCTAATGGAAGGTTTTCCACTAGTGGGGTTAGTGGACAGAGCACCTCACTTCCCCTATATGTGTCCTCAGGTGGTTTACTTTTATGGCCAAGAGTTTATGGCACAGCATGTGAAAACTATGGTTCCTGATTCAAATAAAGTTTATGATAAATTTGAGAATCTGCTCACTCAAATCCAGAGACTCTAGAAAAGAGGTTGCAACTGAAGATAAAATGACCTATTTCCTATTCTCAGGTTCCGAGATAAAAGAGGTAACAACAATCTTTTGAGATGTTCTTTCTTTAAATGTCTTGTCCCTAAGGGAAAGGACTACTGCCTTTGTATAGCAAGGTATAAGGACAAACTATAGTGACTCCCCAGGCCACACTATCCTGTGCATTAAAAAATAACCTCACAATCAATAATTCAGAGTTTATCCCTACCATACAGTCAAATGTCCTCCCTGCACATGAGTGCCAGTGTACGATATCTAACTGAGAAAGTAATATATGTGTTTTAGAAAAGTTTTTCCCATTTCCAGAAAGGAAGGAGATATTGAAATGTATAAATTATTTCTGATTCACAGTTCTGAAAACAGAACTAGATCCCACAGTGTTGCATAGTTAACAAAAAAGCATATAAAAATTCTTAGAATTTTATCATCTTACTTCAATATTTTACACATTATTTTATAAAATTTGTAAATATATGCCTTGTAATGCATTTTAAGGTGCTGACTTATTATAGAATGTTCTCTCATTTCAGTACAGTTTGGTTTTCCATTTTTTCCCCACTTTTGCCTCATTTGCTTGACCTTATCACTCTAAGAATAATGGTACTATCTTAATTCAATTGCAATCGTTTGAAGTGAAAAACTGCTCATCATTAATCTTATAGTGACAGGCCCTATTGTAATTAAACTCCAAAGATAAGTAATTCCTTATTAAGAGAGATTATTTTACTGCTCAGCTCACAATTCAAATTTATCTGTTCTCATACGCTTTGCCATTTCAGGGTAGTAAGTTGTCCCTTATTTTACCTGAGTGTTTTAAATGTGTTGATTTTTGATGCTATGTTTATGCAGCTGTGAAATTAAATCATAAATGAAAAAGCTTTGTACATAAGTCAACGAAAAATACTGATTTATTATATTTGTGAACAACTAATGGCATGAATAGGTTAAGAGATGTTTTTTATTACTAAGATTTTAAAGACATGCTCTAATAACGGTCATGCCAAGTATATATAGATCACTCTTGACACTTTGCTATACTGTTGCTGAGAAGAAAGAGGTGTTTTTCTATAGCAGGGAATATCTGCCAAAAAAAGTAAGAAACAGATAATTCAATGAGCAACATACCTCATTGTTTTAAGCAACTGCAATACAATCCATGAGCAACAGCTCTTCATGTTAAATAAAATGGGGGGGGGGGACGGGGGACGGGACAGTATTTGATTCCTGAACACCAAGAGATAAGTAAGAAGTGCAATATTCTGACTTTTGAAGTTGCCAGAATCTGTAGTGCTTTACTGTGAAATTAACTAACTTGTTTATTTTAAAAAATGGATGACAGACTATATTTTCATCCTTTTTTTCCCCCCAGTATAGGTAGGAAACATTGAAAAGTGGCTCCTCAGGTTAATGTTTCTTTGTTTTTCCTTGCCAGTTTCTTTTATCTTTGTGGAAACAATCTGAAAAGAAAGGTCATCAGCCTAGAAGATCAAGAAGCATGTAACCATTCTTTCCGATAAAGACAAACTGACCTTTAATGTTTTATATAGGGGTCATTAAATGTCAGGGCACTGAGGGCAACAATGGCCCTCAAACGGCCTCATCCAGCCCCCCATGGAGACTCCCCCCACCCCTGCCTCATGGCCCAGGACCCCATTTCAGCGCAGCCCGGAGCTGCCAGTCCAGTCCCAGTGATGCTGTAGGAGTATCATTCTCCAGCTCCACCACAGCAGGGCCCTGGCCCTGCTGAGCTGGGCCCAACCCGAAAGCTGACTTCCCCATCCCCTGAGGTGCCTGATGGCATCTGGGGCTGCCCGCGGCTGCCCTCCTGGCCTGCCCTGCTCCCTGGCTGGGAGCCATGGAAGGCACCATGGCTGGAGAGGGCCATGGGGATCCCCTGGGTCTCCTGGCACTCAGCCCCAGGCAGCTGCTGGTCCTTGCGGCACCCTGACATAATGCACGCGTGCAATCAGTAACCTCATGAGGATTTGTGTTCCTCCTTTTTCCACAGAGGCTAAGTTCTCAAAGCAAAGATTTCAAACAACTCAACTATATTAGTGTTCTCAACCCCAATTATTTTCATTTAATGCAATAACAGAACAAAATCAGTGAAGAAGGAGGAACTGTGTGTACTGGTTTGCCACCTCACAACAGACCCCAATAAAGCTATGTGGTTGTCTAATTTTCAGGAGATCTGAGTAGCACACAAGAGCTAACACCATTTACATTTCAAGGTGTGCTATCTAGACTCCACTGTACTTAACTCAAACCTCGTGTCTTGTTGGCCTGTATGTTACATCCATTCAGACTCTTATATGTATCAGCAGAGTAGGCAGAAGCATGATAAGTGTGTGTGTAACAAGGTAAACCTTCTTAATTGGCATTGAAATCAACATTGACTTTGTAGGGAAACTGGGTAACAGCCTTGTGAAACTCGCACTAGAACAGGAAGATGCCTGTAATGACTCGATTGGACTTCTAGCAAGTCAGAGTTATTCCTTTTTCAGATTTATTCTACTTCATATGTGCCTTTCTCAATTAGAAAATTTCTTTTATATTCCAAACTGGGGTACCTCAATTCTGAACATCGCTTCCTACATTTTTACTTCCTGCTAAAAATGAAGTTCAGGATTTAAAGTACAGTACAGTCAACAATGGCTTTTCACTGGCAAATGATTCATGCGCCCTATCATCATGCTCTAAACAGGCCTATAAATAGGATTAGCATTAATGGAAGTAAAAACTTTTACAATATTTCACACCACTGTGATCTCAATTGGCAAAGCCTCCTAATTGGAGAGACAGTTAAAATGGCATTATATATAAACACGGCTTATTTGAGGTTGAGATGAGATAGTCTTACCCTCTATAAATATGTGGTGGAGAAAACAATGAGAAAAAATAACCTTTTTCAAACTGCTTAGGTATAAGCATTTAAATATAGACTTGCCATTAATAGATTGAGATTGTAAATTCAATTCAGATGACATTCTGGAACAGTTTCCAATGGGAACAATGTGGTCAAAATGTTCATGGAACTATTTTTTAAATCACCTCAGGAAAACAGGACAACAGGATAAAAGCTTTTTAATTTTCTTTCCATTGTTAGTAGTTCCAAGTAGAACCAGCAGCTGATGTTGGTACTTCACTAGGAACTACATATGGATTTTGGACTTTATATGCCCCTCAGAAGACACAACAGATGAATAAGGTTTTAAGGCAATCATCTTTTATAAATTCTACTGACACATGAATATTAACTCCAATTTTCACTCCCAAGAAAGCCTGTAAATTCATTAAAATGTTTGAATTAAGTCCAACATCCAACTGGTTGCTCAACTATTGGTATGGACCAAACCTGAATTCTGCAAACTGCTCCAGGAAAAGAGTAAGTGTCTGAGAATTTAGAAATGAGACAGACTGAAACTCTCAAACAAATCTGCAGAACAGGGTTATTGTGTCCCCACAGATGCCACTTCCCCTGTGCAATTATTATTTCTC
Organism: Balearica regulorum gibbericeps; assembly: GCF_011004875.1. NCBI lineage: Eukaryota > Metazoa > Chordata > Aves > Gruiformes > Gruidae > Balearica > Balearica regulorum. Next base: position 18,824,237 of record NC_046184.1, read on the forward strand.
CGCTTCCCGGACCTGGATTTTCTAACTCTCACTGTGGTTCTATGCTAAATGACTACCAGAATGGATGTGTGTTGAGGGACCTGATAGCAATCAAAGCCTTTGCTAAAGGAGAAATTAAAACTCCTTAGCAGGGGAACAGCTGCAGACAGATCAAAGCTGTCACCTACACTGTTCCATGTAGTCAGGCCTGGGTATATTAATGCGGGCTCCCCTGGCTGCAAATTCAGGAGCTAATGTATTGACTATGGCTTGTCTGAGCTGAGGAAAGAGGTTTAGAAGTCCATCTCATCTAACTTTAAATGTCTATAATGTCTGATCTAGTCACAGGTGGGCTACCTTTGCAATCAATAGAAAGAATATTTAATTCCCAGTTGAACTTACCAGTGTTAAAGAATGCATGATAAAACCTGTGCCCTAGTCTCCATCGATTATAGTGACTAGTTGAATACCAGTTTAATTAATTTTAAGCATTCTGAACTGGCCCCAAGCAGTGTCTAGGGCTCTCTGTTGACTATATAATGAACTTCTGCTCCTAATGTAGCTGCTCTGATTTGTGCCAAAGTAGCTGAAGTAGCCACACAGTGACCAGAAAAAAAGGAGTAACAATATGATAGCTTCTTGGGTATGAATCTCAATGGAGTAGCAGACTTCAGAGTGTCAAGAAAGGAAATTGCCTTCTGTTAGAGAGGTTCTTACAAAACTAACTTTACCTTTGCTAGTCTTCAGAACGAATAGATTGCATTATGCTCTTCTGAACAACATTTGGGAGAAGGAGGCAAACAAACATGTTCTCAGTCACCTCTCCTGATTAGCTAGTTTCATTTTCAAAAAGTTACTTGTACTGAGGTTTGAGAATAACCCGTATAACAACCAGCACAACTAAGAAAAGGCAACGGGTGACTCTCTCCTGAGAGGTACAGCAACACCTGTGAGAGACCGGACTGTAAGAACTTTTGTCTCAAAGATCGTTTGCTCAAGAGGAAAACCTCTCCAGCTACTGAGTGCGATAAGGAACGATTGCTGGGTCATAGAGACCTTCAACCTGCGAAAAGCGCCCTGTGCCATCACGTGCTGCGGAGTCAGATGACAGTCTCGTGAAGAACGGGGCTGGAACTGCAAGAAGTGTGTGCGCATGTGCAGGAACGCAGGGCCGGGTCGTGCGTGCTGTCATGAAAACATGGAGCCGTGTTGCACGTGCCATCGTGAAGACCGCCACCGGTATAAAAGGGGACTGCCAAGATGAGGGGGTCTGCGCCTTCACCCACCGCCACAGAATGAGAGATTTGGATCCCCGAGATGCTGTGGATCCATGGCGGTGACTATTCTTGCAATTCTATCCCAGAGTCTTGCTTGGATTTCTGCCTTTCTTTTCTGCTCTGTCCTATCGCTCTTATCTGTTACCTTTACCTTTTAACTTTTTTTCATAATAAAAACTGTATCTGGTATATGGCATTTGGCCTCGTTTGTGTCTTAATCTTGCTCTTGAGATCATATTGAAACCTCCCCGACATTGGATCAGGACATTACCATTTGCCGACCTGACGCACTCTCTGGAGAGGTGTGCTGCTTACCGGGGGCTCGGATCAGGGATGTCACTGAGGGACTGCCAAGCCTTGTACAGTGCACTGACTATTATCCGCTGCTGCTGTTTCACGTGGGCACCAGTGATACAGGGAGGAGCAGTCCGAGGAGCATCAAGGATTACGGAGCCCTGGGAGCGGCAGTAAAGGACTCTAGACCACAGGTAGTTTTTTCATCAATCCTCCCAGTCAAAATCAACAAATGGTCACAGGACTGGTGCCGCAGCCAGGGGTTTGGCTACTTAAGATGATGGGATTAGCTTTGAGAAACCTGGTCTGCTGGGGGCTGATGGGGTCCATCTCTCAGAGAAGGGGAAGAACGTCTTCAGTCATAGGCTTGCCAAACCGTTGAAGAGAGCTTTACACTAAAGTTGTCAGAGAAGAGGAACCTCAATCCATCCCACTCCTACCAGTTTGAAGCCAGTGCCAGTAATAGATTCCCAGGCCTGGGAGAAGGATCACAGGTTAGCAGGAGAGCACCTGAAGTGCAGCACAAAGGAATTCCAGCTGCGTGTGCACGCCTGCAGGGCTATGATCTCATTGGCATCATGGAGACATGGTGGGATGGCTCCTATGACTGGAGTATTGGAATGGAAGGATACAGGCTCTTTAGGAAGGACAGGCAGGGGAGATGAGGAGGGGGTGTTGCCCTCTATGTCAATGACCAGCTGGAGTGCATGGAGCTCCAGCTGGGGATGGATGAGGCGCCCACCAAGAGCTTATGGGTCAGGACTAAAGGGAGGACAGGGAGGGTGACATTATAGTGGGGGTCTGCTACAGGCCACCCAACCAGGAAGACCGAGTGGATGAGGCCCGTTATAGACAGACAGGAGCAGACTCACATTCACAAGCTCTGATTCTCACGGGGGACCTCAACCTCCCCGATGATACTTGTTGGAGGGACAGCACATCAGGGCATAAGCAATCCAGGAGGTGCCTGGAATGTATTGACAATAACTTCCTTTTCCAAGTGATAGATGAGCCAATGAGGAGAGGTGCCATACTGGACCTTGTTCTCACCAACAAGTAGGGCCTGGTAGGGGATGTGAAGCTCAAGGGCAGCCTTGGCTGCAGTGACCATTAAATGGTAGAGTTCAAGATCCTCAGGGCAGCGAGGAGGGTGCACAGCAAGTTCACTGCCCTGGACTTCAAGGACTGGTCAAGCGAGCAGACTTCGGCCTCTTCAGGGACTTGCTTGGTAGAGTACCATGGGACAAAGGCCTTGAGGGAAGAGGGGCCCAAGACATCTGGTTAATACTCAAGGATCACCTCCTCCAAGCTCAGGAGCGATGCAAACCAGCAAAGAGGAAGTAAGTAAGTCAGGCAAAAATGCCAGGAGGCCTGCATGGATGAACAAGGAGCTCCTGGGCAAACTCAGACACAAAAAGGAAGCCTACAGAGGGTGGAAGCAAGGGCAGGTAGCCTGGGAGGAATACAGAGAAAATGTCCAAGCAGCCAGGTATCAGGTTAGGAGAACTAAAGCCCTGAGAGAATTAAATCTGGCCAGGGACATCCAGGGCTTCTATAGGTATGTCAGTGATGAAAGGAAGACTAGGGAAAATATGTCCCTCTCCAGAAGGAAGACCTGGATACCCGGGATATGGAAAAGGCTGAGGTACTCAATGATTTTTTTTGCCTGTCTTCATTGGCAAGTGCTCGAGTCACATCGCCCAAGTTGCAGAATGCAAAGGCAGGGACTGGGAGAGTGAAGAATCACCCACTGTAAGAGAAGATCAGGTTCAAGAATATCTAAGGAACCTGAAGGTGCACAAGTCCATGGGACCTGATGAGATGCATCCGCGGGTCTTGAGGGAACTGGCAGATGAAGTTCCTAAGCCACTATCCATCATATTTGAGAAGACCTGGCAGTCTGGCGAAGTTCCCACTGATTGGAAAAGGGGGAACATAACCCCCATTTTTAAAAAGGGTGAAAAAGGAAGACCTGGGGAACTACAGGCCAGTCAGTCTCACCTCTGTGCCTGGCAAGATCGTGGAGCAGATCCTGCTAAAGTATGCTCAGGCACATGGAAAACAAGGCGGTGACTGGTGACAGCCAACATGGCTTCACTAAGGGCAAATCATGCCTGACAAATTTGGTGGCCCTCTGTGATGGGGTTACAGCATTGGTAGATAAGGGAAGAGCAACTGATGTCATCTACCTGGACTTGTGCAAGGCATTTGACACTGTTCTGCACAACATCCTTGTCTCTGAATTGGAGAGACATGGATTCGATGGATGGACCACTCGGTGGATAAGGAATTGGCTGGATGGTCGCACTCAAAGACTTGTGGTCAATGGTTCAATGTCCAAGTGGAGATGAGTGATGAGTGGCGTTCCTCAGGAGTCAATATTGGCACTGGCATTGTTTAACATCTTTGTCAGTGACATGGACAGTGGGATTGAGTGCACCCTCAGCAAGTTTGCTGAGAACACCATGCTGTGTTCTGCGATTGACAGACTGGAGGAAAGGGATGCCATCCAGAGAGACCTTGACAGGCTGGAGAGGTGGGCCCGTGCGAACCGCATGAAGTTCAACAAGGCCAAGTGCAAGGTCCTGCCCAGAGGTTGTGGCAATCCCAAGCACAATTACAGGCTGGGCAGAGAACGGCTTGAGAGCAGCCCTCAGGAGAAGGACGTGGGGGTGTTGGTGGATGAAAAGCTCAACGTGAGCTAGCAGTGTGTGCTTGCAGCTCAGAAAGCCAACTGTATCCTGAGCTGCATCAAAAGAGGCGTGACCAGCAGGTCAAGGGAGGTGATTCTGCCCCTCTACTCCACTCTCATGAGACCCCATCAGGAGTAGTGCATCCAGCTATGGAGTCTCCAGTACAAGAAGGACATGGACCTGTTGGAGCGAGTCCAGAGGAGGGCCACAAAAATTATCAGAGGAATAGACTATCTTTCCTGTGAGGACAGGCTGAGAGAGTTGTGGTTGTTCAGCCTGGAGAAGAGAAGGCTCTAGGGAGACCTTATTGCAGCCTTTCAGTCTTTAAAGGGGGCTTATAAGAAAGCTGGAGAGGGATTTTTTACAAAGGTATATAGTGATAGGACAAGGGGTAGTGGCCTTAAGCTGAAGAAAGGCAGATTTAGATTAGATATTAGGAAGAAATTTTTCACTATGAGGATGATAAGACACTGGAACAGGTTGCCCAGAGACATTTTGGATGCCCCCTCCCTGGAAGTGTTCAAGGTCAGGTTGGATGGGGCTTTGGGCAATCTGGTCTAGTGGAGGGTGTCCCTGCCCATGGCAGGGGGGTTGCAACTAGATGGTCTTTGAGGTTTCTTCCAACCCAAACCATTCTATGAGTCTGTGATTCTAATATAAACCAATATTCAGTAAATAAAAACAAATAAAAAATACTGCTTTCCACTGAAGTGTTCAGTCTACATGCTCTGAGAGTATATATGCATCCTGGTGATTTGCTTTGCTATTGAGCTACAACTGCTCAACTATTGTAAGTGATAATAGAGATATGTTATATTAATAGTATTTAAATTGTAAACTGATTTTTTTTCTCAAAGATTTCTTGCTGTTGATGGAAGCAACATTTCATCCAGGGTTCTCCTTTCAGGAAAACAAAACATAATGGAGCTTAAACAAATTATATTCAGTAGCCTGAGAACTATACTCTTGCATTCCATTTCTTCCTTCTCTTTATCATATCTTTCAACCTTCCCAGGTTAAGCGAGTCTATTCAATTATGTGATATTTTTCTTTCTGTTTTCCTTCTTTCTCGCCTATTACCTTGTAATATGACTATTAACCAGAAGATGAAGGTTCTTGAGCCTTTTCATAGCAACTACAGTACTGGGTTTAAGCAAACAAAATATAATCAGAAAATTTAAATGTGAAACTGTGCCATAGGTGGTTCCTGTTTCATGTCTCGTTTGTCATATGTGCCAGCAGTTATGGTCATCCAGGCTCCCCTTCTGCAAGGAAGAACCTGAACATCTGTAAAAGGTGTTTGGCATGACAAAGGAGGAGCCAGAAGCCAGTGGCAGATCATCACTTTGCATATCCGCCATTGTGTGCTGTTTGACAGCTAGTGCATTAGATATTCTTTTGCTTGGGCTCTGGCAGAAAGCCAGCCAGTTGTTATGCTTGCGTGTTCATTAGCAAGTTCAGATACATAAGAATAACATGCAGAACATACTTTTTGGACCTTTGACCTAAAAAAAGTTGGTATCTAGAATGGAACAGTTCAGAACAAGAATATCAGGGCAGGTTTTCATGGTGCTGCAGATTATGTTGTACAAGAAAACAAGTGTCTTACAATACTGCCTGTACTGTAAGATCCTATTTACAAATTAAATGTTATATGCCCTTCTGGGTCATTTCTTTCTCTCTCATTTGTACATTTTCCAAGACAGCCACTGTGCGTGTTGTTTCTTTGTCAGCACTGCCACAAGCTGTGGTATGCCAACACCCTGCAGCTACCCATTCAAATGATTGTATAATAGCAGTGGGCCATTTCCTGCCACCCTTGGTATCATAGAAAAAGTCAAAGTCAAACACTCGCTTTCTAACATTCACGTTGGAAGCGTGAAGTGAGCATCATATTAGAACAGCAAAAACTACTGAAAAGTGAAATCCCTGCAGAGATGAATTTATGTGACTCCACAGAAAATCAAAGCAAACTTTTTAAAAGCAAACATCACTTTCTTTCAGAAAGTGTTCCAATTACTGAATAAACACCTGTTTTGACGCAAGCCAACCATGTATTTCCACTTGTTTTAATGTCCTCTTGATCTGGATAATAACTGCCCAATGTTCTGAATTCTGAGTCCATTAAACAGCCACAGGTGTGTGGACCTTATTTCTGACCTAATAGCACAGTACAGCCCATATGCTGCCCACTTACACCAGTCCTTCCCAGTTCCTCAGACATGCTCCTAGTTTCTGTCCACCATACGACACTGGGGTATACAAAGCTGTAGCTCCTTGGTTACAAATACAGGTTTACCAATAATTTTTCTTATTAATGAACTCTTTACACTTACACATTACAAGCAAGTTACAAAATAAACTAAAGGAATCCTAAGTGCAAAAATCCCAGTCTGCTCTCACCCATGTGAGTCTTGAATTGGGTCTCAGTCTTTAGGCCAGGAAACTCCTCTGAATTTTGCTTGATTGACATGTTTCTAGAAGAACGTTCTCCTTTCCTTAGGGAAACATTCCTTCCAAATTTTTTTAATACTACAAGAAATGGAGAGGATCCAACAACTTCTGCATGGAAAGACTCAAAGTTAAGAAATGGCTGACTAGAAAACACACTGAAGATTTGTTCAGTACTGAAAATTGTTATAGTTTCTCAAGCAGACTAGGTATAGGTATCCAAAGGTCATCTTCAATACCTGGCCTACCTACAATGTGAACCGTGAACCTAAAAATAGAGTCACAAGTGCAGTTAAATGCTCTCTCTCATCATGCAGAATTTCCTTTGACCAAGTGTGCACAAAACTAGTTAGTATCAAGCTGAAATGAGCCAACTGTTCAGTCACCGACTAGTCAATTTTACGAGCAAACCCACCTGCTGCAGTTTATACAGGTAGAAGGCAAGAAAGAAATACAATATGGCCACTATGGCATTGTGTTCTTTCACGGAAGCATAGGCACAACCAACACGACCAAGGGCCATTGAGCCTTTACATTCATATGGATGCTGCAATCTGTGGTGAAAGTTGTAATCCTACTAAGTGTTCAAAAAATAAAGTTGAATTCATAGCTTCAATTAAATTTACCTTAGAGTCTCAGCAGAATCTAACACACTGCTGTCAGTGCCTTAGAAGAAAATGCTTTTCACTTGGTTCATTCTGCTTTCCTCTTTTTCTCCTTCCTTCTTGCCTCCCTCCTTCCCATGCAGACATGAATGAAGTAAGTAGACTGACAAGCAGTGTTGAGTCCAGTGTCATGGTTTAACCCTGGCTGGCAACTAAGCACCACACAGCCCCTCGTTCACTCACGTGGAACAAGTGAGAATTGGAAGGGTAAAAGTAAGAAAATTTGTGGGTTGAGATAAAGGCAGTTTAACAATTTTAAGGGAAAAAAACCCAAAACAACCCCACAACAAAACAACAAAGAGGGAGGAAAATAAAACCTAAGAAAAACAAGTGATGCAAAAGAAAACAATTACTCACCATCAACCAACTGATGCTCAGCCAGTCCTGGAGCAACAGTAGCACCCACCCACCTTCCACACCCCCAGCTTTATATGCTGACCATGATGTCATATGGTATGGAATATCCTTTTGGTCAGTTGGGGTCAGCTGTCCCGGCTGTGTCCCCTCCCAACTCCTTGTGCACCCCCAGCCTCCTCGCTGGTGGGGTGGTGTGAGAGGCAGAAAAGGCCTTGGCTCTGTGTCAGCACTGCTCAGCAGTGATGAAACCATCCCTGTGTTATCAGCACTGTTTCCAGCACAAATCCAAATCATATCCCCATATGCCTCATCAAGCTATGATGAAGAAATTTCACTCTATCCCAGCCAAAACCAGTACATCCAGCAAGAATCAAACAATCGGTGTGTTACCTTTTGCCTGCCTATTGGACAACAGTAAAAAATTAATTCTCTATACGGCAATGTGGTCAACACTGTTACAAAAAATGTTCATAATCAATTTACTTTGGAATGAAATACCATTAAGTACTGTGATGCTTGCACCTTTGATGTATGCATTTTTAAATTGTTTCTTTCATCAACAATTATCAAAGTGTTTGTGTAGAGGTGTAATTATTTTGGCCCTTTGATAAATGAGAGATTAATAGATGGAGTGACTAAAGGAATTAAGTGTTACAATATTTGCATCTCAGGATGCATATAAAATTTCCCTTAAACAACCATTAATGAAAAAAAGAAAGAAAAAAAGAAAAAATAAGAAGAGAGGGAAGGGAAGGGAAGAAGAAAGAAAGAGAAAGGGAGAAAGGGAGAAAGGGAGAAAGGGAGAAAGAAAGAAAGAAAGAAAGAAAGAAAGAAAGAAAGAAAGAAAGAAAGAAAGAAAGAAAGAAAGAAAGAAAGAAAGAAAGAAAGAAAGAAAGAAAAGAAAAGAAAAAAAGAAAAGAAAAGAAAAGAAAAAAGAAAAGAAAAGAAAAGAAAAGAAAAGAAAAGAAAAGAAAAGAAAAGAAAAGAAAAGAAAAGAAAAGAAAAGAAAAGAAAAGAAAAGAAAAGAAAAGAAAAGAAAAGAAAAGAAAAGAAAAGAAAAGAAAAGAAAAGAAAAGAAAAGAAAAGAAAAGAACCCTGACAGTAAAGTGACCTAAACCTACTCTTTGTTGCAGAATATCTTGTTTGATCACAAAGTTATTCTTCAGTTTAAAATGTTTTCTGTGCAGTAAAACTCACTTATTTTCTAGGGAAGCAAGAAAGGTGAATTTGAAGATGCTCTTTTGGAGAAAGGTTTAGAATATAAGTTACCTCAAGCTTCATGAATGAATGGCCATAATCCTTTGTTTATTATCCAAAGGTGAGAACTAACAACTTGCCCTTCTACATCGTGATAATGGGTTTCAGAAAGAATGTGGATATGATTACACTTCGCAATAGCTCTTCTGATAATGTGCATTTAATACGCTGTGAGAGTATTCAGCAGATCTGAACCCTGACGTGACTGTGTCAAACCATGAATTCCAGCAGGGCACAGGCAGAAGGTAGGTGCTTGTTCAAAGTAAGGCAATTCTGGTCATGTACAGGTGTAGAACTCTAAAGCCTTACTGAAAACTGGGAGTAGGCTAAACAAGGATTTGGCTACTGGAATTCAGTGATCTTGGGATGGATGGCTGCTAAGTAGTAATTAATAAGGTTACGGTTTTACACTAAACCACCTTCCTCCTTGTTTCATTAACCCGGGGCTTCAGGCTTCCTATGAAGACAGGCTGAGAGAGTTGGGGTTGTTCAGCCTGGAGAAAAGAAGGCTCCGGGGAGACCTTACAGCAGCCTTCCAGTACCTGACAGGGCCTATAGGAAAGCTGGAGAGGGACTCTTTACAAGGGCATGGAGTGATAGGAAAGGGGTAATGGCCTTAAGCTGAAGGAGGGGAGATTTAGATTAGATATTAGAAAGAAATTCTTTACTGTTAGAGTGGTGAGGCACTGGAACAGGTTGCCCATAGAAGCTGTGGATCCCCCCTCCCTGGAAGTGTTGAAGGCCAGGTTGGATGGGCCTTTGGGCAACATGGTCTAGTGGAGGGTGTCTCTGCCCACAGCAGGGGGGTTGGAACTAGATGACCTTTAAGGTCCCCTCCAGCCCAAACCATTCTATGATTCTACAGTTCTATATGAAAAAGTAAAGAGCATTTTGCTTATGGTCTACATAATGTCTACTCCAGTTTAAAAGGCAAGTCATACTTTACTTTTTTAATTTTCTAAATAAATACTCCCTTTATTTAAATATACCAAAAGAACTATGTTCAGTAGTACTATCTATTATTATCGTAGCTTATTTTAATTGTAAAAAATAGAAATAATTTGGGTTTCACATATGTGTTCTTAATTTCATTCTAAATAGCTAATTTTTAGTAATTCATTCCCAATAGCCAAGGTGTTTCACAAATGTTATGTTCAATCATGTATCTCATGACATTTTTATATGTACAGTTGCCTACTTGATAGCTCTAATCATCTCACACAGTTTTGAGTGTGTCAGATTAATTTAGAGGAAATGATATTGTGTAACTTGTGTTCTTAGTTCACCGTTGTAACAGAAGCTAACAGCAATGTTAATACTCTTCATTATTTAGAACCTACTTGAGGACTTTAATTCCTCAATTATTTGGTTAATTCCTTGGCTGATTTTGTAAATGATTGTGACATGGAGTGTTAGAAACTAAAATCTATCCAAGAAGGAACTAGCATAGTATTGTAAGCAGAGAATTCGTATTGCTATATAAAATATGCATAAAATTGTCTACTGAAATGACACGTGCAAATAATTTTTCAGTATTGACTGAAGGTTTTTTTTTTGTGAAAGCTTATGAACAGAAATGCTCAAGCTTTCTACCTGTACCCACAGAGACAATCCCTCTTAAATCAAGGAGAATTATGTGTTATAAATCAACACAGAGCTGTGATCTCAAGCTTTAAGCAGAGTTTCAAAGATACAGTATGACTCTTCCTATCTAAATACATCCAAACAGCACCTTCCAAAGAACTTTATTTTAGTAAACATAGTTGTAATAATTTTTTTATTTGTTTTACCTCCATATAAGAAAAAAAATAAGATATTTAGAAAGTTCTCAAGAGATATTAAGGGAGACTGAGAGAGATTTACTCCAAAAACCAGCATTCAAGCACTGAGAACAGTCACTTTTAAAGTGTCAGGCTCAGCTACTTGCTGCAGCTCAAAGTAAGAAATTTAAACCTAGGTCTCCTAACTTGCCCCGACCACAGAGATTCTGTCCTGGACCTGAAAAAAAATCTTCATTATGAAACTTTTATTGAAAAGATATACATTTCTGTGAAAAGTTTTGTTTTCACCAAATCAACATTTTCTGATGAAAAATGATTTGTGAAAATTATTCTCACCATATCTTCCAGAAAGAGACAAGATGACAACTTATTATGACATTATTTAAGATACCTACTCTTTGCTTCTCATTTGGTATTAGAATCACCTTAGAAAAATGTGTATGATTCTGCAACTTTGGAAAGTATCACAGTTTCCGAGAATGACATTTTAGTTTATGGGAAATCTCATAAAGAATGTTATCTAAGTTTAAGACTAGCTTAGAAAGAAGCTAAGGTGGATGGACTGCAATTAAACTAAAAGAAATGTATGCATTGACAGGCTCAGCTCTTGCCATATTAAGCTTGTAATGGCTTTGCAATTAGGTGGAAAGTCTAATGATTCAAAAGCTATCTCTTAAAATTACATTGGAACTAAAATTGACAAGACAGAAAGGAAAGAAAACTGCATAGAAAAACTTCACCCAGCACCACAGCTAATCGTAAGGCAGGAGACATCACCTATGAAGACATCATTGAAATGTCCTGTCCAAAAAAATTCCTTTATCTCCAATTTTTATCATTTCTGAAGTTTGAAGAAACTTCAAATCAGTTAAAACCTGTACAGTTCTCATATCTCAAAATTTCTCAGAATAGCATTTTAAAATATGTAAGATTTTTACTCAGTCTGTTATCAAACCCAATGCTTCTTATGACTTGCTTAAAATATTGTGTAGATCTGACATAAAGCACAGAGATTTTGGGGTGTGTGAGATAAAAAAATAAATAATAAACAATAGATAATAAAGACATTGTTAAGATCCTTCCTGCCTGACAAAGATGGCTCACACAGCTGATGAGATTTAAATATCTATTGTGGAATGAGTATCAGAGAAGTCCCTAATAATGAGGGCTGGCAACTTGTCAAGGAATTCTACTGATTGCCTTAATTCATGATGACACAGAAATGTGTTTGGGTTCCATTTTTATTGTCCTGCTAACCTCAGCACGACAATAAAAATGAATTAAAATATTCATTAGTGGTCTTGTAAACAAATATATTGTTTCCTCATTTTAAGCTCAATCATTTTTAAAATTTTGCACACCATATTTTCAGTTCAGTATCTAAAATTGGATTAACAGACTCTGTGGCTCACTCTATTCCAAACACAAAGCAGTTCTGTTCAACTGGAGGTAATACTGCAGGATATTGGCATGATGGAGGCAATGAAGCTCCACAGGGAAGCAACAAAGCGATGTCTCAAAGAGACCTGCAAAATCAATATTCCCAGCCTTTTGTTAGTGTGCCCGACAGGAGACAGAACCAAGCTGCCCTAGGCACAGAGACCTTTCTAGGCTACCGATGAGCTGAACACTTAGGGAATTATCACTCATTAAATCCTTGGGAATCAAATGTCTGTATGACAAGTTGATATGCAGAGCTGAGCCATTCTGTCTTCCTGCTTACACTGCTGTATATCCAACAGGTTTCAATATGATACAACATACATTTCTATAACAAAGAAAGGTAAGACTGTTTATTCACAGGATCATAGGTTTAGGCTGGAAAGGAACCCCTCCAGACCATCTAGTCCAACTCCTCTGGTCAAGCAGGTTGCCCAGGACCACGTCCCATTGAGTTTTGAGTATCTCCACAGATGGAGAACTCCACACCACCTCTGGGCAAGATTTGCAAAGGATAGTATTCTGTAGCTTCCTCCATCCATCCAGCTGGCTGCCTCAACAACATCCACAGGATCCACAGGCAGTTGTCTCTGCCATCCCTTTCTGTCACCATCGTCCCCCACCAAGTCCTGCTCTGAAAACACAGGACCCCACCAAGGTGAGGCGGGGTGGGGGGGTGGGGGTCCCCATTAGGGCTGGCACCAGTGGTGCAGGGCCACTGGTGTGGCAGAGCATAGTGTGTCCATGTCCACACTCCCCACAGGGGCTCCAGCACTAGATATGGGTGCTGTGTAAAGAGTACGTGTAGTTTATTTGCAAGTACAGTTTATATGCAGAAGTGCTAGGCATAAACACTACATAATACAGCTTAATTTGGATTGTTATAATCCCAAATGCAGTGAAGAAGCATCTGACTTCTCATTCTGAAACTTGTAGATTTTGAAGGGTAAAAAATGAAGGTGTAGGGGAGAAGGCAAACAAGCTTTGGACAGCTGAAAATTATTTTTTGTAAGAAAATTATTATTTCCAGTAACCTCACTTTCCTAATTAAGTGTCTGTTAATACAAGAGAAACAAATTTGGTCTGGGTAGGATGAAGAAGAATGTAAGTCTAAAGAAAGAGAGAGTTCAGAGGAGTGAATAACGGTGTATTAATTGTAACATTTCTTTGATCTTGTCAAAAAACATTGTTGTGAATATTAATGTAATAATTTTATTTTTGGTTCATTTAATGAAACGTGTCCTAGATGTAACTATTCAGAAAAAATAGCTGTCTGTTGGTTGGAAACTGATTCAATGTCACAAAGTCAATGCCATGAGTAATCTCATTATATGCAATGTGATACCAAATTTGCCATGAAAGTTACATACTTACACGAGGTATTATCCAATCCACAGACAAAGCGTGGAAGCTAAGGCCAAGTAAATCAAAGTTTTCTGATATCAATCTTCTTCAACGGCCTGCCTTTTTCATAATTAAGCACATTATATAGTCATTGTTAAAATTACAGAAACCGTCCTGGGATCAGGCAAGAAAAGATTGGTCTCCTCTCAAGGTGAGTACCCACATAAATAGTTAGCTACAGAATCAGTTTCACTTTTATACTTTCTCCTTCTGCCCTGTAAGTCTTGATTTATTACAAGTACAGTGACAATGTTTCAACAAGGGTATTGTAAGTGCCCCATTATAGAACCATTGATTGATGCAGATTTGCCCATGGCAGAGAAGAGAACTGAACTGAGCGCCCATACATCCCAAACAAATGTTGTAATGACTAGGATGCCTTGAGGACATGGTGTGGCACCTGTCCTATCACCACCACTTCATTCTCCTCTAAACACAATACTTGGTAAGAAGGAAGGATTATAGGTGACAACCTTCAGGAGTAGGGTCTGGGGTAAAGACCCAGGTGGACAGAAATCCACTTAGAGTCCTAATGAGAGGACAGGAGTTATCCTTGTCCTCAGCATTTTCAAGTGGCTGTCTACTAGTTATTAAGCTGCACCCATTTGCTGACTTTACGTTCAGATTCTGTGCTGAGGTACCCAGCCCTCATCATGCTATCTGAAAGCACAAACATTGCCCAAAGTCTTAGATAATAGTTAAATACCTTTAAAAGAGGCAAGACAGCATCTACCTTTTATTGCTTAATTTTTATTTATTTAACATTATTAAATTACTTTTTAGAGAATAGTTGAAGTTGGTAAAGACCTCTGGAGATTGTCTAGTCCAACCTCACTGCTCAAAGGAGGCTCAATTACAGCAGGCTGCTCAGGACCTTTTCCCAACAGGTTTTGAGTATGTCCAAGGATAGAGACTGCACAATGTCACTGCACAACCTGTTCCAGTGTATGATCACTCTCACAGTAAAATATTTTTTTATGTTTCAGTGGAATTTCCTGTATTTCAATTTGTGCCTTGTCCTTTCAATTTTGTCTTGTCCCTTCACTGTATATTACTGCAGAGTCTGTTTCTGCCCATCAGGACCCATTGATAAGAACACATCCCCCTCCCAGATCTTTCTCCTTTTGAGGATAAACAATCCAAACTCTCTCAGCCTGCCCTCTAATTCCTTAATCACCCTTGTGGCCCTTTCCTGCACTATGTCCAGTATGTCTTTTGTACTGGAGAGATGGACATGTCTCTCTTGTACTCTCTTGTACTACCTCTTGTGGTAGTCCAGCATGGGACACAGCACTCCAGATGTGTCTCACTAGTGCTGAGTAGAGGGGAAGGATCACGTCTCTCGACCTGCTGGCAATGCTCTCCCGAATGCAGCCCAGGAGACTGCTGGCTTTCTTTGCTGCAAGAGAATGTTGCTGGCTCGTGGTCACCTTGATGTCCACCAGGACTCTCAGGTCCTTTTGTACAAAGCTGCTTCCCAGACAGTTGGCCCCCCCATCCATACTGACACATGGAGTTATTCCTCTGCAGGTGTAGGATTTTGCACTTTCCATTTTTTAACTTCATGAGCTTAGTGTTCTGTGAGAGTAAAACAGAATCACACAGAATCACAGAATGGTAGGGGTTGGAAGGGACATCTGGAGATCATCTAGTCCAACCTCCCTGCTAGAGCAGGATTACCTACAGCAGGTTGCACAGGATCACGTCCAGGCAGGTTTTGAATCTCTCCAGAGAAGGAGACTCCACAACCTCTCTGGGCAGCCTGTCCCAGTGCTCGGTCACCCTCATAGTTAAGAAGTTTTTCCTCATATTGAGATGGAACTTCCTGTGTTCCAGTTTGTGCCCATTACCTCTTGTCCTGCCACTGGGCACCATTGAGAAGAGTCTGGCCCCTTCCTCTTGACACCCGCCCTTTAGATATTTTTAAGTGTTGATCTGATCCCCTCCCAGTCTTCTCTTCTCCAGGCTAAACAGACCCAGCTCTCTCAGCCTTTCCTCATCAGAGAGATGCTCCAGTCCCCTCATCATCCTCGTAGCCCTCCGCTGGACTCTCTCCAGTAGTCCCCTGTCTTTCTTGAACTGTCAAGCTCAGAACTGTATCCAAATATTGTATCCAAAGCCATTCTTCAGCATGGACATAATTTTGCAGGATGCACGTGGAGGTGACACTTTCAGAATCAAATAGGTCCACTGGCTAATGAAAAAATAGCCCTTCCATAACTCAGAACTCCTTGCCACTCCACCACCTCTTGTCCTCTTTCCCACTGCCCCCCCCAAAAATGCATACCCAAAGTCAAAAATCCCAAAGGAAAAACAATGTTACCAGCAAGATATCTAGTAAATCACTGATCCACCTCTGGACCCTTCCAAAGAAACTGTAATTATTCCTTTTTGTCATTTACTGTTGTCCATTCTACTTTCTAGTACCCTTTCTTCTCATATCATTCACATCTAAAATCCTATTTTAGAAGATAGAAACAGAATGTGTTTGATGATGAACTATGCATTTCAGCTGACCAGAAAAGCCACTGGAAATTTCAACCCTTGTCTGCTCCTCAGCATATCACTTAAGAGACAGCTTGTCTGCTTCTCAAAAAAAGGCCATCAGGTTTATGGTTCATAGTTCATACACTATGATTTACAGTGAACCAAAGCTTCTAATTTCCATTTAGGAAGGTGATGTTTGAGGGACTTCCTGGTTACACAAAGTTGGCTGCTTTCTGAAAGACACCATAATGATAGCAGAAAAAACATTTAATTCTACTCTAAAGAGCCAACAGTTGAAGAGGCAAATGGGAGAATGCAAACAAATGACATTGTCAGTAAGTCTTATCAGCTCTAGATGACAATTTTAGCTTTTAAATCTGCTGCTTTGCTTAATTGGTCAAGATTCTTTTTTTACTGGGGAAATTTCCTACTATTCACTGATCAACCGTATTGCTGTATGGCGAATTTAACAATTCAAGTACCAGCACAGGCAGAGCACAACTCCACTCGCTGCCCTATCATTGAGATGAGTTCTTAACAATACCTTTGTAAAATGTTTGTGCCTTGCCTCACCTTCAAACAGAACATTTCATCAAAAAACTCTAGATGTTTACAGAAAAACCATTAACCATTCATGGTTCCAGCATAAATTAAGGCAACAAGAAACATTGAAACAATTGTCAAAGAGCTGCTCAGAGAATTTATTGGCTTCGTTAGCAACAGAAGTCAGCTCTCAGAACATAACTGCGCTCTACCTCCAGAAAATACCACCTCTTTCTTCTCCTACAGCAAGGTTTGTGAGGAGGTGGGCAGATTTCCAGAGAATGCCAGGAAGACACAAAGTTAGCCACATATGCCCTTACCTCTCTGCTCTGTGTTAAAACGTTGAAGGAAATAATTTACATAGTAAATCCACAGGTGGCTTCAGAGCACACTCCCTGAAAGACAGGATCATGCAGTTGTCAGACCTGCAATGATGTTTTTTCTCTCCGATAGGTAGTTGCTGAGTGTATATACAGACATGTATAGAGAACTCAGTGCAGGGAAACTGATACAGGACTGAAAAAGACCAGGAGTGACCAAAAAAAAAAAAAAAAGAGGTCTTTGTGACTCTACACAACACCTGTACGATGTGTAAGTTATCAAATTGTGGTATATCACTGAAGGAAAACTTATAAAAGGAAATCAGAGCAAAAAAAGACAAAATGGAATAAATTCCCAAACGAGTAGTTTATTCTTTCCTTGCTTTAAATCTATTGTAAAATAATTGTATATGTTATTGGCTATGCATCAAAAGCAGTTTTTTTCTGGACACTTTGGAACAGGTACTGAATGCAGTATCCCTCTCACTTGAATACACAAAAAGAAACTAGACCTAACCCACAACAGAACTGATTAATAATTTATGTAATCTCTGAGACAGAAATTTGCTCATAGTTATAATTTCATATCCCTCTTATTCTTTATCTATTTATGGTAATGAAAGTAATTTGCCATATTTGGATTTATTTCAGGATTGTTTGCTGTTTCATGTTCCTATTTCTTTCCTAATTTTTTAAAATACCTCACCTTCCTAAATTATCCATGTATGCAAGTTAGTTATTTCTGTTCTTGCTGTCAAATCTAGTATATTGCATCACTGCAGCTCAGGTAATGACTCACTTCTGAATGATTTGGTAATCTGCTAAACTCCAGACACTTTCAATAATAGCATTCCAGATACCCCCAAATTTTTTTTTCCAGACCAGTGAAGGTTGCTAAGTGACAGAAACGTACTTATGTACCACATCAGTTGTAGGCATTTCAGTGCAAAGAAACAATCTTACACACCCACATCATAAAAATAAACAGTTTATTAGTATGTGCTATAAAGAGCTGTAGTTTATTATAACCCAGCCTTAGTTCTGATATTTGGGCTTCTTGCACATCAACTGTAAAGTGTTTTTTTTAATCTCAGTATTTTAAGGATCAAAGTGAGAATGCAGTAATTTTACAAAAGTTCATTTAATCTCTTGGTCATCTGTAGCTAGGATTTCTTGAAAAAATGGCAGCAATATTGTGATAGTATATTATATTGGTGCCAATTTTTTATAAAAACTGCAGACTTGCCTTTGACACAAAGTGGAATTAAAATGCATCTTTAAGTGTTTCTCCTTCATGCTTTTTCTGCATTTTAGTGTAAAGTCTACAAATAGTATTTGGTCAGAATGATAATGTGGATGTTGTGACAACATATCAGTTATACAGACAGGTATAAAAATGTTTTGTATTGGCAGCGTATTTCCACTGTCACTCTCTTGCTTTTTTATGTTTGGCTTTGCAAATAATTGGATAGGTTAACATAGCTGTCAGTGAACAACTTTACATATTTTGTTTTACGGGGTGAGGATTTCCCATAACTTATGAAAGCTTTCATGTTAAATCAAAACCACATACGGCTTTTCAAACTATACCTATATCAAACTATATCTATAATGTCATTAGCAGGCAGAACAAACAAAGTTAGGAAAAACTCCTGCTAATTTAAGAATGGTTAGGAAAAAACCCACTACTAACTGGTAGTTTGAATCTGTTACAGAAAGAAGATCAGTGGAAAGGCAGAGTCTATGAGTAACACATCATAGCTATAGGTATGTAATAGCCAACAAAAGCGCTCCTTGGTGAGAGCACCTGGCATATAGATGATATAATGCAATAAAGCAACATGACTTCCTTAGCTTTGGTCACTGAATGGTCAACAGCTTCCCTCTAAATACATTTTGACTATGCATTGAGAGAATTGGGGACAGTCCTTAAGGACCTTACTGTTACTGACCTTGATAAAAAGCCTGTTACATGAACATGTATCAAAATATATCACTGTGAATTTTTAAGTACTCTGTAAATAAATACTTTCACTGAAATACTGGGTGAGAACTAAGTTCCTGATCCCATAGTTTCACATAGATGCAGTTCTCTGCCATTTAGAGTCAAATATAATTTCTGTTATTGAAGGACTGAACTCACTCTCTAAATCATAATTTGACAAT
Source organism: Balearica regulorum gibbericeps (assembly GCF_011004875.1). Taxonomy (NCBI): domain Eukaryota; kingdom Metazoa; phylum Chordata; class Aves; order Gruiformes; family Gruidae; genus Balearica; species Balearica regulorum. Next base: position 18,843,351 of record NC_046184.1, read on the forward strand.
GAAAGCAGCATGCATCTACACACTCTGTCTCTCCTCCTTCCTTCCTCTTTCTTTGTCACAAATACAAAAATTTTCTGCTTAATGTGAACCAATAGCAAAATCTTCCCTATTTAATAGATAGTCAATATTACGTGCAATACACAAGGTACTAAAAAATCATGGAGGTATGTGTCTAGTTTATTTTTCTTCAAACATGGCCTAAGATTAGTAAATACAAAGATAGATGATCTTCTCACAAAATCTAACTAAAAATGTTATTTTTCTTTAACCATGAATCTGTATCACTTTACTGGTCTCCACTGATTCCTTCTTCTCAAGGAAGATGGAAGAAAACTGCAATTCCATTGCATTTTTCTGATACTTGCTAGGGCTGTTGATGGATTGTTATAAAGAGACCTACAGAGTCTGTTAACTACTTTGCTGAAAATGTAAATGGTTAAATAAAGCTGAAGAGCTTACTTTCTTAGTATTAAGCTCCACTGTTCTTCCTCTGAAAATTCTGTTGAGATAAAACAACAAGCTGATGTTACATACCTCTTGTATGTAATTCATGTTTTTAACACTGTAAAAAAAAAAGTTTTTATTGATGCCATTCTCTTACATTTATTTTACTCATATTTATCTCAAAATTAACAGATATAAACAACAATGTGCATTCAGAGATTATTCTGCTCTTTCTTTAAAATCAGTATTTTGAATCAGCTGAGGCATTTTACTTTATCTAAAGCCAAACTCAGTTGTTGACTTGAATATTATTGGTTGGTAATTCTTTATGAAGTACACTGTATCAGTGTACTGCCATAGAATTTACCCACTTTTTACTTAAAAAATTCTTAAAAAGAATGTTACCTTCCTTCTACCATGTACATCCTAGATGCTAAATGAATGTTAGGATTTATCCTCTGCAGGCTGCACCTGTAATAGAGGTCAACGTCACCACACAGGCTTAACAGGTGTGACATCCTAGCAGAAAGCAGTGGTGCGGATACACATCATGGACAAACTGACACACAGCTACAGCATACAACAGGCTTCAAACTATGCCTGTTTCAAGTCAATAGAAACATTTTGTTTGTAATTTCAGTTGGAGGAATGGCACAACCTATCTTAGTAAATAGCTTAAATATTATTTTAATTTCCTGGTAGATATTAACTCTTCCAACAGCAATGGCAGAACAAGAGATCTGTGTCTTTGATTGTAAGGGAATAAATCTGATTTCTGACAAGCTTATTTCACTTTGATATATGGCCTTTAACTTAGGTTTCTATTTTCTTGTCTGCTTTCAGACATCTGTCCATGAGTTTAATCATTGTTTCTACATCTCTGCACACACAAAGGTCTGAATACTGGGAATTTCTTGGGAGATGAGGGAGGCATCAAAGACAGAGGCTTCATACTGTGAAGGGGACATCTCAAGAAAGAGGCAAGCAAATTAATTTAAGATCACATTCTGCCAGTTTTTCATTGAGTAGAATTTTACTCGGTGAGTAGTGTCATTCTAGGCTGAGGTACTTTTCAGTACAAGACAGTACAGAACAGCCAGACCACTGCTGGTGATCATCACACACCTGCAGAAGAAATCATCAGTGACCTAAAGTTACATTTTTAAAGAGTGGTTTTAAGTCTTATCTTGTCTTTGACAATCAAATCAGAATGTAATGTTTGAAGATCTTTCTTCATATAAAATGCCTTATGTAAAACTATTATGGGTAGATGTAGATAGAAACACAAAGGCCCCAGCTCGGTGGTCCTTGCCCTCAGTGAGTGGTACCTTACTTTCTGAATAACCGAGTAGTTCTCTGACACGAGAATTAACCTGGTCTCAAGTGAACAATGTCAGTTTTCCGAACTAGCAAAGCAATACTTCAGTTTCTGCATCAAGCTTCAGGCTTTATTTAGTGAACAGTAATCATGACTCCCACTCCTCATACTGAAAGCTGGAGGTATTTCCAAGGGAAATCCTCTTGTATAACCACAACTTAATGGGTAAACTATAAGATTTACTATATAAAATTCTGTGGACTACACTGAAAGCTATAGCAGCCTATATACTGTTGCAGCTATCCCTTGTGCCTTTAAAGTCTCTTAATCTATACATCATACTATATATCTCTTGTCAAGATACTTGTGCTTTTTCTTTTCAGTAATAGTTAAAATATATTATTCAACTGTACATTCAATACTTGCAGCTGTAATGGAAATCAAATTTCTTTTCATACATACAGAAAACTGCTTAATTTACATGTTAGTCCTGGAATTGCAATGAACAGCAGCACATCATGCTGAGGTGTTTTTGTTGCTTAACACTTATTTACATTTGTTCTGAGAATGGGAAATTTGAAAGTTCTATTTTAAAAAAAAAAAAAAAATCATTATGCAGTAGTACTTTACAACATCAAATTGAACTAATACTTCAGGATACCAAAGGAGCTATGGAATTTATATTGACTTACAAAGAAAATCTAGTGTCTAAGTCAGGGATAGAAAGTGTTACAAACATTTAGTCTCTAAATACAAAATAATAATAAAATGCTCTTTTAAATCATGTGAGGGAGAAAAATAAAGCTCAGCATGTTGCCTTAATGCTTGGGTTGTGCTCTATTCTAGTTTTTAAATGCAATAGAAAAGCCCACTGAAAATAAGGGAAAGTCACATCTTGGAAGGGGATGTTGTGCATATACCCAAACGCCAGTTATGGCTTCATCTCTGTGAAGCATACTTGAACACATCAGCCTACTGTCCTACCAGTTCAGCATGCAAACTACTCTGGGAGAAAATCAGATCTGAAATCAAAGAGATTACATTGACAAGGTCCTCATGGTGCAAAACTGAACTTAGCTCCAAGTATCTAGTCAAGTGCAGCTGTACTAAAAAAGTTCCTGTGGTCCTGTCTTGTAAATATTGCATCATTCATATACAATTTTAAGTCCAGATATTGAAGTGGCAAACAATCAGACAAACCTCAGGCTACTGAAGGAATATGGATCTACTTTTTCATGGTATTTTTGTTATGCAAGTAAAACACAGGAGGAGATGACTGGGACATATTGTGACCAAGCTCCCCTTCTAGTCTGCCAACCATGCCTCTACTCAAAATGTGACTGCCTTCTGCAGAACTCAAAATATTAACTTCAGGACACTGCTATGAAGGCTCTGAATGGAAAAACTCAACTACCTGGTCTCTCTTAAAACATTTCAGCTTTTTATTTTTACCAGCAAGGCTATTGGCGCACATGGGGACTGAAGCCCTCTGAGTTTCACATCGATACGTCCCTGCCACTACAGCGACAGAAATTGCGTGCCAACAGTCCCTGTAAGGACCACAGACGAGTAGGGGAGGAATGTTCCCATTAATGCCTAAGGCCATGGCTTGGCAGAATACACCGTGGAGACCCTGAGCCGCACCGTGCGGGTGAGGGGACGGGAAGAGGTCCCGGGGCCCCTTCTACTTCTGCCGAGACTCCGTCTCAGCCGAGAGCAAACCCGAGGGGGCTACCGGCGTGCGTCGCCTCCCTTTCCCTTTCCCTTTCCCTTTCCCTTTCCCTTTCCCTTTCCCTTTCCCTTTCCCTTTCTTTCCCTTCCCCTTCCCCTTCCCCTTCCCCTTTCCCCGCCCGGCGGCTCCTCCGCGCCGCTGCTGCGCTGAAAGCCGTGTGGAGACGCTGGGCGCTGGAGGTGACTCTCCCCCTGCAGAGCCACAGGGCTCGTCCCTCTCCGGCCCGCGCCCCTCGGCCCCCTCCGACCCCCACGCCCGGCAAGGCTGGGAGCAGCCGCAGCCGAGCGGCTCCCCCCGCGGCTCCTCCCTCCCCACCGCCAAGGGTTAAACCCGCCGGTCGCAGCGTTGCATCGGGGGAGAGGAGCAAAGGAGCGGGGCGAGGCGCCGCCGGCGGCGGGCAGGTGCGGGGGCCATGTGCGCCCCGAGGCCGGGAGCGCTCCTCCGGCGGGGACGCGCAGGTGGCGGGGCGCCGGGGGAAGGACCGCTCCGTGCGCTCTTCACCTGTGGGCGTGACCGCCGTCCCCCTCCTCCTCCTCCTCCTCCTCCTCCTCCTCCTCCTCCTCCTCCTCCTCCTCCTCCTCCTCCTCCTCCTCCTCCTCCTCCTTCTCTTTACTTGAAGGGCCGGCGCTGCTCTAGCGGCAGAGCCTAAGAGCGGGGCTGGCGGCGCACGGAGAGGAGGAGAAGACCTGCCGCCGCCGCCCCTCCTTGTAAAGTGTCCCGCCCGCCGCGGATCCGGCCGCCCTTCGCGCCTCCGCCCCGCCGAGCCCGCAGGACCGGCCGGGAGGGGAGATCAGGCTGGACTCGCCGGGGGGGGACGGGGCGCCTCTCCGCCCGGCGGGCCGGGCCGTCTGTCTCCGCCGCCGTCCTCAGCCATTGGCGGGCACCGCCGTCCCCTGCTCCTCCGCGGGCGCTGGACTCCGATCGCCCTCGCCCCGCGGAGCTGCCTGGCGGAGCCCTTCCCCGCGGGCGGGCGGCGGTGGCCGCCAGGGTGCCCTCGCTCCTCCGTGCCTGCTGCCCCCGCGGCCATGCTGCCCTGGGCTGGCAGGCGGCGGCGGCCTGAGCGGGGGTCGCCCTAGAGCGGCGGGCGGGCGGGCGGGGGAGGCCTCCCCGCGCTAGCACCGCCTCGGCCCGGGCCCCGGCCTGCGGAGGTCTGCCCCCGGGGAGCGGGAGGAGGCAGGGGAAGGGACAACAAGCGAAACTACTTCTGCAAATTAAAAAAAATATAAAAAGAGGCTCGTTCGTGGGACATCTTCAAAGCTCAGCACCACGCCAGAGTCCCAGTAAAGCCCACCACGGTAGTGAATCTCACCACAGTGACAGGAGGAAAGCTGGCAGCGGCCACTGCACCAAAGTCCTGCATGCTTTAGAGTCGCCTTGGCTTTCTGGCTGGAAGATGGTTCCTGCAACAGGACCGTGTTGCTGCTGACGAACGGCGGGGTCGTTGGAAGATGCCTTCCTTGGGGATTACACGTGGAGAAGGGCCATCAGTCAAGGGGAGAGCTGACTGGTGAAACTGTCTTTCTCCCCCACCGGGGAAGTGGCTTCAATGGCTCCATCTCCCAGGAGAAGCAGTAGGAAAGATGCCAACGCCTTGCCAAGCATGTCCTCAACTTTCTGGGCTATCATGATCCTGGCTAGTCTCCTAATCGCTTACTGCAGTAAGTACATATTTGTCCTGGTGCTTTTGCTGGGCATAAATCCACGCCCTTCCCATCTGAGGTAACGCTTCTGGCAAAGGCCGAGCTCCGAAGCTGGCAGGCGTAGGTACTGTGCCTTAGACTTGCCACCTCGATGCTTCTCCTCCTGCTCCCCCATGATAAAGCAGGTAGACTGACACTTTAATACTGCTGCTTCTCGGGAGCATGAGGTGATGTCCTTAGGTTGTAGATGTGGCATTTAGAGTCTGAACAGAAACATTTCTTGGATTTTAGGAACAAACTTTTTAGTGGTAGTAACTGTGATCCACTGTTCACTGTTTATTATCAGGTGTTACCAGCTATCCCAGACTGCTCGCTCCGTGTACACACTCTCCAGCCCCCATCCACCTTCCATGGACAGGAGCTATTTTGCTTATGTTCATTCTTTTAGGAAGAACATACTTAGTCAAGTGACAGATGTCTTAACATCATCGGGATCATATGTGATTCTTGGACTGTGAAATTGCATTGGAACACCCCACCACTTCCTTAGCATATCCTCAGCAGTTTAGTAAGCCCATGCTATCAGTTTTAGAGCTACATCACAGGTTATCGGTAGAGCTTTGTATATTCTTTTTCAGGCTTGATAGATTGTCCATTAATCACACTGAGTTGCAGATAAAGAATCTGTAAGAATCAAGTGCCTGGACTATTAATATTGTTAAAGATCTTTATTTTTTCTTTTTTTTTTTTTTTTTCCTCTCTCAGCAACAGTTATTTTCAAGCAGTTATGTAATTTAAATACAGTTAATGCCCAGACTTCTGGGGAATGCAAGTTAGTCCATAGTACCAGAGTGGGAATCTTTCAAAGAGAACAGTTTCTATGCAATAACAGGAAAATATATAATTTGTCAGGAGGGACCTGCTCAACTTTGCCAAAATGAATCTACACTGTATTTTCCAAGCCTGAGCTGAATGTGGTCTGTAATTTACACATAGTGCGTATTCCTTTCATTAGCTGTAGCATAAAAGACTTTGTACTAGGCTTGTCTTTTTGAGCTGTAATAGGTGTAGGTTATGATGAATAGGAAATGGATTCTGGTTTTCAGGAGCATGCCTGCTGCATTTCTTAACCCTCTATTCCATTCCCTCCAACCATATTATATTCTCCATTTTTCTGTGGGTTTTTTTTTCCTGAAACAAGATTGTAATTGGTTAAGAGAACCTTTAAGTCACTTTTTTTGCATGTTAACAGGGACTCTTTTTACTGACAACAGTGAAAGAGGCTTATTTCAAAAAGAATAACATATTTTGTAATTATTTTTTGTAATTTAGCACATTTTGCATTACACTTTCATTAAAAAATCGTATCAAGCGGGCCACACTTTTAAATAATTTCATTTTATACATAATGTCATATTCAATGTGCTAATATAGAGGGTATACAAAACAACATACTTGGATTTAAAAGAATTTATGTGCATGCTGGGAGATAAATGACTCAGTAAATGTATATTACAGGATGAATAGTTCAAGTGTAAAGGGAATTCAGCTGGATATTAGTAATAGCAAATATTTTATTAAGTTTGTGCTAGAAATGTCTGGAGGGTCCCAGGATTTTTATGAGAAGATACGAGTTCTTCTGTGCAGGTATCTTCTATCAACACAGCCTCAGAAAGAGTTAACTATAAACTCTGACACCTTAAAAATTACTTATATTCAACAGCGAGAGGTTTGACAATGTTCTCTTCTAAGAAATGAAGTTGTCCATTTGAATTATTCTGTATTGTTCTTTTTTTTTTTTTTGCATTGTTTACTGATGCTGAACAGTGCAAATGTTAGCTGATAATAGGAAGGCAATTTCTAGTGTGCTTAAATGACCAATTGCTAATTAGGTGTCTCAGCCAGTGTAGATGGTGTTTCTCAAACATGTAGTACGCTCTTCATTCCATATAGTGCTGAAAAGCACCATGCAGCTTAAAATATGCAGTGTCAAAACACTCCACCATTTATGTAATGTTTCACTGATTTGACAACTGCAATTCCAAATGTTAATGAAGCACCGTGAACATTTTCTCTAGCGGTAGTAGTTGAAAAATTGCAAAAAATGTTTTTGCTCTGTGGAAAGGGTGAAGATGTTTAAAAATCAAGGAAAAAAATGCAAAACTATTTCTAGGTAAAGTAGTACTGCAAATTTTATGAATTCTTTTTAAAAATATCCAGGGTTTATTCAGTCTTTTTTTATCTGATGCCTTATTTTTTGAAGACAAGCATAACTGGGTGTGTGGGGGGGGTGTCAGTTATGTTTTAAGAATAACAGCCTTGCCATATTTCTTAGGAAGTAAAAGAAAAGAACTTGACAATGTAAGGTGTTATGTATTTTTCCACACACCTTATATTCAGGTATATGGTGGTATACCAACTTAAGTCTCTGATATCAAGCAGACTTCTGTAAAAAAACAATACAGTTGAACACATTATTAAAGTAGTTACAGGAACCTCATATCTGATTGTCTCTCACTGTATCGTTTTTCTACATTTACATCAAACCCTGCAGCTCAAAAAAAAATCAGAACTTCTACACATTTCCATTTTTTCAGCACTATAAATAAAACTTTTGATCTACCTTGCTTATTGTAATTTTTAATCTGTTGGTCTGACAAAGCTTATTCCTGAATCAGCTATATGAATGCTTCTTCCCCTTCCCCTAATTACTTTGTGAATCTTTGTTTCTGGGAATGTATTTGTTGTACAATAGTCATCCCTATTACTGGGAGCAACTAGTAAACACCATACTCTGAGTTCCACTTGACCGATAAGCATATTTATAAAGCATGCTCTGGATGTATATGTACAGTCCATTAGATTTTCATTTATATTTTAATTTCTGAAGCCCAATTGTGTTCTCTTTGGCAAGGTAAAATGATAAACTGATCATTTTTTCTTTCTTAAATGTTTAGATTATATTTAGGGATAGTGGCTCCATCCTATGGTGGAAGAGAAACCTGCATCAAATCAACTAGGTTAGTTGCTATAGTGATAAATATAATGTAATATTCTCCTCCTGAAGAAAAATGGTCTGATTTGGTAGGTTGTCAACAGGAGAAGGCAAAAATGAAGTAGTAGAAATAGGCTGTTTATGGACCTTGGTGTAACCACCAAAGAGTTAGTTTACTTAACAGAAGCATCAGTAAATGTAAAAAAAGTCTTAGGAGGGTGAGCTAGAGGATGACCACCTTCAATGGCAATTCAGAATTAAAGGAGTTGTGACATTTTTGGATCCCAGACACGCATTCTGCATACTTGCTTAATGAAATTAGTAGGCAAGAGAGAAGTACCTACAGTGAATTCTTTAAGTTACTGTTTTTATGTTGTAAAGGTACATTGAATTGTTTTTTTCTCCTTCTATAACTGAGATTTACATTTTTCCATGTTAGAAAGTTTGGTCAAATTAAGGAAATCTCCTGTGGCATCACAGCTGCATGCTATATCAGAAATCTAAATAACATGGTTTTGATTCAGAATGATTTTTTAGTGCATTTATTCAGTTGGCTTTGCCATAAATACTGAGGTGCTTTTTATATGTAAATAGTGACTTTTTAAACAACATAGGATTCAGCTTTAGCAAAGTTGTGGCTGTTATGAGCTTTTGGCTTTCTTTATTTTATACTGTTTTGTAAGCATAAGGAATAGAACATTAGGCCCCTGTGGTGTCAGGTTTTGCTGTTCTGTTAAGGTAATGCTACTAAGGGCAAGCAAGTGAGTTTTTTGAAAGGAACCACCACAACTGAATGGCACTTGGAAAGTTCACCTTCTTGTTTTAAATATTGTATATGGAAGAGAGCAATATGAAGGCCAGCATTTATGCTGATTAGATGGTGATAGTACTAGGAAAAAATAATCCAAAACTCCAAAATGCAAAATATTTCCCATAACTCTACAGTTTTGCACTGCAAGTGCAAGTTCTTTCACAATAATAAGAAATGGAAAAAAGAAATATTCTCCTAATTCGTTATTTCTTTTGCTTGCAGAATACAAAATAAAAACATTGTAATGATGAAAGACTGGTAGGTTATATTAAATGACTGATTCTGCAGTCTACCATTTAAATTTGTGGAATTTGTTGAGCAGGAAAATCAATCTCTTCGCATAAATAAAAAAAAATGTGTCTCAAAGATTTTGCATGGTACCATGCAAAATGCAGATAATTCCAATGAAAAATATTAGATTGACCTCACCTTAAATTGAGATCCTGTTGTTACACATTGGGTGGACACTGCTGATTTGAGAAATACCTTTTCATCATCCTGTTGTGGAATTGCTTTCTATCTAGAAGACACAGGTCTCTAGGTCTTATTGTTCCCTTAGGCTATTTGAGACTACCAGCAGGGATGACAGTTAGCTGTGACTGTCACCTGGACACCTCTCTAACAAGAGCTACCATGTCATCGTGCATTGGCTACTGAAGAGCTGCTATATGATAAATGGTCCCTGCTGATTTATGTTGGATGTGCAGAAGTCATCTCTGAATGAAGGCCTACTGCTCCTGTTACTGATCCTATATCATTCATTCTCTGTTTTTTACAAATGAAAAAGATTTTCTTCATCTGTCCAAGTGATCTGTAGTTTTATTACACTTTCTGCAAGAGTTACTGTGTTTGTATTTTTCTCAAACTCTGCACACAGAATAAAGGTGACATGTAGAGCAATTGTCATTATTCAAACTTTTTTCAGTCTAGTTTTTGCATAGAAATGAAAAATAATGCTTTTATGACATTAAATAAGAAAAACAAGATACTAAAATTTTGTTTATTTATATAACATCCCAGCTGCTCCTTTTTCAGAAGGTTCATTTTTTGAATTAAAACCAATGCTTTGAACTTAATGGCCTCTACGACATAATACCTGTCAATGTGAGTGCCAAACTGACATTGAGATTGTCTCACCAGTTGTGTTGTAGTCTGTCCAGATGATGTATTACATAGCAGTCATTGGCATCAACATAAGAAATGTCTTCTTACCACTTTTAATGTTGCATTCAACCCTTTAAGGCTAAGTAAGCATCATTTACAATTTCTCAAATGTATTTGAATTATGGCTCTTACTTCCATTGCAAGTATAACCACAGATATAGATGGATATAATGGGAAGCAGGTAGGGAGGGGGCGATGATAGAAAGAAATGGATATTTTCAATTAAATATGTGACAGAGGAGTATTCCGTTTTTTTCCCAGAGTTGATAGGAGAGAGACTGACACCTCTTTGACTTGCTTTTTTTTCTCTCTTTATGCAATGTACTGTATTGTTCTTACCATATAGTGTGAAAACAGTGTTGGGAGCATGGAGGAGAGCCCCACTGCTCCGGCGAGGTGCGTAAACATGGGCTAGATTGTATTTTCTTTTACTGGGATCCCATTAATCTTTCACTCTGTCTAGTGACTTCATTGAAGAAGTAGTAGCAAGTCCTTCACTGAGATTAGCCTTATGAGTGGGCATTTTCCCACTCGTTCTTCTCTGCTAGGAGCTGGCGGTATGAAATCTCTCAGTTTTTAGATGTAATTTAGTGCTTTCTTAGTGAGTACTCTAACCATAAGGCTATTATGTGGGAAAACCCCTACAGCTAGTCCAGCATCTGGCATGCCAAATAATGTTTATTAGAGCTATGCCTTGAAAGTTGTCAATAACTCAAAAATGCAGTTGGATGCTGAACTATGTACAGAAGTGTCAAATACATAGGCAAATCTAGACAGCAATGATTAACCAGTCTTCCTGCTCTGCATATTCTTTGTTGCTAAATTCAAACCAGTATGTTTTCATGCTTAGGCTCATATTTGACCAGGTGTGTTGTTCTGCTGTTGGGCTGGGGATTTGTTTAGGGTTTTTTTCTCTGTTTAAAGGGAAGTTACACTGCTTTTTGCACAGATGGCTGGCAAAATTGCTTATTGTAGATGTTTTGGGAAGTCATCTCTTCATGGATATGCTTTTATGTTAGCCCTGCAAATAGGAAAATGTTACGCAGTGACTATTTGAAAATATATGAGCCGTATTTAGACTATGTTTTCCAGTATTTTTGGTGTAGAGGTTTATTTCAAATATTTTGTGCATGTTTTTCAATAAATGGACTTTGGCTACAGTACAGGAATCACAAGGTTTTGCATTCATGTGCTGATCTATTGATCTCCTAAAGACTTTGCAGTCTGTGTTTTATTTCAGTCTCTGGATGGACTGCTTCTTTGGTCACCTTTCTTCAAACACTTGATTGCTTTCAGATAACAGGAAAGTATCTCACCTAACTCTGGGGTGAGGAGTATAACTGACTGTTTTTCAAAGGAGTCTCTCTGCTACGGCCCCTTTAGTTCTTTCCTGAGTAACAGCTAGTTATTCAAGATCATCCTGGGCCTTGTGTCTCCTAGCACTTCTTTTAAGTGCCCATGACCCAGTACAGCAATAAGGAAGTTACTTCTCTAGAACAAAATGTTATTTATTTTGCCAAACAATATGCTGCTGTTGGACAAAACATGAACTATATCTAGAGAGACCTCTAGCTACTATTTTTTCTGTGGTTACAATTCCCTTCAAGGAGGTAGGTTGGTATGATTTATTTTTAGTTTTGATGTTCTCTGCCTCATTCTTTTGCAGCCCGAGTTAACACATGCTTTCAGCTGACCCTTGTCTTTAACGGCCCTCCACCACTGGCATCTCCTGCTCTTGCAACTGGAGAGTGTTCTAACAGGGCTGGATCTTAGGATATTTTTTAGGATTACTTACCTGGCAAAATCAAGCTTCCTTCTGTCTTTGCCTGTGTGTGAAAGTAGCAATTTGAGCTATGACCCCATTGTTCAGTTTGGTGTTTTGAAGGTCCAGAACTGACACTGTCTCTGGTTTTGTTTTGTGTGGAGGTTAATTCCAGAACATTGTTAACAGATGTGGTCTGTTTGTATTTTCTGTACCAAAAACTGAATAAAAGCCCAGAGCAGAATCCCTAAGAGATTGGTAACGTTTCAAATTGCAAGTTATGTTGCTTGGACTGATTCCTGATTTTTCATCTGTTGTAGAGAAGAATTGTAGTGACCAACTGTACTCAAGCACAGCGGTAGAACCTGCTGGTTCTGTTAGCGGACAAAGCTGCATCATCTGAGAGAAGGGTCCTTAATTCTTACAGAAACAAGAAATTACTACATCTGAAAAAGAAATTTTGGGTTCTGAAGTCTATCTTACTGTGTTCTTGTTAATCATAGTTTAATTTATGGTGGTTTTTACCTTTGCTCTTAGAACTCTGTTTTGTTTTGGTTTTCTGATTATCTTAGAACTCTGATGTTGACAAATGTGTTCTAAGAGATGATACGCTAACAATATGAGATACTGTTAACCCCAAATGCCTGTATCATTTTTGGTACTTTCAGATATCAGTATCCCTTTTAGTGGAATGTTTAATTTTTTCCATTGAACTACACCAGTGCAAAGTCTGGCAGAACAGCTTAGCCAGATGATAGAAGTGAATTTAAGCTAAGCTCTTCCACTTTTTATTAAATGGTTCAATTGCAAGCAGAAATGTCGAAATGCTGTGGGAACAGTAACTTCTGGCACTTCTTCTGGCAGATCTAGAGGAGGCCTGCAAAACTGATCACAGGGCTGGAGCACCTCTCCTATGAAGACAGGCTGAGAGAGTTGGGCTTGTTCAGCCTGCAGAAGAGAAGGCTCTGGGGAGACCTTACAGCAGTCTTCCAGTACTGACAGGGCCTATAGGAAAGCTGGAGAGGGACTTTTTACAAGGGCATGGAGCGATAGGACCAGGGGTAATGACCCTGAAGGAGGGTAGGTTTAAATTAGATATTAGGAAGAAATTCTTCCCTGTGAGGGTGGTGAGGCACTGGAACAGGTTGCCCAGAGAAGCTGTGGATGCCCCCTCCCTGGAAGTGTTCAAGACCAAGTTGGATGGGACTTTGGTCAACCTGGTGTAGTGGAGAGTGTCCCTGCCCATGGCAGAGGGGTTGGAACTAGGCGATCTTTAAGATCCCTTCCAACCCAAACCATTCTATGACTTTTGTTCTCTTGCTTTAAATTAAACTAAATATGAGTGTAACAGATATTGTGAGAGGTTACCTGTTACTAATAGCATTCTCTGGTGTTCCTGAAAGTTTCTTATTTTTTTGAACCAAAATGAACTCTATATTTAGTTATACCTTGGAAAAACACTTTTCTTCTGTGCAACTTAAATGTGACATTTTTATTATTTTTTTGTATAGTGAACAAATTCCAAAGTAGTTCTGTATATAGGCTTGAATGATAAAGATATAAAATTATTTTCTAAGTTAGCTCCAGCTAGAAAAAAGTAAACATGTATGTTCTGGAACTCAGATCCTTATGGGTTAAAAGAAATGGCTGACAGTTTCAATTCCATCTGAACAGGACTGGTGTTTCCTTACCTTAGATTTCTGCAGTATAGTCATCTATATTCCATAATATAAATATATATTCCATCCATAATCTCCTTTTAAAGTCAGTGGAAACATAGACATTTTTACAGTGCAGTTCATGTGACCTGTTTTAGATACATGATGTAGTTTGAGGTAAATTGTGCTGCAGAAGTGCTTGTCTTTGTTGACTATAAAGCAGATTAGACAACTTGCTAAAATTTTAAATATATGTTATCACATTAATCTGGTCCTTCAGTACAGCATCTTTGGAATGTTGCTCGTTTTATTTTCAAGGCCCATGCTTAATATCTAAATGTTTAATGCCAAGTAACTGGTTCCGTTTTTCTGTAAGGAAGAAAAACCATAGATAAATAGCCCTGTGATACAGATTCATTAAGACTGTAGGTCAAGATATTGAACTACTGCAGCAAAGGATTTGTACAAATTGAGGGATGTAGTTGGCATAAATTACTGGGATCTTCTGAAGACATCTTTGCAAACAGCTTGTATCCCGAACATTCTTTGCAATGTGTTTTGTCTTACTGTAAATTCTCCAGTTTCATTGCCAATATTTTCACACTCTGGGCACTCTAAAAATACTGTCTTTCCCCAAAAGTTGGAAACTAGGTGAATTTTAGGTGAGTATACCAAAGGTTATCAGCTTTACCATTCGTTTTCTCATTTTTTTAAGCCTCTTCCATACGAAACAATATTAAACACATTTGCACCATGCAACCTTTTATAGTGTGAGTAATATATTTGAATTACCTTCATCTACTTGTGATTTAGGTAAGAAAAACTTTAAAGGTGAGCAATGTGTACATATAATATAAGAAGCTGCAGGGGCAAAGACGACTAGAAATGCTTCCCTTGAATATAAGAGCAAATATGAATTGCACTGAGCTTTAAAGTGCCACCCCATCAACTCCTCCTGCCCTTCCTTCTCCCCTCACCTGGAAAATAAAAGCTATATATGAAAAAAAGTTTTATGTTATGTGGTTATTTTTGGTAGGTTATTGGGCTTTATGACCCGAGTGGTTCCTCCAATTCTATGTTCTTCAGTGTAAGTGCTATTTTTACAGTCCTTTTCATCTGTAGAGATTTGTTGCCTTCTACACCTCATTCTTTTATCAATATGTTTTTGTTCAAGGAATATATTGCTGCTTTTCACCTTTTTCCATGGTATATATCTTTATGGACATTTTTTGTCTTAACAGCTGGCCAAATCTGGTTGTGCTGCCTGTATAACTAGAGATCTCTACCTTAACCTGTGTATAAATTTAATTATTTTCTAATATAGTCTTCTTTACAATGCCTTACCGAAGAGACTTCTTAACAGTTTATGGTGTTATATGGGCTCCCTTCCCCGTGCTTTGCAGACTTCTGTAAAGTGCTGCTGTGAACTTTCAGGGTGATAACAAGTTGCATGTACTGCCACTTGTAATTATGTTAAATGGATTTGAGGTCTTTCAGATACAATTCCAAGGTATTAGTTTAAAAACAACTTATAATACTTGAGTTGGTGGCATTTCAAAAGTCATTCCTACGAAAAAGCTTAATGCTTATCTTTTTTCATTTTCACATTTGACAGGAATATAGGCAAACCGGTTTATTCTTTGGCACAAATGCTACATTGACTTCATAGGACTGACTTCGCATTGAGCATATGTAATACCAAGAATTACTGCTTAATGCTTTCTCAGGTAATTTATCTCTATGTAGAAAAAAGGGATGTCCTTCAGAATCCTCGATTTCACAGAATGAAAGTAATCTTTTCCTCTTGATATTTTAATGTAAGCATAGATACAAAATAAAATGAAGCAACTACCTATCTCTTTTTTTTAGTTAATTCCCTGAAATTTATAGGGGATTTTTTGTCTCCATCAAAGACCAAATTTATATAACTCAAGAAAATATGTCCTACATTACCTTATTAGAGCACGTTCCCAATATATTTCACTGGCTTTCATTAACTGCTTGTAGTAACTGATGTCCATTTCCTTCCTGAGAGCTTCTTTTAGAATTTAGTGCTCCATATTGGCACAGAGTCCCAATATTAGTTTTCTATATTTTTCAGTTTTGCTTTCTTATTTTTCTTATCTAAGGTCAGGTGAATTGGCCCTACTGTTTGTCTTGCCACTTCCTGAAATGCTTTTCTGTTACTTGGTCTGACAAGTACAGCTATGTGAATCACGGTTTGCCAGTGACTTTTCAGATACGTTAACTTGATATATGTGTAGAGACTTTTTCTCCCAACTGCTAGATCTGCAGAGATTTGACAATTGGGCTTGGTTGATTTTCTTCCACATGCATCAAGTTCTCTGAGACCAATTATAAACCAATTATAAACTGTGATATGGCATGCTGTAGGCTTGCATATACGTACCTTATTAGAACTCAGTAAACTGGCAGTGCACAGAGAATATAATACATATCTGAAATTAGAGTTTATTTTTTTCCTGTGTTTATTTTAAATTGTCTTTAATTATTTTAAAAGTATATTAAAGCAACATATGTGACTATGCACAGAGGATTAGAACTATTGAACTGTTGAGAAAATATAATGCTTTCAGTTTCAGCACATGTAATCTGAACAAACACTTTAAGTTGCCACTACACTGGAGAGCCCTGCTATATACAATGAGTATACGTCATTTGTCATGACAGGGGTGTCTAAATTTCAGATGCATGTTAATATTACTCAGGTCATGTATGTTTTTTTGTGACAAAGGGCTGTGATAATCTCCACTTTTCCAATTGTGGAAGAGGAACAGCTCTCTTTCTTAAAAGTGGGTGGCAGGAAACTAGAACTTAAACCAGAGCTAGTTGATTTTGGTCTTTGTTTGAAAGGAATGATCATATAAAGCATATGGAATAAAAATTTCAGAGCTCTTCTGTAAAATCAAAGAGCAGTGTTTCTAAAGTCTGCTTTTGACCAGTTTCATGTTCTTGTTTTGCTTTCTGGTTTACTCTTCTCAGTGTATATTTCTATAATGCATATACTTATTTTCAGGATGTAGCACTGTAGTTGAACTTAACTGATCAAAATATAACATTTTTTCCCCACATATCTAAATTTGCTGATTTGTTTTCCCCTGAAGAGCAGAGATACTGCCATGAGGTTGGGTTTTTTGGTTGGTTGTAGGTGTGGGGTTTTTTTTGGTTTTTGTTTTTTTTAATGGGACGGTAATATGGAAAACTCAGAAGGAAAAAAGGTATAAATTTTAATAAAGAATAGAAGAAGTAAAATTTTGAATTTTGCTTGCTGCTGTGTTGAAAAGAATTGGAAGTTGGATATTAACTTTGGTTTGCAGACTCTGACAGCATTTCTTTAAAAGTCAACAGAGCGCCTTTCAAATCAGGTACAGCTATGTGACAGACAACCGTCAGACAAAATTCTGTCCTTAAAAAATTAAAGCTTGTAAATTCACACTCAGGTTTGTTTGTGTGTTGGTTGCTTTTCCTCTTACTTACATCCCAGGATTGATTGATCTATAAACACAGGGATACACATATGAGAAAACCACATGACACTCTGGATCATTCATTTTAATTTTACTTCTTTGGAAATGGATGTATGACATTGGTTAATTTATATCTTATCTGGAATTTTTGAGAGGAGTAATTTTGTTTATTTAGGAGTAGCTTGATCAGTAAATAAATGTAATATTTTTTTCTTCTGTGGATCTTTCCTCCAAAATTATATAAAACCACTTAAATATTTAAATATTGATAACAGCAGTTCTTTCTAGGACTGTAAGATAAATAGCTTTAATTGTAATAGATTGTGAGATATGTCTATGGCTACAAATCATTTAAAGAAAGCTAAGAGCTGGGTTGAGTGCTTGCTTTCAGTTAGTAGATTCTGTGTTGAGCCTTGTCTCTCTTTGCCTTTTCCACAGGCACCTGAGTCTGAAACGATACTGCTAGTCAGGAGGACGTACTTGGTGAAAGGGAGAATGTACGCTTCTGTCTTTTTGCTTGATGCAAGAACTGCCATAGTGGAGGAATTAAAGCTGTTAACAAACTGTCAAAATATTAGTTCCCCAACACTGGTAGTATTTTAGCTGAGAGGCAGGAAAATCAAGATCGTACAGAATGTGTATGGGCTAACTCATTCAGTTGCTGTATGTACTAAAACAAATCTTGGCCAGGAGCTTCATCCAATGTTGCAATGCTTGGCTCTGTAAAATACAATAGTGATAACTATAAAAATGTATTTTCTTTCACATTGAAAGTAGCTATTATTGGGAGTATACTCAGGCAGAAAGAATGTTGCTTGATAGATTTTAAATCTACGTATCTTAACATGTGATATTATTCCAGAAAAATTGCCATAATGTTTATTTACAGAGAACAAGAAATTTCAGCAGGTTTAAACACACAAAATGAGGAATGATTTATTGTCTGTAAACAGTTGAAAACACTACTTTTAAATCAATTGCAAATAATGAAAGAGAATTAATGGTGAAAAGAGAAGACTTTTTTTCTCCTTAACTTGGATATAAAATGACTAATGGTGAAACAACACATTGCAAGTTTGCGTGAGTGTCTGAGCCAGTGAAGCTAACAAAGGAAGAAGAGCTTCCACATGTGAAATTAATGCAAATGCTATCAAAATATCTGCCAAACTCTACCTTTACTTTTTTTCAAACTCACCTGATTATTTTGTTTGATATTTCTTACTTCTGTTTAAGTTACATATACAGCTTTTTTTGAAACCAGCTAGATTTCTAAATGTACTTTTGTGAAATCACTCTTAAAATGTGCTTTGGTTTTCTGTTCAATTTTGTGTACTATAATATTTGGAAACTTTTTCATGTATGCGTAGAACTTCTACAAATACTGAAAATTAATATCTCTTGTTCCTAGAATGTACTTTTTAGAAAGTGATTCTGGCTGTACTGATTAGGATACACGTATACACAGCATAAGCCTCATTTTATAGTTGGTTTTTTTTTTCTCCATTGCCTGACTAGTTTCTATACCTATAAAAAGCAGATTTCTGTAAGATGAAGAATATCCATGATAAATATTGATCTTGCACTAACAACGTGATTCTAAACATAAATGCATTTTCTATGTATGTTTTCAGTAACATTGAAAAAGAGTGCTTGTGGCATGTTTGTTTTTTTTCCAGGACAGGCATCTGTTATTTTTGCCTTTGATAAAAGACTTAATTACCTCAATAAACTTAATCTCTATTATTTTTTAAAGAGAAGGGAGTAAAAATCTATGAAACAAATTCTCGTGAGCAGGAAATGTGTCTGGTAGATGAAACAGGCAAAATAAACTAGTCTTTTTGACACTTCAGGTGTGAGGTACAGACTCTAATTTTGTGAAGCTCAAAAACAAGTGTCAAGGAGTTTTATGGACCACATTACCTTTCAGGTTCATAAAACACTGACAACAAGCATGTCCCTCTCTTTTGTAGAATAAATAGCTCAATTAATTTATAGAAGTCTTTCTATTTTTTCTGTAAAATAAGAAAATTAGGGTAAATTAATCTGAATAAATTTGGTTTGTATTTTATTTCATTAATCTTGTGGGAATTAGTATCACAATGCTGCTAATACCATCATAAATTTTTTGTTTCTTACACTTTATTGTCAAGAATGACAAACATAATTGTTTTCTAGGAATGGCAATGCCATTAGAAGTTACTTTCACAGACCAGTGTAGGCCTTTGAAAGTTTGAACTAGACTTTGTACACATTCTTATTGCTTAGCAGATGTTTTATGTTGCTAACCATGGGCTTTTGAATTTTGTCTCATTTGGAGCTTCATCTCCACATAAAATCACAGTTCCCTCTTCCAGTGCAAATCTGGAGGTATGAAAGACCACTTCACCATGACCAACCCACCCCTGAAAAGCAGGTAAGTTCCAGTAAGTCATAGCTGAACACCAGGAGGATATTTTTGCTGTCGTGGCTTTCTGAGCAATAGATGAAGAGAAGACATCTGAAGCTGTGACCTGATTTAGTGGCACAAAGACAAACCTATTTGTAAATGGGAGCAATTCTAGAGAAAGTTTGTTTTTCGGAGCACTTCTGTCAAGGTTCCAGCATTATTTTGGCCTTCCTTGATTCGGTTCTTGCTGCCTCCTCTTTAAACAAGAGCTTTTTACAGAGTTTATTATGTTCACAGTTGGAATGGGGTAGAGTTGAATGCAATGTGTGCATTCTGCTGCTCACAGTCTACACCTAGATCCTGATGAGGAGTAAATAGGAGGATTATGATCACTGTAAGAGTCTGAAGGTGGCAGAGAAAAGAAATGCCCTATCCTGAGTTTGTGGTCTGAGCAAAATGACCCAAGTCGTTTCAGACTATTACTGTTTGCCCTCTGCAGCTGTCTTTGGGATGAAAGTAGGAGTATTTGGAGATCAGCTATACCAAAGCTGCCAAGTCTGTTAGAATTCATAGGAATGTCTTCCTTTTCCCCATAATGCGGAGGTCATCCAGCAGCGCCACGGGTGCTGTCTCAGACCGGTGGCCTGGTCTGAAGCCCATCTGACAGGTGGTGTTAGACAGGAGGGTTTTTTACTACTTTGTTGAACACCTTGCTTAGAAAAAGGTGATCGGATTCTGGCCAGCAGCTGGGAACGTGTCCAGCACTGGTGTGTCAGACTGTTGCATGGTTTAGTACTTTTAACACTTGGTCAGCAGTCAAAATCAAACAAACAAACAGTCTTTCTGAACTAAATACATGTGATGATGTACATTTCTGTACATGCACATTAAAACTCAAGATCAAGGTCTTGTAACTGCATTTACAGAAGAACAATTACTTCACTAGTTAGAAAATATTGTGTCAGATTCTCTACAGGAAAATCATTCATTTGACCCCTTTTCTAAAGAGCAGTACACTTATTAAAATGGTAGAAAAGCTGTCAATATTTTCTTGCACTTGATTGACATGGGAAAGACCGACCTAACGTTCACTGAATCCCAGTGCATCTTTTGTTCCTCAAGAATGTAGTTCTCCACTTGAATTATTATGCCTTTTGCCATAATTTTTCTAGTATCTCTTGTTTCATTGATCAAGTTCTTAGAACGTGCAATAAAAGAGGGAGAATGACAGAAAGGGACTAAGTGGTTACTTTCTACTTCAAAAGGTTGCCCTTTGCAACAGCTTCCTGCTGCACTTAGGTAGCTACTGTAGTGTGTGGGTGACTGGAGAATGTATTTTAAGCTGGAATGGTGTATTCTTGACTGCTAACGTGTGAACAGGCCAATAGTTGATATTTGGAATTCATTTTCACATTGATAATTATTTTAAAATCTTCTGAATCTTAATATATTTTATTTCAATGCTTTGCTGGTAATTTTCTAGCAAACTACTGACAACAGCAATTATTCCAAAAGTTGAAGCCATTTTTCACTAAAAATGATATGATTTTTTAAACAGCTACTTCTCCTCCTGTTTTCCAGATAGTAAAGTTGGGAGTGCAGCTGTTTCCTACTAAATGAAAAACATTAATCATTTTCTTTTACATATAAAATCAAATAGCTGTTGCAGTAGTCTCTGTATGTAGAATTTGTTGCTTGGCTGGTCTCACTGTTTTAGAATAAATGGTTCAAGTATGGCATCATTTGATACAATATGAGTCTGGGATATTTTGTATTGAAGTCAATAATATCAAAGAATGCCTTGTATCTAATGCTTCAAGAAGCAAATATACTTAGGGTGCACGTATCTCATTTAGCTTGCATTTTAAAATCCTACTGATATGTCATAGTGTAAGAAAAAGTGTAACACCAGTGGATGAGATTGAAGACTTAAGTAATAGAAAGGGGATGAACTACAGTTAGATGAAGTACAACATCATGTGTTTATTAATTGTCATAATGAATTTCTTCAGTAAAATGAGAGCTCATCTATCATCGTCCAGGAATAGAGATTCTTGGCATGTTGGTTCATTTCAGGAAAGCTATGAATCATTACTGGGATTGTGAAAAAGATGTGTGACCCCAAGGTGAGTTAGAAAATAGAGAAGTATTAATATCACTATAGAAGCATTGTTGAGACTTTATCACCAAAGCTGTATATAATTCCCTTTATTCAGAAACTCATACTGAACTAGGTGGAAAAATGGTAGGATGTTCAGAAAACTGGAATGTCCACTCCAGAAATTAAGTTTAAAATTTCTTGACTTGTTTACTCAAACAACAATTGAGAGATATAATAAGGTACATCAGGAGAATAAACAACAGGAAAGAAAAAAGAAAAAAAACCCCAAGGACAATGTTAGCTCAGGATTAAGTGGAAGTGGGATTTAATTGCTTTAGGAAAAGGATTTTAATACATAGGGGTCTGTGATAGCAAGGCACTGGATTTGATGACTTGGAGAGATCTCTTCCAGACTGTTGTTCATCTAATGATATTGCTGTTCTTAATGTTAGGCGTCTGTGAGATGGTGATATCTAGCTGTTAACTTATTTCCATGTTGCCTTTTTTTTTTTTTCTTTTTCAATGATCAGTGCATTATATCATTCAACTGCTAACTTTTAATTTAAGCTATTATGTGCCAAATTTGTGCAGCATCTCATCAGAACTATATCCTTGACAATTCCCCTAACACTGTGTTTCCTAGATGATGGATTGTGCCCCTTGTGGATAAGCCACTGAGGGAGAAGGATTACGAATAAGTTACTTCTAGGGCACGTATGATTTGCATTTGAGAAGGGTGGAACATGAACAGGCTTGTCATTCCCTTGGAGCAGAAGACAGATGCTGTAATAGGTTCTAAACCGTCCACTCATTCACTGGTGTTACATTCATGGTGTCGGTAATTGAATACAGGAGAATAGCCAGCCAGCAACATTTATTAAATGTTCTTATACCTGGGTATTTTTGTTTACTTGGTACAAATTAGAACAATCTACAGTATCCAAATAAGAATATTGTACAGCCCTTGAGCCCATGGTTTTCAATCACTTCAACTCATGCCTGAGCTCTTACCACATTGAGAGCCAGATCATGGAAATGATCGCCATCCAATACGTTTTTTCTTTTTGTTTTTTTTTCTTTTTTCTTTTCTCCCTCTTGTAGTGAAATTGATTTTCAGACAGATAGCTTCTTTGAGAGCTGTGGCTGGCATAAAGGTGTGTAGGAACATGTGGCTGGGATAAAGAAGAGGTTACCCCTTCTGATAACAGTCTGCACTAAAATCATGGAACTGCCTATGGATTACTGTCTTTGTCTCCTGATACCTCTTACATCTTGATTAGCTCCTTTGGACTGGTTGATAAGGCTTTTTAAGTTCAAGCTTTGAGTTACAGATACAATCTCTTCTATTCATCAATATTGTACGTCCTTATCCTTAGGACTTCCCAAAATGAGTCCCCTGGGAGAGATTCCTATATTTTGGGTAACATTCGTTCTATTGATAAAACACATTCAAGTACCTGAAATTGTCTGGTATCATTTATTTATCATTTTATGGGATGTAGGTCTGTTCTTTATTTATATTGAAACATAGGAACAAATTTACTTAGTTTTATCAACAGGTCATTCAGCCCAGTAATCACAGCAGTAACTATAAACGGATACCTAGGGCAATCTGAGGACAGCACAAGGTTATTGACACTTGTCCCTAAAGCCCTCCTGTCACCCAGCTGTTTACTGCTCGGGGAGTCCTGGGTGATATGAGATTTGGAGGCAGTTAGTAAACCACAAATGATTTCCATTAACTCCATTTAGTATGGCTGTTGAGAAATTGTTATTTTTTGCCTCTTGTATTTCATGGTGTCACCAGACACCACTGTAAGTGGTGTAATTTCAAATAGCAGTATTATGCCATAAATTGTATCCAGCTGCAGTGGGCAGCAAAGAATTGGGAAAACACCTGTTTGCTTAAAGCAATTTATTTTTATTTTTTTTTTTTCAGTGTGACTGATATCTGGTCTGTTAATTCATGATCATCATGTAACATTCTTTATCACATGCATAGCTGAAATCCGGAATAGGGAATGAGAACACGTAATACTGCATTTGAGAATTGAAATATATATGTTATGATGATGAGAACATCAAGCACTCTCCTACCAATAATGTATTCTAAATCTTCTCCCTTTCTTTTGCTAAATTCAGAATAGTATGTTGTGTGTTTGTGTGTTTCATAAAGTATTTCTTATGCATTTGTTGAGAAGAAATTCTGTCCTAGAGTCCTCCCTCACCCATGTCAGAAACACCTTCAGGGGAAACAGAATTTTTTAGAGTCATAGGAAAATGTTCAGCTCTGTGATAATTTATTACAGCGTTCTTTTTTTGTAATAATAGTTTTGAAGATAAACAATACAAAGTAATTTTTTAGCTAGGATTTTAAACAATAATTAGGTCCTGTTGAAAGTCAGCGGGAGTGGAATGGTGAACTTCACTAGGATTCTCTAAAATCGGGATTATGCAAAACTGCTTGAAATCACTTTTCAACTCAAAGACGTTGAAGTGAATCCCTAAATCCCTAGCTTCCCTCTGGTATTACAATGAATAATGAACACTCCATATTTCACTTCCCTAACTGATCAAAGCAGTGGATTTCAGAAGTCTCACTGGGCATATCTTTTCTTGCTGAAATGAGGACTGAGATTGACTTCAGTATTTTGTCTCTTTAATCAACATGACTTTTATAAACTGCAGTTTATTTCCTTTTAACAGGCAATCCTGTAAGATCTTGTGTTCTTAATGCCATCATATCTTTTCAACTATTTAAAAACTATATTTAAATAGTTTTAAAATTAAAATTCTACCTGAAACTCAAAATTAAAGGAGCACTCTAGATTATGACTAAATTCTTTCACTGAGTAAACAGATTTGAGTTAATCTAGAGGTGGCAATTCTGAGCTAACATCTGCCAAGCACTGGCAGTAATGTAATACTTATGCAAAAGCTTATTACATTGACCTCGTAGTCAATGGGTTTGAGAGAAACATCCTTGGTGAAAAATCACATCAGAAACATTCTTTCTGATTGGCTTAACAATACTGTTACTATTAACTTTATAGTGTGCTACCTAAGGAATAATTAAACCAGATGGCATGTTAAACACAACTGAAAGAATAAAGACATTTTTACTTTTAAGTTGATCAAAATTAGGTAAAACAACATATGTTCATGTGCATTACGATCCCTTTAACTACATATTAACTGCTTTGCTTAATATTCTTCCTGGTGATCTGAGAGCTCTTCCTCTTGAAAAAACAACAGAACAATCCCTCTTTGAATTCTTCCTTTCTGACTCTCTGGTCACTCATACCCCTGTGTTGCTTTGTTTTTGACGTAATTTAAACAAAGAGGTTGCTCACTGCAGCATTCTCAAATTAGGTGAAATTGAAATGCAGGCTATGTTGGGCCATATTCAAATTGTACAAATCGAGGCAGGTACATCCAAAAAAGGATTTGGAGATTGCCTTTAAAGAAGCACAGCTTGCACAAATGAGCAAATTACATTTTATGCAACAGATGTTGAGGAGGGAATTACAAATACTCTCGTTCCTGTTATATTAGTCTGACTTGCCACCATTTCTCTTTAGCAATGCCATGCAGGGCTAATAATACAGAATAACACACCACACCACATACATTATAACTAAAGTCTCTCTGCTGCCCATGAACCAGAGCTGTGTTACATTACTCCCCAAAGCATAAAGCACTATTATAATTACCCTTGTCATACCAATAACTCTTTTCAAACACTGACAGTTTTTCCCTCCTGAAGATTGTCTGGTGAATGGAATGCAGCTCATGGAAATACGTAGTCCTGTTGCCTGAACTGATATAAAATGAAATGAGAGTGGAAACACGCAAATGAGATTTATGATCATAAAGCATTATGGAATAATGTTTTATTTTCACATCTGCTCCTTGTCCAGGTACTGTTAAAAGCACTGCAAAAGATTCATAAAATGAAGCTAACTGTATCTTCCTTTGTGGGGGATTCTGAATAATGACCCATCATTAGCTTGACCATTTTATATGCATCTGTCTTCATAGTGTAAATTGCTCCTTAGTCACAACTACTTGTTCAATCAACTTGCAGAACGTAGAGTTAACAGTGAGTATCTCGTGTTGTGACTGAATGAATCTTACTTAGGAATTTTTTGCTGGGAGAACTTCAGATGGTTGAAGTGGGAGAGAACAATTAAGTTTGTCTATTATCTATAAGTATCTGTTATTTTTCTCAGCCCTAAATTTCTTCTAGTTATAATGAAGTCCATAGGAGTAGTATGGGTTGTCAACTAGTCTAATAATGTTAATGTTATAAAGTACAGAGACTAATTTAAACAGAAAAAACCCTTGATCCCTTGTTTGTGTCTAAACAGAGAAACAATGTGATATAAGATAAATCAATATACTTCACAGGTTTAGCATTTTCCTATGAATATGCCAAGTAGGACACTTGCATCAGGTTTTATATCAAGGCATTTTTATCAGCAAAGTTCACACATAAATAATGTATTACCCAACAACCGTGTTGGTATTAGTACACGGCAAAGAAGAACTTTATTTTATTGGATTTAATGTTCATTTAAGTGGAGGATTAATAGTATCAGATAAATCTAAGCCTGATGCAGTTAGCATTTCAATTTGATTCTCTATAGGATGCTGCTACCTTTTCATTCTGCTTTGAACACTTTTGTTGATTTCTGTACCTTCACTGAGCTTCAATCGTATATGATGCAAGTCTCTGTTACAGAATCATAAAATCACAGAATGGTTGATGTTGGAAGGGATCTCTGGGCTCATCTGGTCCAACACTCTTGCTCAGTCACCCTCACAGTAAAAAAAAAAAAGTGTTTCCTGATGTTCAGAGGGAACCTCCTATGTTTGTTTGTGCCCATTGTCCTGTCACTGGGCACCTCTGAGAGGACTCTGACTCTGTCTTCTTTACACCCTCCCTTCAGGTATTTTTATATATTGATCAGGTCCCCCTGAGCCTTCTCTTCCCTAGGCTGAACAGTCCCAGCTCTCTCAGCCTTTCCTCATAGGAGAGATGCCTCAGTCCCTTCATCATCTTTGTGGCCCTTTGTTGGACTCTCTCCAGTATGTCCGTGTCTTATACTGAGGAGCCTGGAACTGGATATAGTACTCCAAGTGTGGCCTCAGCAGCACTGAGTAGAAGCAAAGGGTCATGTCCCTCAACCTGCTGGCAACATTCCTCCTAATGCAGCCCAGGATACCGTTAGCCCTCTCTGCTGCAAGGGTGCATTGCTGGCTTATGGTCAGGTTGTTGTCTACCAGGACCCTCGGGTCCTTTTCTGCCCAGCTGCTTTCCAGCTGATCGGTGCACAGCATATACTGGTACACTTCTTGATGAACTTCATGAAGTTCCTGTCAGGCCATTTCTCCAGGCTGTTGAGGTCCCTCTGGGTGGCAGCATGACTCTGGCATATCAACCACTCCTCCCAGTTTTGTATTATCAGCAAACCTGCTGAGGGGACACTCCGCCCTACCACCCAGATCATTAGTGAAGATGTTAACAGGACTGGACCCACTATTGACCCCTGTGTTGGGTTTGCGTGGCAAGATTTTGGTAGCGGGGGGGGGCTACAGGGGTGGCTTCTGTGAGAAGCTGCTAGAAGCTTCCCCTGTGTCTGACAGAGCCAATGCCAGCCGGCTCCAAGACGGACCCGCCGCTGGCCAAGGCCAAGCCAATCAGCACCTCTGTGATAACATATTTAAGAAAGAGAAAAAACAGTTAGAGAGTGCTTTTGCAGCCGGAGAGAGGAGTGAGAAGATGTAAGAACATCTGCAGACACCAAGGTCAGTGCAGAAGGAGGGGGAGGAGGTGCTCCAGGCACCGGAGCAGAGATCCCCCTGCAGCCCGTGGTGAAGACCATGGTGAAGCAGGCTGTCCCCCTGCAGCCCATGGAGGGAGGATGAGGGGGTGTAGAGATTCCACCTGCAGCCCGTGGAGGACCCCACGCCGGAGCAGGTGGAGGCACCTGAAGGAGGCTGTGACCCCGTGGGAAGCTCCTGGCAGGACCTGTGGACCCGTGGAGAGAGGAGCCCACACCAGAGCAGGTTTGCTGACAGGACTTGTGACCCCGTGGGGGACCCCATGCTGGAGCAGTTTGCTCCTGAAGGTCTGCACCCCATGGAGGAGACTCACGTTGGAGAAGGTCGTGAAGGACTGTCTCCCGTGAGAGGGACCCCACGCTGGAGCAGGGGAACGATGAGAGGAGTCCTCCCCCTGAGGATGAAGAAGGGGCAGAAACACCGCGTGATGAACTGACCGTAACCCCCACTCCCCGTCCCCCTGTGCTGCTGGGGGGGGCGGAGGTTGAAGCCGGGAGTGAAGTTGAGCCCAGGAAGATGGGAGGGGTGGGGGGAGGTGTTTTAAGATTTTGGTTTTATTTCTCATTCCTTTACTCTGTTTTGCTTAGTAATAAATAAGATGAATTCCCTCTCTAAGTTCGGTCTGTTTTGCTCATGACGATAATTAGTGAGTGATCTCTCCCTGTCCTTATCTCAACCCGTAAGTTTTTTTTTCATTGTACCTTTTCTCCCCTGTCTAATGAAAGAGGGGAGTGATAGAGCGGCTCTGGTGGGCACCTGGCCCTCAGCCAGGGTCAACCCACCACAACCCCTGGGGTACACCGCTAGTTACTGGCTTCCAGCTAGGCTTTGTGCCACTGATCATGACCCTCTGGGCCTGGCCATTCAGCTAGTTTTTAGTCCACCTCACTGTCTGATCATCCACCCCATACTTCAACAGCTTGTCTGTGACAATCTTAAGGGAGACAGTATTAAAAGCTTTACTGAAGTTAAAGTAGACAATACCCATTGCTCTCCCCATGTCTACCAAGCCAGTCATTTCTGGTTAGAAAAGAGACCTGCTCTTTTCCTCAAGCATGGATTAATGTAGCTTAGAACAGAGCTGAGTAAGACTTGGAAGTGAAACTTTACTAGAGAAGGATGCAGAGTAAGCTATAAAAGGAAAGTAGACAATGCCAAATTCTGTCTGCCCAGAAATCACTACAAAATAACATCAAGAAGAAATGTTCTGTTAATGTAATTTGAAGAAATTTATGGTTTTAACCTACAAGGAGATTCATAGGATTTATAAAGGACTAGATGGAAAATCTTTGCCCAAATTCTCATGAAATTTTGTGATGATGACTGCTTTGAAAAAGCTGCTGATAACATGTGTTGTAGAGACGTATGAAATGAAGCAGTTCTTAGGGAGTCTTCTATTCAAATGCTTTCCTTTGGAGCTGGTGTCCTAAAGCCCAGGTCTCTAGCCATGTCACAGTCTCATTTATGTTTAGTGAGTTTTCAAACCAATGATGTGGTAAAGAAATGCAAAAGTTCTAAAAGACCTACATAGAATAAAAACCAATTGCACAAAAAATGAGATTACACCAAAGTACAAAATTTTCATTTCTGACTATTTGCCTGAAATCAATCACCACATTTTGCAGACGTGTCCTATAAATGTTAATAGAGATAAAACTAATTAAAGCCTTCAGAAATTATGCTAAAACAGTATTCAAATTCTTTCATATTTCCATATAACCCTTATAGAATTCTACATGAATATGATTGTATATTAAATTCAGCAAGACCTTTTCAGAAAAATTTGACCTTGTTTTACTGGTCAGCAAGAAATCTTGCCCCTTTCTATCTTTAGTTACGTTGTGCTTTAAACCGGCAGGCAGCTAAAACAACCACACAGCCATTTGCTCACTCCCTCCTTCTAGTGAGATGGGGGAGAGAATAGAAAAAAAAGTAAAACTTGTGGGTTGAGATAAAAAAAAGTTTAATAGGACAGGAAAGGAAAATAGCAACAACAACAATAAGTATAATATACAAACCAAGTGATGCACAGTGCATCATCAACCGCTGATCAATGCCCAGCCAGTTCTCGAGCCACGTCCCTCCCTGGCCAACTTCCCCCAGCTTATACACTGAGCATGATGTCATATGGTATGGAATATCCCTTTGGCCAGTTTGGGTCAGCTGTCCTGGCTGTGTCCTCTCCCAGCTTCTTGTGCCCCTCCTGCAGAAGGCTCATGCCTCCTCACGGCAGGGCCCAGGAAGCTGAAAAGTCCTTGACTTAACTGTAAACACTGCTTAACAACAACAGTGTGTTATCAATATTATTGTCATACGAAATCCAAAACACTGCACTATACCAGCTGCTAAGAAGAAAATTAGCTCTATCCCAGCTGAAAACAGGACAAGTTATTAGTAAAAAACAGTGGTTCATATTGCTAAAACATGTTGCTGCCATGGCCAATGAAAGCATTCAACAGTCTGAAAGGAATGAGGAATATTCCAAAATTTTTTCACACTGAAATAGATACCTTTTTCTTTCAAGCTAGTTTTTCTCCCTTGCCTTGGCCTTTCAGTTTCTTTTAGCAGTTCTGTTCACTTACTAAATCTTTCTACTTGATTTTCCCTGTGAAGGAATTGGGATAAAATACTCACATGAAAGATGCAACACAACATTTTGTATACATTAAACACAGCATAATTCTGCCCTTTATACTGTCTCGAGGTAATCCAAATGTAAACCAATAAAGTCAGAGCAAGCTAGTTCTTTACAAACAAGTCAGTGCTGATCTTAAGTAGACCTAACCGGATTTATGAAAAACAAGGTTGTTGTTGAGAGATGATATGACAGACAAATAAGCAGGAGGGAAAAGAATAGTGCACAGTAGCGGACTGAATCTCATAGCGTAACAGCAAATTGCATTTGTATTAAGAAGTTATATTTATGGCAAGCCTGCTTCCTCACTGAAGGGGTCTTTACATTGCTACTTGTGTTTCATTAAATAGTGTGGTAAAACACTGCTGCCGTTACAAAAACCAAACAAGCAAATCCACAAATCATAACAGAACAACTGCAACTGTTTGTATGAATATGTCTTCTCTTTGGAATTTGAGTCTAGACCAAAGTAATATTTTTCTGTTTGGATGTCTAATTTTCTTCTCAAACTCCATTTTGGAAACTGAAATGGTGAGCGGATAATTGTTTGCTGCAGTGTGTTTCCCAGCAACTAGTACTGTTGACAGTAGACAGAAGTTTCCCACCTTGCAGAACAATGAGATGATAGAGAAGAATAAATGCAGTGAAACCACAGGGATAGCATCAGAAGAAGAGGAGGAATTAGTACAATTTACTATAGAGATATTTTGTTCTTCAGTTCCAGGTATTCTGTCTTATGTACAAGATAGGGCAAACTGAATGCTAAATGTGTTTGTTGATGCTCTGGATTAGAAGGGTTGGGGACAGCAAATCCTTGAATGACAAGCATGCTTGCTGACTTCCTGATATAGAAGTAGTTCAATGAAAACTCCACATAGAAGTCTTGCAGAAAAGAACTCATTAAAAATAAAAATTAAAACAAAAAAAAAACAAAAAAACCCAAAAAACCAGAAAAATCCTACTGTAGTTATCTCTAAATTCCCCAGATTTGTCTGACATGTCTGAAACACCATTAATCAATTCATTCTATTACTTCAAAGGTGCTGTAAATATTTAAGTGGTATAGAATGCCATAGAGTATTCAAACCTAGAAGATAATGTTCTTATTTGATCTAATACTTGGAAATTGAACTCAAAGGTAACAATATAAGAAATGCCCCTTTTGGAGACCAAGGGTCCAACTAGTCTAGTATTCCATCGCTGACAGTTGCAGGCGAGACTGGCTTTCAGTCTGTTGGCGTGATTTACTTATCCTGAGCAACTGTGTCCACAGTAGATAACCCAAGGCAATAACTTTTCATATGTATTTGGGTTTTCTGACTTCCATGCTATCTGAAGAGCACACTGATATTCTCCCATTTCTGTTAGGACAAGCACACAGCCTGAATGTAACAAAGAGCTTATTTTCAGTTAAAATGTGGTTTGAACACCTGTCTCTAAGACATTTGCATAACAGTGCAACTAGGAGAAGATGACCTATTCTTGTTTCCCGTGAATATTCACTGGATTGTTTTGTTCAATTCCTTAAGGTCTGATACTTCTACCATTGATACAAACATAGCTCTTTCTTTAGCTCTTTCTTGACTAGAGATGGGGATATATGTATTCTTGAGACATATACCTACCAGCACATTGTATTCTCTTAAAAGAGCTTAAACAGGATGCCTGAGCTTTTTGTGTTTAGGTCTGCTATTGTAAGCTGAATATTTTATGTTTTCAATATTTAACTCAATTTTTAATATTAGGCAAGTTTAGAAAGTGATAGAAACTTAGGTCAATGGTGTTTAAATGTAAGAAAGTTTTGTGTTTGTTTTTTATTTGGAACAATATTCTGAAGCTAAGCAGGGCAGCTATAAAGTCCCTTGGATTTACAGAGACTATAAATAACCACATTTTAATAACTTTTTAAAGGCAATCCACATTCCTACCCCCAACCTTGTTTCTGTAGTTTCTGGTAGTATCTGCAAAATCTGTTCTGATGAAAAATTGAACCACTTCAAAGACAATTTAGAAGTCCATAGTCTTCAGCCTTTGTACTTCAGTATGGAAATACTGTTACATAGTGTCAGAAACACAGCTATAGCCAGGTTTATATTATAATAAAGAAGCCTTCTACTCGAAGGATCACTGACTCTTTTTGACTTTTGATGCAAGATTTTGCTTTGTAATAGCAATTGGTGTAATAACAGTAAGGGATTTCTGTGTTAAGGTCCAGCATAGGACCTATCTTCCTATTAGTTAAAGTCTGATAGAGAGAGGTAGTGTATGAATCTTTTCCCTGTGAATTTTACCTCTGCAAGTGAAAGAAAATGTTACGTATAACCCATTTACATTATTGTCAAATTGCCGTAAGCCATTGAGAACAACAGAAAAAAGATGAAATGCAGTCAGATTTCCAGGAGCAAGTTAAAATCTTGGAAGTTCCCATCTCTACTTTGGTGTAACAAACAGTACTTTAACAAGGTGCTCTAAATAAGTAACTGCAGGTTACTTTAAATTTGAAAATTCACACTGAATCAAAAGAGACAGGGTAATTTTTCATTCAACCTGGAGTGTTATTTACTTTCTGAACTGGTACTTAAAATACTGATGTATGATGCCAAAAGGTAAATCATTCTGAGCTAGATTTAATTTAAATTTCATTGCATTTTTGTTTGAAATAGAGGATTTGGCATTCATTTCTTTCCCTGCATTTTGAGGTTCTTGCACTTTTAATAATTCTGTTGCCTAATGCCCTAATCTGTTTATTACACTATAATTTAACTTGAACAATGCTGCTTCTATTCAAAATAAACAGATTTAGTATGTCTGTGAAATAGTCTTATGTGTAGTAGGATGCTTTACCATCTAGAAAAGCTTGGAGGTTTCCGAATGCTTAAGAAATGATAATGCCAATGGATTTAGCATTTGTATATCTGCAGGCTCATGCTTATTCAGTTGTACCAAGGCAGCTTAAGCTAATATCTAATCTTCTTATGGAATAGTTCTCCCTATAACAACAGGATTGTGCATAACAAGCTTGAACAACTGTTTGGCTACAACTGTTGTGTGAAAGGGAAGGAGGGAGGAGTTGCTTAACTTTTTATTCTTTACAAAATGTCTAATTATCGTTATCCTTGCATATATAGGAAAACCCAAGAGTCATGCTGTGATGCCATGTACTTCAGGCAACTCACAGGAACCGAGGAGTCATGAATAAATTCTTCAGAATTGTCCACCTTGATGGTCTCCCTTATGCCACTATTCCATCAAAAGGAGAAACAGGCAAAAGGCAAAGAAAAATTATTTTGGTACTGTATTGAGCTTAGGTATATATGACAATGGAAAAAAAAAAATTGGATGAAATTCAGTTCTCTGTGTATTAGAAGGGAAAAGAAGTTGAAAAATTTTAGCAATGTTTTCCTGAAAAATAGCATTCATTACATACTAATTTTCTGTTTCTGACAAAAGATACGCTATTTCCAACTGCTTATGAAGAAAATCTTAGTGGCATTATCTTATTTCAAACACACATTTTAGGAAAAAAATGAGGTGACTTAGTTGTATGCAAAGATTATTCTAGGTTCATTGCTCATTTTGCTCAGCACTTTAAGTTGTACTCCATTGGCAAAATTCCCTTAGGCTTCAAGGAAAAGTGTAGATCCTCTGTAGTGGAAATGATAAGCCAAAGGAGTTAATAACTAAAGGAGTAGCATGTATTGCAACAATCTAGGAAGAGATTCAATGGGTGGTGTAGGGAGGAAATAATGTGGGGAGTTGGGCAGCTTTAGGTTTTTTTTAGTATGAAAGACTAAATAAATCTCTTTCTTGTGCATTTCATTGATCTCATCGATGAGCTGAAATAACACAATAGCCAAGATGAATCTACCTCCTGATCTACCTCCAGATATTGTCTTCTCTTTAACAAGCAGTGCAGCTAGAATTGTCCAAGGAGAAAACCAATAAGATAAGCTTTCCTATGCAGCTCCTGAACAGGTTCATACCATCTATCAAAGTAAAATGACTTAATCTTGTCCCCCTTGTTGCTTCATATACAAAAACCTATGGTTTTTTTTCTGTCACTATTTTCTAAACCCATACTCATTTTTGAGTGTGTTGAAAGAATGCTTAGTAACTTTACTGTAAGATGTTAAGTTATAAAAATATTGATTATCATATTTAAATCGAGAAACAAAGAGAGCATAGTACAAATTTTCAAGGTTTTTTTAAGCTGTATTACTATGATGGGAAGTCATAGGCTTGTGATAAAACCGATTATTTCTTTTATTAATGAGATATGTATAATACATGTTTCCTAGTGTTAGATAAGAAAGGGAAAGAAAGATCATACTATTGATTATATAGCTTATATGCTTCTTCCTTATACAAGAATGTGAAAAATAAAATTGAAGAATTTGTTTATCTATTTGTGCTAGAGATCCAAGAAATTTGATTTCTCATTTGCCATAAAAATCCAAACTGAGTTTAAAATTAAATGTTTTTTTCTTTCTTTTAGGACAAGAGGAAAAGTGTTTTGATGTAATGCCTTGAAATATACAATATAGGAAATTCTGAATTTAGGATAACTTCTAAGGAAAATACTGACACTACAAATAATTTATTTTGTTGCTTAAAAAGCTTGTGTTGCATATGTGTCCTCATCTTATTCATAATTTTTCTTCAAATTAAGATTTTGTCCTCTACCCAGTACAACTTTAACATAGCAAAACTGTAAAAAAGTAACAAAATGCAGACAAGAAGCTTCTTGAAAGTAGATGTTTTACATAAATTTAGTGTTCTCTTCATCTTACTGGAAACTAATCAGACTTTATTTTGCCTGTAGAGTCACCTTAATTTAGATAAAACATCACAATATGCAAAAAGTGCACATCATCTCCTTCACAATTATTGCTTCATACAGACAACTTGCTTTTAGTAAAATATGGCTTGATTTTCTTTTAAAAATGATTTTTGATGCACAAGTTCACTCAGACTTGTTTTGTTTTGTTCATAGCACAATGGGACATAAGGTTTTTCTGTAACAAGTTTAGAAGGCTGCAGGTTTGTGCATAAGCTTTGGAATCATAGAATGAGTGTATTTTAGAGTGGCTGCCTATAGAAAAGCTATTTGCAGCTGGTTTGACCTCTCATTGATGTAGTATTGCTGTATCTATCTCTTTTTCTCCATTGTCTTCAGCTTTTATTCCTTTATTTCAAACACCCTTAATTATATTTTTATTCTCATCACCACATTAAAGGGAAAGGATAATAACAGATCCATTAGACTTCATTAAACTGATGATTAAAGCCAGAAATTCTAAAGGACTATTTACAAGATGAAGAAGTTTTATTTAAAAGTATGGTTTCTTGGATCTGTCATATCCTAATACATCTTTAGAGCTGTAACTAAAAAACAGCAGCAAATGTTTTTAATCTATTAAATATGAAAGAAAAATATGACAGAGGGATTAAAATTATAGTCAGACTCACTCTATTTGTCATTAAAAAAATCATTAATTGCTCCCGGCTGTTCATTGTTATTGGCAGTTGGTTTCTTATTATTTCTTTGAATTTACAGTTTGTAACTCAGATATCTGTTTCAAATTGCATTCAATGGGATGAATTGCAAATATAGTTATTAATTTATTTTCTTTTTCTTGAGCTTCTAAAATACAAAGAATCAAATCTTTAAATGTTTTGGTTATTAGATAAATGAGAATTTATATTTATATTGTCCAAATAGGACAATAGTTACATGTATATTTTTGTGGATGTGGACTTGTCATGTATTACAGATAAGTAGAAAAAGTGGACAGTGTATTGACCAAAGATGGACAGACTTATATTGTGGAGAGCTTAGATGGTGGAAAGCACAACGGTGGTATAAAGAGAACAATTTTGGTATAGAAGATGTATTGTAACTTTCTCTTTCCTTGCTAATAATTCAAAAATGAACAAATATTTACAAAAAAGGAAAAAAAGCAAACTCAAAATTGATAAAATTATTCTTTTCTTAGATAGCATGTGATTAATACATTCAACTTACTGCGACAAGGAATCAAGGAGGTTGAAAGCTGGATAAAATTGAAAGTATGGTTATTTAATTCTAGGCAAAATAAAAGTAAAATTACGCTTATGAAACCTCATAATTTACAAGATAAGCCTACCCATAGCTTATGATGGCTATGGACAGGCCTCCACATAGATATTATATTCTGTTTGTGATAGAAGCAGAATTTCCTCTTAGAGGAAAGTGAACCTGACCATTGTCAGCAGCATGGTGCTAGAGTAGATGAATTGCCAACCTTATCTTGTGTAGTAACTTGCTTCTTGTATTGCAAATAAGTGAGTGATGTTTCCAGTTTTCATGAGATGCTTTATAGGATTATTGGGAGATAATAGGATGACTTAGTGAGAATCTTTAGATGTGATAGAGGTCAGTTGGCTTAAATTTTCTCTTATCTCTTGGTGTTATCCGAATATATGGGATGTACATCTGAAGGTGTAACAGTAAGTGTCAGAAGAAAGACGCAGATGTCAGATTATTGTTGAATTTCTACACTAAAGTTCTATAAAGTTTAGTTCTTGCAACCTTTTGAAGCTTTCCAGGGTTTGATTCAAATTAGCACAGTTGCAAATTCTATCTGCACTTTTATGTTGCTCTCTGTTATTTTGCTAAAGATCTGGTTTCCTTTTTTTTTCTTTCTTTCCTTTTTTTTTTTTAATATAAGGCATGAGTCCAAAGATCATTTAAGGGATGATATATATATATGTGTCTTGTAGACCTCCACATTTCCTAGCTTTTTTTTCCCCAGAAGTTTCATCATGCTGACCTATTGTTCCTTTTCACTTTAACTATATGTATGCTGCGCTTCTTAGCAGTGCACCAGAGACACAATAGTTAGGTTTTTCTTCTCATCTTTGCAAGGCACAGCTGAAAAATTGGACGCAACAGTATGCTATCTCAAAAGCTTATATAATCTCACCTCATTGTTAGTGTAATATAAAGAGTCTTCTAGTATAATTTTGCATTTCAGTGAGGTTAATTCTAGTCTTTCATTAAAATGCCTTTGTGATCTAAGCTTCTAATGGAGATTTAGAAATATTTCATCACCTGCATATTTTCAAGGCCATAGCTATTAGGCCAGAAGTGTTAGTTCCTTACATAGACATGAAGAACTCTTTGAGCAAGAATGATAATTGAAATAGGGTTTTGAATTTTTAAATTTGAACTACATAATGTTTGCATTATATGTTTAGAAATGAGAAAAATTTCCCCCTCTTTTTCTCTCTAGAAAAGGAGACAGGTTGCTTAAAGAAACTTTCTTAATATCAAAGTATGCCTGACTAGTCTTAATGCTACCAAGAGTCAGGAAATACCCTCAGGACCTCCAAATAGAGAAGGAACAAAAACTTTTCAGATATTTAGAATAGCAAAGGGAAGGCATGAGAGGAAATAGCATTTGTGACTAGAATAGAGAAGCAATGATGCTATTTGGAATCAGAATGTCAAGGCCTATATAAAGCGAACTTCTTGCATAACTGGTTTATTTCAGTGAAGAGGCATCATAATACAGAGGTGGAACAAGTGCTCAAAACAGAATCTATAGCCATGATGGCCTTCTGCTGCACTTTTGTGAGGCTTAACTTTTTATTTTTCTGTTGGTCCTGTTTGGTATCAGATTTTCTTGGGAGGGGGGGAAGGAATATGGAAGATGTGTCTGCATGGAGTACGAAGTTGCAGATCTGGGCAGGTGGGAACATAAGCTTCAGAGGGTAATACACATTCCCACCTTTCCTAGGGCGCTCATTGTGTATACTGCAGTTAGTAATGTAAACTGGTGCTCATTAATGTCTCAG
Organism: Balearica regulorum gibbericeps; assembly: GCF_011004875.1. Lineage (NCBI taxonomy): Eukaryota > Metazoa > Chordata > Aves > Gruiformes > Gruidae > Balearica > Balearica regulorum. Next base: position 18,881,171 of record NC_046184.1, read on the forward strand.
GTCCTGAGTTCTGTACTGTGAAAGCTCTGTAGCAAATCCTCAGCAAAGAAGATTCCTCATGAGGACGGGATCAGACTGGGGTCAGATAGTGGTCTGCTTATGCTGTGGTTCAAATTGGCTCTAGCCTCATTGTTAAAAATTTCTGGACAGATGGATTTAATTTCTTTCCAAATGTGCATTAAAAACCTACAGAAAATGGATGCAGAAAATAAAAAAAAGACCAAGAATTTGTGCAGAGATGGATGTTGTTCTTTTCGCGTTACATCAAATTCACACTTAAGCTCAGTTGTACTTAATGTCTCAGAGGGATGCTCTAGTCTTGGTGACTGACGGAAATCCAGTGACTGTGACTATTAGAAATGAGTTCTTAGGTTCAGTCCAATTTCACTTAAGAAAAACTGTCTCTTATTCTTTGATGAAGTGCTGAGGGTTATAATGAGCTCAGACATAAGGATGAGTTAGGGGTAATGGCTTTAAGCTGAAGGAGAGTAGATTTAGATTAGATATTAGGAAGAAATTCTTCATTATGAGTGTGATGAGGCACTGGAACAGGTTGTCCAGAGAAGTTGTGGATGCCCCATCACTGGAAGTGTTCAAGGCCAGGTTGGATGGGGCTTTGGGCAATGTGGTCTAGTGGAGGGTGTCCCTGCCCATGGCAGGGGGGTTGGAACTAGGCGATCTTTGAGGTCCCTTCCAACCCAAACCATTCTATGATTCTATCTTGAGTTAATTAACATTCCTTTCAAATACTCTCCAATGATTGTGATAGAAATACTTAGAATAAATAGAACAGAACAGAGCAGAATATAACAGAGTATTTCAGTTTGATGAAATGATCATTACAATGATCGTGTGGTCCAACTGCCTGACTAATTCAGTGCTGACCAAAAGTTAAAGCATGTAGTTAAGGGCATTGTCCGACTGCCTCTTAAACACTGACAGGCTTGGGACATCGATAGCATCTCTAGGAAGCCTGTTTCAGTGTTTGACCACCTTCTTGGTAGAGAAATGTTTCCTAAGCATTTTGTTGCTCAATGCATGCAGTTTAAATACAAGTCTATTTAATGAATGGTCTTTCCTCCCTTCATGGTCAATTGAAAGATTTCAGGTGACTTCAAGGATGTTTAACTTACTCCAGACACTTATAGTACATTTCCAAGAGGAAAATTCAGGATATTTTGTGTTAAAACATATAAAAACTAACAGTAGTTTAAGAATTCTAGAAAACCTTTAATTATAGGATTTCTTTCCAAATGTTTAAAAATGGTGGAAGAGTAACTGTTTATACTCCTGTTACTAGACTTCCCCCATCAAACAGTTCTCTATTTCTTCATTTATGGAAAGATTCACAGATCTACATCCCTTGGAGTCTTGAAGTATCTGGCTCTGTTCTGTCAATTAGAGTGTCTCATGTTGTCATTGGTATAATAAGAGATAAAAATCACATTTCTTGATGCTTTCTCCTAACATTAGCTTTAGCTTTGTAAAGATGATGTGAGTCTATTATTTGTACAGTTTGGGTAGAGTTTTGCTGAATTACACTCGTTGCTTATACAGCAAAATAGCATGTTAATAGTCAGCATATATTATGTTCACAAGCTAATCTATTCATAGGATTTGAGCTAAAGATCGCTTAGCTCCTCAGTCAGGCTTTAATTACTTCAGAGGCTTACAAGGATCTATGAATCTAATAATTCAGGGGTTTTGAAACTGGATTATTCAAGGATTATTGGTTGTCTGTGGTTACTTGTAATTAGCCACCTGATTTTGGCTTTTTCTGGCTCTAAAAGGGAGGGATGTAGCCGTATCAACATAGTACAGGACTAAGACTCAGGAGTCCTGTTAGCTTAGCTCTGTGATTTGTGTGCTGAGTATACTTTAAAAGGCACTTGACCCTTCTGTGCCAAAGTTTCTCCATTGATAGCAATGGAGATCATAATACTAAACCTTTTTAAAACACTTTGTGAATATTGATAAAAACACTGCATAGGACTAAATACTTTTCTTATCATATCCAGTTAGCAGAAACAGATCAAGTGGGAGAAACAGTGAAACAGAGAAAATAAATACCATGTTAAACTTGTTACATGTAAATTACTCTTGGAATATGACTTGGTAAGTCATATAGATGTTAATAAGGCCAATCTCAACTAAATGAAGAGTCAAAAATCTTTGTAGCTGCTGATCAAAGCTTATGTATGCATCCATCACTGTACTATATGAGAATTGCAAATATTGTGTATTAAATCAGTATTAGGCACAAATATTAGAAGAACCCAGCATGTATGAGCCAGCACTGATGCTCTTGCACAGCTCACCAAACTACCAGTTCACTGCTGTAGTGCGTGGACTTCATGGAAAAAGCTACATGGTTCAGAATATTTTAGGTAGGAGTACCTCAGCTCATGGAAGACAGTAATCAGGCAAGGAAATGGGGAAGCCGATCCCACCTGAACTGATTGATACACAGCAGAATTCTTAACCATGAGCTTGTCTGTTCACTGATGGAGAGTACCTGTTATTTGGTGCAGAGCTGTCTTTTACGAAACACATTGCCATTTTTTGTCTGCATAAGCTGTAAAAACACATGAAGCTACCAGAGATTTTCTGAGGAATATATAAGCTTGGCTGTCTGCTAGAAACTATTTAATTTGTGTTTAGAATTTTTGCAAGGACAAAAGACAGAAGATAGCCAATTAAACAGATGTAGCACTCCAAGCCAAGGAGACCATTACTTCCCCTTTTCCAGGCTACCAGCTCTCCAAACTATGGAGTCATGTCCTTTTATTAAACAATTTCATTTTTTTCCTAGCATTTTTTAATTCATTCTTTTTCTTCTTTCTTATGGCATTAATCCTCTTCGGCTAGTTTAGCCACTTCTTTCTCAATGTCTAAGCAGAATTTAATAAAACCAATAGATTATACAATGAAAATATACATCTTGTTATTTATAGAAGATATAAATCATAGAATATCTCAAGTTGGAAGGAATCCATAAGGATCATCAAGTCCAACTCCTTGTTCCTCGTGGAACTACCTAAAACTAAACCATATGACCAAGGCTGTGACCGCTTCCCTGGGGAGCCTGTTCCAGTGACCCTCTCAGTGAAGAACTTTTTCCTAATGTCCAATCTGAACTTCCTCTGATGCAACTTCAATTCATTTCCTCATGTCCTATCGCTGATCACCAGGGAGAGGAGATCAGAACCTCCTCCTCCACTGCTCCCCTTGAGGAAGTTGTAGACTGCCATGAGGTCACCCCTCAGCCTTCTCTAAGCTCAACAAGCCAAGTGACCTCAGCTGCCCTCAAGGCCTTTCACCACCTTGGTCGCCCCGCTCTGGGCACACTCTGTAGTTTGATGTCCTTCTTATATTGAGGCATCCAAAACTGCACACAGGACTCGGGGTGGAGCCACACCAGTGCAATGTAGAGTGGGACAATCACCTCCCTCGACCTGCTAGCTATGCTGTGCTTGATGCACCCCAGGACCTGGTTGGCCCTTTTGGCTACCAGGGCACACTGTTGACTCGTATTCAACTTGCCATCAACCCAGACCCCTAGATCTCTTTCCACGGGACTGCACTCCAGCCTCTCGCTCCCCAGTTTGTACATATAACCAGGATAACCCCATCCCAGGTGGAGAATTCAACACTTGCTTTTGTTAAATTTCATACAGTTATGTGAAATTGATGGAGTCTCAGAAAGATCAGACTTCCAAAGGTTAACTGGGAATTGCTATTGCCTAGGACAAGACTTCACTCCGGATAGTCTACAAATATACATGAGAGAAACACTTCCTGTTCTAAACACTCTAGAATAAGCTAGTCCGTTGCCTTTGTGTTATGCCACCACATACAGCCTAAGCTTTAGTTCTCTTTATGATGAAAGAAAAATAGTATTTGTCTATTTTGTGTTGCTGAAGTGACAAATATGTCACTTTAAGGTAAAGATTTAAAAGTGTGCCTTTTCAGAATCTGTTGTGGGCTTGGAACAGTCATGGGATAGGAATTCGATTTCATTTTAGGTACTGAACAAGTTGTTAGTAAAGACGTTTCCTTCCAGAGAATTTATAATTCAGCTGTAAGACTACAGATAAGGAAATAAATTCTGAGAGGACCAGAGGGAAATAATGTTACTTAGCATGATGAATGACAGTCACAGCATACTATGCACATTGCTAAAGTGGAATATTTTCTTTATACAGACATTTAATGTAGGGAAGGGGAACGACAGTGTAGGGGCTTTTCCCATTTATGTCAGGGCGTAATACAAGTCCTACAAAGCTTGAAACTTGACTTTCTAGAAACTGCTCCTCTGAGGCAATGCAGTTAGCAGCTCTCTAAATGGAACTAGTATCTCTGTGTATTTCATTGAGGGATGATAAAGACTAAAGATCCTGAATGCTAGATTAGCATCTGTTTCTCTGGTGCAGAGATAGACTTTCTGGGTTTTCAGGGCTTTCATGCAAAGTGTAATCCTTATTTGTGTGGTTACAGGAGAGCTTAGTTATGTGGATCTTGATGGATGAATTATATCAGTAATTTTGATATATCCATTTTTCATATAAAAATATGAGGCTACAAAATCTGTAACTTCATTGTTTTGAAAAAATGCATTTTCAAAAAAAGTAAATGTAGTTCGTATTCAAAATGAAAAGTAGGTGTGTTCTAGGTTCTGTTACGTGATGAGATAGATAGAAATAAACACAGCAGGATTTGGATGAAACATTAAAGTGAATAATCGTCTTGCATACCAATCCTGCTAAGTGCCTTCACCTTATTATGAATGATGTGGAAGATGAGGAGACTCAGCATCAGTCTGGATGAGCCTGTAAGTGCTGTTTATCTCCATTATCTCTCTATTCATTAATTTCATTTCAAACTTTGAGTTTGTCACTTTTAGGAAGCTTATCCATACAGGATAGTGAAGAGGGTTTCTATGCTACTTATTGTTACATCTTTCCTGGTCTTTACAAGATTAGACAATGTCTTGTGAATTCATTTAAATGTTGATTACACTGTCATTATGTGTGCTCTGGGTTTTTTGCGGGAGAAGAATGAGATGATCAAGTTGGTGTACTGTGAATAGACTTAACAAGATTGCAACATGGCACTTTTATTGGAGGAGGAGATTTCATTTAAAAATATACTATCAAATGTGTTTTTTCTTAAATGCTGAACTGATGATTCCTTTTATTTTGCTTTTGTTTCTTGAATGCATCATTTAGGAAAATTAACAGAGATCTACTGTTTGCTGGAACTGTGGTTTGTCAGATAGTGAGCACTCAAGGCGTTGTAGTGACTTTTATATTTTGTGAGTTTTTCTTCCTTCTTTATTTATACTTCTGTATTTTGACTGTCCAGCTTTTATAAAACATCATTATCATGAAGACAAACTAGGAATTCAGTGGCTATCATAATCTGTGAAAGTAATTTGAACTGGATGGAGAAGTACTCGTGAAAAAGGTTAGCATTAAATTTCCAGTCCAGCGCGGATAGCTAAATAATGGTCTTTTCTGTCGCAGTTGTTCCCTAATCGTGATTGCGACATGTTGCTTTGTAGCCATGATGTTGTAGGGCAAGGAAAGCTCTCCGATAGCACCTTCAGTAGTACTTAATTACTATGCAGATGAGGGAAGAGTCTTTTCATAGACGGTATGTTTCCTTTAAGATAGGGGCATATATCTTTAAGAAGCTAAGATAAAGAATACTAACTATTTATTGCACTTGTTTATAAAGCAGGTTAAAATAATAATAATAATAATAACGATAATAATAATAAAAAAAAGATCAATGGGAGTCACACCTCCAGGAAAAGTGCCCAAGTCTTCTCCCAGCCCCTAAGTCATTGCATATTTTAGAGAGGATAGAAGTCACTGGAATTATTAGGAGAGAGTTTTATGTGTTAGTGCCTGATCTGTGTTTACTAGACATCTGGAGTATTTCCCTGGAGTCAGTGGCTTAGTCAGAATTTACAGAGATGTAAGAACCAAATTTGACTTCAGAATTTTTATGTTCAAACCTTCTTAACTCTCTTACACTTTGCCACTCGTCCCAAATATTCTTGTATTTTCAGCTGCCAGGACTTGTGAACTCCTTGAGAAAAGGAGGTTACTGTGAAAGAATGTGCTACATACATATTTTTTATTATCCAATTGAATAGCTATGTTTGGAACAGCTGAGAGTAGATTGCTCTGTGGTCTCTGGGATTTTCACTCAGACCTGGACCTCACTTTAAATAAGCTCTCGTAACAAACTTGGAATGATTTAAATGAGGGTCTGTAGTCCTCTTAGCCAGATGCTTCTCTTAACTCTATGTAAAAAGCAGGTGAAGTTTCTAATTCCTGGTCATGTGAGTAAGAAAGAAATGATGACATTAAAGATTTAGGTATGTTAGGTGTGAAGCTCTTAAAAATAGTGCCAGGAAATATTAAGGATTGTGTACTTTTAAAAAGCTGGGCAAGCAGATTTTTAAGCATCGTGAATGGACTGCACCTGAAGCTTATTCAAAAATTTCTACTTTCACCATTTCATTTTAGAACATATCTTAAGTGTATTTCAAAAAGCAAAATTATGGCTTTACAGTGGTGTGTTCTGGATAAAGTATTACTAACAACATAGATATTAGTAGAAATAAGTTTGTTATTTCAAGTCTAATGACTGGTATTTCAACTGGAGCATGAGGTATCTTGGTTACTGTGTTGCACCTGGAAGTGCTGGTTCATTGTGATTATAAGCAGAAGGGCACTCACACTCTGTAAAACACCACTTAAAATGCCATTTATTGGAGCTAACACTGTAAAGAGGAAAGTCTTTTGAGCTCTTACAGGGTTTTCTTAAAAGAAAACAGTTCTATTAATAATTTCTGCTGTCAAAAAAAAAAAAAAAAGGTGTTCACATGAGAACTTCTTGCCGCTTTTTTAGATAAGTGCAAGGACACACAGGCGGTGTGATCACCAATACTGTGTGGGAGCTGCCTGCAGGCTGCTCTGTTACCGTGGGGGGACTAAGCCTGTCCTGCAGCCAAGGGATACGGACAGCACAGCATAGGCATGTGCATTTCTCATGTTAACAGTTGTGTGGATCACTAACTCCTCAATGCACAATAATCTTCTGGTTATGATCACTACAATTACAGTTCTGGAATTTTAGAAGGCTCACTTGGTGCAGTGATAATGTAAAGAAATATTATGATATATTGTAGAAGTAGTTAATACTATTTTTATGCTCAGTTTGAGATTCAATCTTTGTGATAAGGTCTGGACTCTGATACCTGCTTAACTCCTGTTCTGTCTGAGGCTGACTTTTTCATCAGTTCATTCCTAGTGATGGAAATAAATGTCAGCATGATATGTAACAATCTCTGATAGTCTTCTTTTAGTTTGTTTGAATTTTTTTTTGCTATTTCTTTGGTGACTTGAGGACCAAAAGCTGTACCTTGGAATTTATCTGATGGTTTTCAAAGGATCAGGGCCCACACTTTGTGTGTAATGAACTGGTACCTTCTAAGTTGGGAGCAGTGGGCTTGCACATCTCAAACAAAGTGTAATTTAAACACAGTGGTTGTATTTGCTCTCATTTCTCTTTTGAAAAGGTGGTAAAAGTTACTTAGATCAGTGAGCCATAGCATTATGGCTAAACTACAGGCTGTTAGGAGGAAGCTGTAGTGGTGTCCCACCTCTTAAGGGTACTTGGAGACACAAGCATTCAATTCCTTCCTATGCCTTGCAGCAGGAACTAGACCTGAAGTTCCTCACTTTTAAGTGCCTTACCTGATTATTTATGCAGCCATTTACACTTTCTGTCTTTCCAGAATCTTACCGGATGAATTCCTACCTGCCTTAGGTCACAGACAGGGTGTATCCCTAGCCGATGCAGCCTTCTGTTTGAAGTGTTCACATACGAGAAATTGGCTTGTTTCCTGCTGGTAGGCATTAAGCCACGGCATGAGCAATGATCACTGCTATGGATATCCCCTTCAGCTTTCCTTGAAATATAACCCCATCCTTTGTTCTTTGGGAGTAAGATCATGACCTCAGGAGATTTCAGCTGTGAATGAGACATCTTTTTTTCATCATTTTCATGATTGTCCTAGTGTTTAGCTTTATGTAGGTACCTCAGGTGGCTTTGCTTTATTTCACAAAATCACAGAATCACAGATTGGTAGGGGTTGGAAGGGACCTCTGGAGATCATCTAGTCCAACCCCCCTGCTAAACCAGGATCACCTACAGCATGTTGCACAGGATCACGTCCAGGCGGGTTTTGAATCTCTCCAGAGGAGACTCCACAGCCTCTCTGGGCAGCCTGTTCCAGTGCTCTTTTGGTTTCTGTTCTGGAAAACCTCACAGTTTTTGATTCTGAAAACAACCAAAATATTAAACTGTCACTAATTCTATTGAATTTGGACAATTTGTAGCCATCTAAAAATAAGTGTCCAATTTGAGCCATTTCCCTAGACTTTCTCCAGAAAGAGAAAGAGGCACAATCAGCCATGATTCAGCCTGTTACTTTGGGCATATATCTTGTGACAGAAAGAATAGGTTTTTGGAGATGTCTCTGTGGTGGCCCCTGATGCAACCAGGAAGACTAATGTCAGCTAAATGTGTTTTAGACTGCTAAAGTAGCTGCACCTACATCTCAGCTAAGTGGTTTGCTGACGGAAATTAAAAAACCCTATGGCAAAGAAGGGATTGACAGTCTGCACTCTTGACCATTTTACTGCTAGTTTGGAAAACAAGTTTTTAATTGGGTGTTTACCCAGCTATCCTACTCCTTTTCACATAATTGGATTTCAGTATATGGTATGGATTATGTCATCTGTGTGTTCATTTCACATTCTGTTAGTTTCTTCTATATAATGAGAACTTCTCAGCCATGACCTTTCATCAGAAGACTAATCACTTAAGGAATATTCTTTGAATGCTGGAAAAAACCTACCATGAATGTGCATGCAAAAGAATAATTAAATACTTTGTGCAAAAGGAATTAGAGAGCAGGACATATGCAAGGAATTTGTGGCTAATTGTTGGATTTATTCTATAACTGTATAGAAAATAGAATGTTTGTACTGTGCTGAAGTACTCACTCACTAGAGTATGAATCTGACCAATAGATCTTTCAGGGAGACAGCAAAATCATCTTTGTGTCTAAACAAAATAGTTGAATCATTCTTTTAAAAAGAGTAAAAATAAGTAACTGTCGATGTTAGTATTGTCTCATCTTTGTTTCCTGAGGATTCACTTCAGTGCTTTAAGTTGATCAGTCCTCTAATGATCCCCAGAATGTCCAGTTTAATTTGCATATAGATCTTCCTGTAAACTGCTCTTTTCAGTTAAGCTTATTTTTTTACTCTGCATTGTGCAGCGTCCACAGGTTCTTTCTGTGCAGGCCCAGCATCTAAAGCTTGGAAGGGAAAATATTCATATGAGAAACAAACTTAACAAAAACCTAATGGTTAGGCTAAGAAATTTCAGTTTGTGTGACTGTTCTTATGTCATTGGTGTATATAATGGCACTAATAATACAAAAATATTCTGATTTCAAATGTTTTTTTAGAATGCATCTCCTTTCATTGTCATATGGATATGGTCTGTCTGACATGCAATTAGAGGACTGAATAAATTTATGTTATTGGAAACTTCCTAAGAACTGCAATGTAAAAGATAAAATATAAAGGTCTCCATTAATCTTTATTATCTACTCTAAAGATCTGGAAGGCCAGGGTTCATCCAAAAATCTCCTCAGTTACAGAAGGTAGAAGTGCAGTCATTGAAAACTCACTAATAACCTCCACCAAAAAGAACCTATCTCTCTCCACTGATTTTTGGAAAAATCTAAGTACCTAATTTAAGTTTAAATTAAATGTCCAAAATTAAAGGAGATGTACTCAGGCATACTTTTGCAAATAATTTTTTTTCTCCTAAATGAAGGTTTGGACTAACTTTTTGATATCTTAACTTCTCCATCCCATACAGGATTATCTGTCATTAAACAGTTACATATTCCTCCCACCATATCCATATCCTGTTGCTGATCAGAACCTGTTCGCTAGTTTGAGCCATTAAGTTAGCTGCAGTAGATCTCAGTAGTCACTAGTTTCAGCAGTAATCAGAACTTTATGATAGCAGAGGGTCTCTCAGGCTTGCTACATACACCACTAGTGTTTTACGAGAGGAGTGCATTACTGCTAATGCAGTGCTTCTCATGTTGAATATTTAGGACCAGGTGGTATATTTGGAAGTAAATCAGAGAGTAGGGGTCTGGCTTAATTGTTTCAGACTAGTACTGCGGCAGCTGCAGAAGAAGTGGCAAGAGAAGCAGAAGAGGAAGAAGTTGACCCAAATGTAGTCTGTAAAGAACATTTATCCAGTGTGAAATTTTGTATTTTTCCTTTTTCCTTTTTTTTTTTTTTCCTAGAAAATGCCCTCCTTATCCATAGAGGGAGAAACAGAAGGGATTATTGCAGTATCTAATCACTTCTCATGTTGAGTAGGCCATAGAATGTCACCAAATTGTCTATATACTGAACATAATGTGTGTTTGTTTGCTGGGTTTTCCCAAAAGCATTTTGCTGAAATCTGAGTAATCTGTTTAGCACATCTGTAAGTGAGAAATTTTATTAACCTTGATGTCTAACTTATTTGCTTGATAAAGAAATAGGATAAACAAGTGTAACAACAGATGCTTTTTAAAACACATTATCATAGTTTCAATCAGTTATCGGGCGATAACACATCAGTAGTTGAAGATGCATGGCCTTCTGGTCAAAAATTTGGGAAAATTTGGTTTGAAAGAGAAATTATTTTAAATATTAAAATAATATATATTACTTCAGAGATGTGTTCAAAATGATCCAAAATTTTTTAAACTTCCTCATATAAAGTTCTATTTGAATACGATTGTAATTTTTAAAAGATCTCTTTTTCCCTTAGACAAAAATAAGAACACTTTATATATAACAAGCTTTCTGAATTCTGATCATGACATCAAGAATCTATGATGATAAAGAAAAAACCTGTGATTTAAAAAAAAAAAATAATAGCTGGACCAAAGGATTAGTGAGGAGATGGGAGAGAAAGCAAGTAATCAGCAGAGAGTAAGGACTTTAAAAACTACCTTTGAATGTTGCAATACAATGAATATTGTGAAAGAAATTAATCAATCATATTATTTCCCAAAATGTTCCAACAAATGAGGTCAGTCTTTTGATGAGATTGTATTTTATGTGAGTTTTACTAATATTACATTTTGGACACAGACAATACTAGTAGGCAAGCAGGAGGAGAGGATGCTGAGGTACAGTAAATCTGCTAACTACATACTCAGTTACAAAAGTTAAAGAAAAGTACTGCTCCGCTTAAGATGACTTTGGGGGAACAGAGTGGAGAATAAGGTAATGGAGACATTTAAAAACTATCTGCCATCTGCCTCTGACTATAATGGAGCCTGATTTTGCTAACTAATTTGTGGCCTTCTGCATTGCAGAAGCCTTGGCAGCTGGGAAGAGCAAAGAAGAACATTGAATCCCCCTTTCTGGACAATATTTCGAGATGCTATTGGTGTGGTATGAAATACATAGGTTAGAAAAAACTTAAAGGCTTTTCAACACAATTGAACCTTTTTAATCTCAAAGCTTTTTGAATACCTAAAGTCGAACATATAATTTGCACCATGCAGAGTGGTAATAAGAAAACTACCTTTTGCTAGGATTTTGCAGGCATCTTGCATAAGCAGAAATAAGACCGAAACCAACGAGCAATCAGACCAAAGTGCTCCATTTATTTTTTGACATCTTCTTGAAGCCCAGTAGTTTTATCAGCTGTTCAGAGGGGAAATGTATTAGTTTGGGTACACAGCAAATCTAGTGCTCCTCTAGGTTCAATTGGCAGGCACCACTGGACAAAATAGAAATTACAAACACAAAACATTCAGGACTTTGTCAAAAGTGCTTTTTTCTTTTATTTAGAATTTTTATTTCCCACTCTGATTCTCTTCAAATGTTCTGCTGGCCAATTTTGAATGGCTTCAGGGTCCTGGCGGAAACCTGTTGTTCAATGTTTTGATACAGCAAACACTTTTCTGTACATCCAGAATGTGGGTTTCCCATTGCAATTAGCTACTTAGAGAGTAGCATCACCAAAAAGCTCTTCTCTTCCCTCCATCCACCTGTGTAACTCTATGAGTAAGCATCTCTTCAACCGTTATCTGACCGTGCTGTCATGTGAAAGAATAAAATGTCTACCATTTAATTTTTATAGGACAAAACAATCTATCCTATGTGTAATATATACAATATCTCTATGAAATTGAAGCATCAGAATAATACTTGTAAAAGTAGGGTATTTTTTTATATAGATGGAAAAGATGAATTTAAATACTATTGGTTTAGGAAATGGTTTTCTGATTGAAAGAAAAAGGAGGATACACTTGTCAAGATTTTTTTTCAAATAATGTTTGACAAACTTTGCATAGAAGGTGTTTAAAAAAATAACTAATATCAAATCCTTTTGATTGAAAAGACATTTCTATGAAAAAAATTTAAAAACTCACTAAATTAAGCATATATAAATATTTCTAAGATGTAATAACAAGAGACTTTTTTTAAGGGAGCACTGATCTTAAGGTCTTTTTCTAATCAATTGGAAGAATCAAACATATCTTTAGAGAAACACGATCCTTAAACTTTGTTTTTATTGTGTGTGTATGTGCGCAAGACACACAGGTATGTGTGAGAATTTTTTTTTCCATAGATATGATTTTAAAACTTTAGGAAAATGTATAGATGGTCCAGAGTATTTTTTATTATTGTATTCCACATCATGTATTTCAGCTCCTAAGTCACTGAAAAGCAGTAGCTACCTAGCTACTTCTTGAGCCCTTAACAGGATCTTCCATGATAAATGTTTGATATACAAATGTGTATGAATCATATGGAAAGGTACTTTGGCATGTCATATATTTTCTCCACTCTGACTCACCATCTCAGTACATAATAATGACTACTTTCTACCACCCTTACCAGATATACTGGTCAGGTTCAAAAGAAAATTTTTTAAATTGTAGTTTGTTCCAAGTAGGGCTGAAGTAATCACTATGCATCTTTAATAGGGCTTTCCTAAACTGCAGTTTATGTAAGTGCTACTTCCATGGTGCTTTCATGGAAACTAGAACAAGGAGTTTCTTTGTTTCCTGTCATAATTTTCTAGGTGGTTCCTCACAAGTAATTGACTTACTTCCACCTCCAATGTGAGTACATAAAGATGGAACACTACTTATCTTTGAAGAGGCTTGGGAAAGAAGAGGTTCCTAAACCACCATCACTACAATGAAGATACAAAGATAGAGAAGATGTTAAGTAGTGTAGATAAAAGGTGTGTATCTACATTAATGTAAATCAGGAGATTTCCCAATCCTCACTTACTGTTTACATTGTGGAGTGGTCTTGTAGCCAAAAAGATAGGCCTGTAACGAAGGCCTGCTTATACTATACATAATAAGAAAATGTAGCCAAGAAGAAAGGCCTGTAATGAAGGCCTACTTGTATTATATGTGATAAGAAACTATTCATTATTACTTTAGGTAGAAGGCTAACAATTCTTAGAATGACCACCTGCTACACATCATGAGAAAAAGGAGGAGCTACAAGACACTTCAAGGTCCTTATGTACATACTTTGCAGAAAGGGAGGACATTAATTGCCTCCAGCAACATCCTTATCTTTCTGAGGCGTATAGCAAACAATTACCAACACTGAAATACTGAGAAACTAGGGGAAAGGTAATTTGGGCCAGGGTCTCCACGACCACCGACCCATAAGCCCCCTACCCAAATTATACCACCTACTCAAAAGATAGAGGCGGAGAACAGAACTGAGCATGCGTTCTAGTTTGCATACTAAGCGAAGAACTATGAACCAATTATTGGAACGGGGAGTGTACCACTTTGTAATCTTTGTAACATTTGTGTATAAATATGACAAGAGAACCAGCATTAGGTGTGCCTGATTTGAGGAACTATCCTCCTGACACCCAGCGCTGCAATAAAGAAAATGCCTGCTTCTTAATGCTAAATTAGTGTTAAGGAGTTTTCTTTCATTCCCAAATTTCGGTGACAGTCTTGGAGCTTGGGAATTGGATTCCTTTCAAAAGGAATCACAAGATGTGGGACCAGGCTTGATCTGGTCAGGAATATAAATTTTTCAGGGAGATTTAATATGGATCAGATATTCAATATCGTCTGTCTTGCAATACAGATGTTCTTCTGTTGGACTATCCTATTTGCTGATGTAGACATAGCCAAAGGCTTCCATCCTTCCATCCTGAAGCGCTTCCTGTTCTTTCAGTCCTGAAGGGAGAGAGAACCCGCCAAGCATGGCCTTAATTATTTTTGTCTTTCATTCATTACTGCCATATTCCAAAAAATTGTAGTCTTCCTTGTGAGAATGAGAGCTTTACAATCTCTACTAAAGCACACAATAGTACTTGTGTCCTGTCTTTGTGTATTGGGGCTCTGTCTAATCTATCAAGACCTAGATCAGTTGTGGTACTTAGTTGATGATCAGCAAGCCCCAGTGGTGTTGGGAGGGAATGACAGGTTGTGTGTGCCAGAGACATGAATGCAACTTGTAAACACAATTTACAAGTTATCTTAGGCTGTGGGTGCCAGTCAGGTTAGTTGTTCAGCCAAAGGATTGTGTAGTGCAGAATAGGCTGACTACCAGGGAGTGTATCCAGAGCCTTGGAATAGTTTTACAACTTGCACTGAATTGAATGCAGCTGTTAGTGCTTTGAGCTGGCTAGTTTAATGATGGTACGTCTGCATAAGACGCAGTCATGCTTCTGGTCTGGAGAGGAAATAGTATTTTGATAGTCTCAGGATTTGCTGGAGGCAAGGTCATATTAAAGCAAGAAAAGAGTCTCAGAGACTCTCAGAGTTCAAAGGCCATATTGGCTTTTGCTAAAATCTTCTTTTTCCAGTTCTCCAAGACTTAGAGATACGACTATGTCTCTAAATAATACAGAGAAGATTTTCTAGACCTGGGGCACAAAGAAAAAGACTGACCAAACCCACACTATATAATACTTGGCCCTGGGTCTCTACTAGCCTCATATGATGTCTCTGTGGTCCTGTGATATTAAGCATAATATTTTAAGCTGATTATTTTTAATTGAAAGTATTTGAAGTAATCCAAGGCCTGTAGTGAAGCTCATCAGAAAGATCTGTTTCTAGCATTAAACTAAACGAATGTGTTGTATACCTGGTCTCATCCATATTAGTCTGTCAATGTGCTCTGGCACATTTTAATTCCTAAATTGTTGTCTGGGAGTGTTAGCTGGCATGAAGTGAAACCACGCCAGTTCAACACCAGGGATTACTACAGAACAAGTACTAGAGCCTGTGCCATGAACCCATTTAGCTTACTGGCAGAGATATACCTTTGGACACTTGAAGACTGCTCTGTGGTCTCAGTTGGCGTTTTCTCTCATCATAGTTTAAAGCTGTGCAGAGGTCTTTGTCATGCATCATGTCAAAGGCTGTAGTAACACATATTGGCATTTCATTCTCATTAGAGTTTTAGGAATATTACCTCTATTAATGGCAATCTTACCTGCTTTGGTACAATGAGATATGGGGACAGAAATACAGCTGTTAGTGACCCACTACTGCATACTTCGGAATAACAAAATGTATTTACATATTTTCTGTTTCACTATGTACACTACTGAAGTTCTTTAACAAAGAACCGCATTTAAAACTTTGAAATAAGTTTCAAAAGAGCAGATAATCCCTTCCTCTTCATTCCAACCAGTCCTAATTATTGCTGATTTTTTTGTAATCACCTAACTCTACAAATGAAACCTTAGGTCAGTGAAAGTCACAATCTGAAATGCATTCATTGACTTGTAATTTCTACAGAGATAAATTTGTAGTATTAAGAATGGGAGAGGTGGCCTGAGATTTGTGATTTCTTGAACAGAATATTTTCCATATTTTTGTATGTTCTTATATATTTCTAGATATCTACAAATATAGTATCTTCGATATTTATATATGTAAATGAATAAAAATCGCTCCACACTCCTGAGTGCAGTCTCTGTTTAATCTGTCTTCAGAAAAGATTTTGTATATACCACAATCTTATGATAAACAGAAGGAAAGTGAATAAATATAAAAATAATTCTTAGACAAGAACAGGTGCTATTCTCATTATGTATTGTTCTTTCCATTTTCTTCATCAGGTCTCAATTTATCCTGCACAAGCACCAGGGCTTAAGTCATATTTTAAATTACCGCTTTTTTGCTGATTTTCTGACTAGTTACTAGCTTTGAGTAATAAAATGTCTAGAACAATTCCAGATCTTAAAATGTTCACTTATACTCAAAAATATTTGTCATCTTCAGACGGTACATTATATAATATAGGAACTGTGATATGCCAGTTGTTCAGCATCAGTACTTTTAGTTCTGTTTACTACTCTGTACTTAATTTGAAGGAGTTTACTGTTCTGCAGTGACCATACTGCATAATGGATGTATATTCCATGGCACAAAAACTATCCTGAATAGATATGTTAAATAAATTCTCAGTTTGCTTAGGAGCGCTACAGTTTCAGATTTAAGTAAAGTTCTCCAGTTCCTCCACAAGAACGCTGAAGGGTCTCATCTTGTATCGCAATTGAAATTACTGCCTCCTGACCTGGTAAGGAGGACTTTTGACACAAAGCTCCTTAAATCCACTTGCTGATGTTCTAATTTGCATGTAAGTGCTTTACGTTATTTATTTCATTTACATTCTAAATAGAAAGCTCGACTTGGTCATCATGCACAGAACAAACTTCCTTTGAAAATCATGTTGTGGCAATTATTTCTAACTCAAATGTGTGTGGGCTAAACAGTTTTACAGAAACCTTAAGATAAAAAAATAAAATAGGATTCAACTGAAGTATGTATGAGGCACTAATAATCTCGACACTGTTGTATGTATATTTTATTATCACAGTGTGAACACTGTATTAGACTGGTATCAGGAAACTTTTGGTCATTTTTTGGCAATGGCTCACTAAATGACCTTAGATAAAAAGCTTTTTCCCCTCTCTGTGCCCTAGTATTCTCATCCTCAAATGATGACTATCATAATGACA
Organism: Balearica regulorum gibbericeps; assembly: GCF_011004875.1. Lineage (NCBI taxonomy): Eukaryota > Metazoa > Chordata > Aves > Gruiformes > Gruidae > Balearica > Balearica regulorum. Next base: position 18,898,313 of record NC_046184.1, read on the forward strand.
ATTTTTATATACTGTTTTGGATCTATGTCACAGAATCACAGAATGGTCAAGGTTAGAAGGGACCTCTGGACGTCATCTGGTCCAACACCCCTGCTCAAGCAGGGCCACCTAAATCAGGTTGCCCAGGACCATGTCTAGATATTTTTTGAGTATCATCTGCAAGGAGGGAGACTCCACAACCTCCCTGGACAACCTGTGCCAGTGCTCGGTCACCCTCACAGTGAAAAAGTGTTTTTTGATGTTCAAGTGGAACCTCCTGTATTTCAGTTTATGCCCATTGCCTCTGGTCCTGTCACTGGGCACCACTGGGAAAGCTTGTCTCTTTCCTTTTTGTGCCCTCCCTTCAGGTATGTACTTACACTGGTAAGATCTCCCTGAGTATTCTCTTCTTCAGGCTGAACAGTCCCAGCTCTCAGCCTTTCCTTATAGAAGAGATGCTCCAATCTGTCAATTTTATGGCCCTTTGCTGGACTCTCTCCGATATGTCTATGTCTCTCTTGTACTGAGGAACCCAGAATTGGGCACAGTACTCCAAGTGTGGCTTCTCCATTGCTGAACAGAGGGGAAGGATTCTCTCTCTTGACCTGCTGGCAACATTCTTCCTAATGCAGCCCAGGAGGCTGTTGATCTTCTTTGTCTCAAAGGCACGTTGTTGGCTCATAGTCAGATTGTTGTCCACCAGGACCCCCAGATCCTTTTCCGCCAAGCTGCTTTCAAGCTGTTTGGCACCAGGTGTGTACTAGTGCATGAGGTTGTGCCTCCCCAAGAGCAAGGACTTTGCATTTCCCTTGGTTGAGCTGTATGAGGTTCCTGTGAGCCTATTTCTCCAGCATATCAGGGTCTCTCAGGATGGTCCCACATTTCCCCTAGTCTTTCATTTGTCATCTATGTACATATAGAAACTTTTTTTGTTGCCTTTGACATCCTTTGCCAGATTCAACTTCAGGTTGACTTTACTAACTGCATCTCTGCATGCTCAGACAGTATCTCTATCTTACCTGTCCGTGCTTCCACCTTATTTTACTACCTTTTTGTGTTCAAGTTTTGCCAGGAGCTTCTTGTTCATTCATGCAGGCCTCCTAGCATTTTTACCTGATTCCCTGCTTGTTGGGATGGACTGCGCTTGGGGGATATTCTTGAATATCAACCAGCTTCCTTGGGTCCACATCTTCCCACCAGGGCCTTATTCCATGTGAATAAGTAGATCCTTAAAGAGGCTAAAGTCTGTTCTCAAGTCCAGGGTTGTGATCTTGCTTTTTGACCTGCTCGCACCTCTCAGGATCCTGGACTCCACCTCATCATCAGGACAGCCAGGGCTGCCTTTGACCTTCATGTCCCCAACAAGCCCTTCCTTGTTCGTGTGAGATTTAGCCAAATGCCTCTCCTGAGTTGTGTGACAAAGTTGTCATTAATGCTCTCCAGGAACCTCCTGAGTTGCTTATGCCATGCTGTGTAGTCCCTCCAGCAAATGTCAAGGTGGTTGAAGTTTCCCATGAGAACTGGGGACTGAAAATGGAAGCTACTTCAGCTGTCTGTAAAAAGCCTCATTCACTTGTTTTTCTTACAGGCAGCCTATAACAGGCACCTGTTACAGTATCACCAATACTGCTTTGCTCTTTAATCCTTACCCAGAAGCTCTCAGCTGGCCCATCATCCATCCCTGGGAAGAACTCTATGCCCTTTGTGGGATAGCAGCTGAAATGCAATTCCACCTCATCTTCCCAGCCTGGCCTTCCTAAGCAGCCTGTATATCTCCATTGCAGCATGGGCCGTCCCACCACATCTCTGTGATCCCAACAAGATCGAAGCTGTGCAGCTGCACATGGACCTCTAATTCCTCATGTTTATTCCCCATGTTGTGTGCATTAGCATAAAGGCACTTCAGAGAGACACCCCAGCATGATGGTTTCCCAGAATGGGTTTGGGGAGTTTTCCCATAACGGTGCCTTGTGTGCACTTCCTTGCTTACATGCAAGTGCATGAGGTAACCCCACTGAAGCCTTGCTCTGCTGATTTTGTGTTCCTTTCATTCCTATCATGTCAGGTCCTTTGCTTGTCAACTCTGTCCACCACTCCCTTACAGGGATGTTGCAAAGTCTCTCCCTCCCACATTGTTCCTAGCATGAAGCCCTACTTAGAAGGTCAACCATACCACTGGCAAAGATATTTTTGCCCCACTTTGCAGTGTGGATCTCAAGCAGCCATTGATCCTCAAACACAGTCCCATGGTCATAGAAACCAAAATGCTGTTTCTGATATCAGCTGTTCAACCAACATCCAGTATCAGTCCTATCCTCTTCACACCCTCTCCTCTCACCAGGATTGAGGAGAACACTACCTGGGCCCTCATGCCCCTGACTATTACCCCCAGTGCTCTGTAGTCACTTCTGATACTCTTAAGGTTGCCCGTGGTACTACCTCTCATTGGCACCCACGTGGAAGAACAGCAAAGGGAGTCAGAAGAGGCTCAGACAAGGTTTGGCAGCCTTCCCACAGCATCCCAGATATAGGAGCCCAGCAAGCAGCAAACTTCTGTAGGTGATAGATCAGGTCAATAGTTGGAGACCTCAATCCCCTGCAACAGAGAGTCACCACTGCTATCACTTGCCACTTTCTCCTGGTGCTCCTGCGATGCTCAGGGTCAGTCAGCCCAGATGCTTTGCTTGAAAGCACACTCAACTCCTCCTCAACTTTAAGGGCAATGAAACTGTGTACGTAGTTGTAAGCCTTCACATGGAGCAGGAACCTTCTTTTTGGTGCCAGAAGTCACCAGCTTCCAGCCTTTGTCTTCCTCAGAGTTTCTCCTCGTGGTTCTACTAGGGACCGACACTGCCTATGTCTCCACTGCAGCTGGAGTTCGGGGCTCTGAAGCTGTAGGATCTCTGCAAAGATCCTGTCCATCTCTCTCTCATCCTCTCTGACATTGCGCAGCCTGCTCACTTCCTCCTCCACTTGGTGACACAGCTCTTCAACAACAGCGCATCTCCTCAGGAAAGGGGACCCAGGGAGAGGCCCCAGACACTTCCTGCAGCCTGGGACTCACAGGGCTGCTCCCACCTTCTGAAGCTCTGTCTGGGTTGAAGCCTCTGCCCTGACAGGGGCAGCTGCTGCAACACCTGCTGGGGAATGTGCTCTGTGGCACATGACTACTGTACCTGAAAACATTTAGGTTGGTCTGAGATGAGATGAGATGAGATGAGATGAGATGAGATGAGATGAGATGAGATGAGATGAGATGAGATGAGGCCTCCTTCTTTGTGGTCCTGCATCTGTTACACTCTGGGAGCTGTGCTTCAGCCCTGGCCTCTCCCCAGCACCAGCTGAAAGTGTCTTTGACCCTCTCTAATTGTGGGGCATCTGTAACAAAGGCTGCAGGTATTCTTGGGTCATGGGCAGCTGATTCAGCTTGTTAGAAGCTGCTAGAGATTCCTCAGGCTCGCATCTGCATGGCTACCCTTTCCTTGTCTTTACCTGGCAGCAGTAGGTACCCTCACATTTCTCAGAGGGCTCCTAGGAGTCCCCTGGACTCCAGAACATCCAGAAGCTCCTAAAGCAGAATCCAGCTAAAAATTTTGTAATTCTGTATCAAATTGTATTTTCTTGGCAATGATCAATCTTGATTGATACAGTGATTCTCACAGAAGTGTTAGGACAGGAGAATATGAATGCAGGTTTTTGGATAAAGGAATTCATTGTGATTGTTCAGAAATACTGTATTCTAAGAAGCACAAATATATAAAATGGCCAGACAGGGTTGAATACTGAATACAAGCTGCTTCTAAGTCAGCACTTACTTTTGGATCATAAAACCTGAATATTGTCATAAAACCATCTCTCTGGAATAGTGGGACAACAATTTTTGTTCTTGTTTTGTATTTATTGTTGGATATTTATTTTTAGAGTTGAAAAAATAAGATAATGACATTTAAATCATAACATAGATATGACTTGTATTTACAGTTCAGAATTAGCATTTTTATCCATTAGCAAGTTTTTTGTATTAGATCACTGAACCAGTATGATTCAATAACTCATCTTCTTTGTGATACCTCTGTTTCTACTGCTACTTATGTAGCTTTAGCAACTCTCTGTCCTCATGCTTCACCATTAGACATATCCTAATGCCTTTTTCCTTCAGTTTGGATAGAATACTTCCCATTTTCACACCATGCTTCTAACTTCAAAGGTGTGTCAGATAAATGTGATTTTCCCTGACATCCAACTGATTCTTCAGGGTAGGGAAGAGAAGAAGGAGCAGGAGAGGGCAATAGCAGTGTTTTACTCAGTCGCCAATGTGTAGCAAGATACAGCACATATTTCATCAAGGAATTGATTGTGACTTTCCTTCTCCATGATGAGGCAGTTGAAGTATAAAACATAAAACTGAGAAGGGATGTAATATATGTTTTGCTTCTCTGAAGCATCTTTTGATAATGTAAAAAACATTGCCCCTATTATTCAAAGGTGAAAACTGAAGTTGTAAGAAATTAAGTGACTTTTTCTGAAATCACACATTATTCAGCATAACATAAAATTAGGTCATCGTGTTCTGATTCTGGTGCACAGTTCAACATGCCCCAGTGAGAACTCTGCCTCAAAAAGACTTGTAGAAAAATAGAGTCAGTAATTCAGGATTTCTCCAATTTTTCTTCTATTTTAAGATATGTACTTTATGTAGGTTTCTTATGCATTTTATTATACCTTCTAAACAATTCTATGCAACCATGTGCAAATTTTCATGTCTTTCATCATTTGCTAGTAAATTAATTATTGTTAAAAATAAAAATCTTATGGAAATATTAACGATGGCAACTATAATCTTACCAGATGAGAAGAGCTTCCTTAAAGGTTTTTTTTTTTCTGTTTCTATGAAAAATGGAGGCAGAAGGCGGACAGGGCATGTTTTTGTCAGGAACATTATGTATTTAGTACTAAAGGTTTTTATGTGGAGATTTTCTGAAATGTTGTCCCAGAAGTGATCACTTGGTGGTAAAAGCTTTATATGAGATCCCATGAAAATAGAACTTTAATCTGTCGAGCTAATCTAAATAATTTAGGCAGGTTTATTTACAGAAAGATTTTCACAGAACACAATAAAGATTCTGGAAACAGATTGCTTGTGGTCTCTTTTGGATTAGGCTAGACCTTGAAATGCCATTTAAAAGAACAGTCTTTTTTTTTTTTTTTTTTCCTTTTTTTTTTTTGAAACTCTTATTTTGAAGAAAAAACATGTATAAAGAGTTTTGGTGAAAAATAAGTTAAAGGAATGTGATAGTTCTCCTGCTGGCAATCAAGAGAATTAAGTGACACAGAGAGTTGTGTGAGCTTGTCTACTTTCTCTTCGGTTAACCATCTTTCAGTTCATTGATGTGGCATATCCTTTTTCTAAACATTCCCAGAGCACATGTGTTCAGACCTCCCTACCTTACTTTTCTATATTTGGGCCCTGAAGCTTGTTTTGCAAACATATGAGAAGCAGAAGATTTCACTTGTATGTCCCACTTTTGGGATCACATCCAGTCCAATTTGTAAGCAGTTATCGTTGTTGCTGTATTAGCCTGGTAAAGTACAACAAAAACAGGCAGTAAATTTTGTTTATCATCATGGCAAGAAGCAATAGTGAAATTTTCACTAAAGCCCTGTTAGAATGGCATTCTTTTTTAAAAGGCTTGTAATAGAGGATACTCTTCAGCTACAAGGTGTATTGTCTATGCAACTTGCCCCAATCTGGCTGTTTCCCTATTTTTTCTGTTCAAATGGAAATTGAACTTCTTGATGCTTTCCCTTCCCAAAACATTTTTATGTTAGTTTTCATACTGATACCTAACAGCAGTACTAACTAGGTGAGCCAAAGTCATTACTGCTACAGAAAGATGGATGCAACATCACATATTGCAGTAAGGTTCTGCATTCTTCTGCCAATAGCAAACCTAGACCTCTTTCTGGTTACTGATTTTTAAGCTTTCACAGCAAACAAGTTTTTGGTGAGTTGTCTTCATTATGTACCAAGACAGTCCTTTTTGGCATCAGAATTTTTAAAGGACATAATTATATTTGGGTTGTCTTAAATTTTATCTGTTTTGATTTTTTTTCCTAGACATGCATGTGTTTAGTGCAGTGATCACTATGGCTTAACCATTTATCCCTAGAAAACTGTGAAGTGGCGCCTACTGCAAGTATCAGCTGAACGTCCTGTATGTCAACTTACATTTTATTCGTGCAGCAGGATTAGGTAATATCCATCTTTTGCAGTGTTCTTTAATTATATTATGGGTCAAAACTTCAGCTGATGGTTCACCCAGCTAAGCATCTAATCAAATGAGCTTTCCTCTGAGAGAAAGCAAAATGCTCCAATCTGTCAGTCTTTCCAAATATGGGTGATACATTCCAACATCCTAGATTCCTATTGTTCAGTTTCTAAAGAGTTAAGCTAGATGGCTATGTAGAATAAACATTTAAAAAAAGAAATTTTAACAGTCATTTTAATCTTATTCTCATGTTGTTTAGTATAATTTTATGTTGCTCTACTGGTATTTTATTTCTTCATAAAGACAAGATACATTTCAGGAACATTACATTTAAATGTTAAGCAGCCAAGCTAACAAAAATGATCCTTCCTTCCTGGAATAAAACATCTGCTGAAACTACTGAAGAGTCTATTTTTTCTTAATAATATGATGCATATATTACTTCTATTGATTGAGTTACATGTGCATTTGAAGAAGAGTATAAAATTCTAAGGAAGCCTGAAGATATTTCTTCTGGTCTAGGTTTCTTATGTGATTACAGATTTGGATAAGAATTACGAAGCAGTTTGTCCATAGATTTCTATTACCATTACTTCTAGGTGTGACAATACATGGACCTTGGGTTGGAAAGGAAAGTATTGTTCTAGTGGCATTCACATTTAAGCACAGCAGTTGTTTTCCATCTCTTCCAAAGACAATGATTGGTTGCAGACCCTCTCTGAGGGATTCGGATGTTATCATTTCTTTTTCTACTGTTCAATTGCAGTATCATTGTACTGTTCATGATGCTAGCCTTGGGGAAAGATAGTGATGAGAAATGTTGCCTTCTACACTTAGGCCCTTCGCACAGAGATCTACTGTATAGCAAAAGCACTCCCCCCTCCCCCAGCCCAATCCCAGTTCTCCCCAATTTTAAATACAGCAGCCACGTTTGGGGCTAGACACGATCTTTTCCTCATATGAAAATCAGCTGTTGTAAAATAAAATACTCCCACATGGCTTTGCATTTGGCTTTGCAAAAGAAAAAAAAAAAAAAAAACCCAAGAAAAGGAAAAAGACATGTCCTTGACTCTGAAGGCATAAGGCACTTTAAGAATCACTATTCAGCAATAGACTTGAAGAGGTTTTAGCATATTTGTTCTTTAGCAGACTGTTTTTTCCTTATTGTGAATTGTCATAGAATGTTGAGATCCTGGAGATATTTCTACCTTCGCAAACCCAGCAGTACCCAACCAGAAATTGCCTACTAGTGAAAATTCTGATTCTTTCTTCCCATCTCTAAAAATTAAAATAATGTATAAATCCTTAGTAGTTCTGCCAAATCTATAGTGGCAGAACCCGCTTCTCTTTTCCATCTAGACCATTGCTGCTTTTTTCTAAGAGGGAGAGGAGGCGATGAAATGGTTATCTCCTATTTTAAAGTTAACTGATCTTCAGTTCAAGCTGCTTCATCCTGCAGATGATTCTAGAGATTATTAGAATTATGCTGGAGAAAATGCGCATGTATGTTATAGATATGTTCATTACCAGACCTCATCTGAAGTATTGTACTATTCTCCATTTTGCTATGACAGCCATTCATAACAGATTTGATGGGAGAATATTGTGCTTCAGGCAAGCATGCTTCTCTGGCCAATTTCATAGAGGGCTCTCCGTGGAGCCAACCCTAGAGAGCACCGAGAGCAGATGAAATAGCTGAGCTAAGCAGAAGTTGATTTGTAACAGTGCTGGAGGGCTCTTTGGAATATATTCCCATTTCTTTTTCCTTTTGAAATAACTAAGTACTGGTACATCCAGACGTGCAGGTGTTGGAATACTTTGGGTTTGCTCAATTAGTCAGGGCCACAATTATTCAATAACTGCCTTTTAGAACAAAAGTGTGACTAGCAGAAATTTGCACTGCTGGGAACATTTGAGTAAAACATATTTTAAATGGTTGTTATTCTGTATGCAAACAAGGAGCTGAATTTAACTTACAGTTTGAGCACTGTAAGGATAGATGAGCTTCTGTAAAACCCAAGTGACACCTTTGTCAAAATTACAGGATGTCCAAAAATCTGAGTTTTATATGATAATGTTGATGTTTTTCCTCCACTGTGCTGTCCAAGGAATTTGAGAAACTTCTGCTTCTGTGCTACAGTGCAGTGTAGACATATGGCTTTGCTCAACCACTGAAGAAGATGTGCTGTCAAAGATTCATGCCAGCACTTGTTTCACCAAATAGTTTACGATGAGGAGCAGGGAATCCAACCTGGCTATCAAGATTTGCTGTTTTGAGAGAGCATGAGAAATTTTTAACTGTTTTGTTTCCATGCCAACAGCTTTTCTTATTTCTAGTTGTCTTCATGATTTATCTTTGCCATTCATGAAACTACGAAGCGGACTATTTTATATTTAACCATTATGACACTTGCTTACCTCATCTTCATTGCAGAGAATTCACACAACTGCAATTACTGCTCTGTGTAAATTGTATAGTACCTAAACTATCTTATATTGCTGATGCCAGCATATTTTTTATGTAATCAGCCTGATTAAATGATAATCAGGCTTCAATGGTACTTTATATCAAGAATTAGATAAGTAAAGTTTTAAAGTAGCTGATACAAGAACAAGATTAGGAGCACAGAGGTCAATGGTCTATTTTTCACTGTGCAGATATGAGTAACCATAAGCAAAAGTGTTGGGTTCTTCTGAGTGCCTCTGATTTTGGATATTTAGTTTCAGGTACTGAATAATTTTCATGGTGCTGAGCAGCTTCAAGTCTCATTTAAAAGAATTTGAAAGTACAAACATACACTATCTGTCTTTCCTAATAAATAAATAAACCAATTTCTTACCACTATCATAACCAGAGAAAATCACAGTGAAGTAATCAATCTCCTTCCAACTCACAAAAAAAAAAAAAAGGAAATGAGGAGAGAAAAAGTGTCATTTGTTCTCACTCCGTAGTCAATGTTGTTGCCTTAGGGCTGCACCAAGCTTGCTACACTCTCCCCTCTGCAAAAGAAGAGAGGAAATCAAATGTGTCTGTAGAACTGAATACATTATCACCAGACTCTGAATGCCTTGAGCAGGTGATGCAGACACACGCGTAGGCACTCCGTATTGCCCCTGCGTGAAGACAAAGCACCATTTCCCATGGGTTCGGAACCTACTTTGGTGGTATTAGACTGAGAAATATTTTTCCTCTGTGGATTTTGTACGTTTTGTGTGTAAATATAAAAGGTTGAAAATACCTGTTTACTCTTTGACCAGTGCTTTAGGATTTGGTTTCTCTGGTGACAGTTAATAAAAGTACATGAGAAACAGTTCATTCCACGAGAAGCAGAACTAACGACACCTGGTTTCTTAGGGATTTGTATTCTTTATCCCTAAACTTTCCTTCTTTCCTGCTGCAATAAGCATAGTTCTCTCCTTATGGGAAAACCTCCCGGCAAGAGACAGCGTATACTGTGGCTCCTTTAGAGCTGTTCCTATATTGATCAGCTGGCCAATGCACAGCTCTGACTGGCCAGCTGGTTGCTGCCAAACAGTGTGCTACGATCTCTCTTCTCCCTGGATCTCACTTAGTAAGACTCTCTACCTAATGACCCATTTTTATGAAACTTCTAGGAAAGCAATGGACTATATTTTCAGAAAGACAGAAGTTGTCCAAAAGATTAAAAAGTTAAGGAGTGCCAGATGGAAAAACAGACAATGATCTACAGGGTTTTTTTTTCTGTAAGAAATAAGCTAAAAATATACTTCATCAACGTTATTCATGTCTCAATGTCAAGTACGCAGAAATTAGAAGATGTAAGAATTAAGATTGTCTCTGTAATGTGATTTTAACCACTTTGTGAATATGCTGTATTTTTTAAAGCATTAACCATTTGAAAACATACGGTATTTCCCATTGTCATCTGGAATTTATGTAATTATGAGGACTGCAACTTGCTGAAATATGTTTTAGATATTTCTCTGAGATTTCACACACAAAGGTCAAAGTCCCACATTCAGGTTCTTGAAGTTAAATGTGTGCACACACACACACAAAATCGTGGTAGTGTTTTGGTTTAAAGTACCAGTGCTTTTTGCAGAGATACTTAAGATTAGTAGCTATTGATTGGGCTCGTTTCTGCTCTTATTTAATTGACGTAAACAGGCGTTACTCTAACTGAAATCAATAGGGAACACTGACCTATGTTAAGTTTGATTTACATACAATTTAAACACAGAATGCTGATTTTTTTTTTTTTTCATAATTTTCATGTGAATGGCAATATGTTTCACAGTAAGAAGTAGAAGTAGGGAATTGGAATAAAAGATTTGCAAATCCTAAGATTAGCTCTGATGTGGCTAAGGTCATCGAAAGACAAAAATGGTAGAAGTGGCAGCTGTCTTTGCTTATCAGCCATTTTTACATGCCACTTCAGTTATTTTTCTGAAAAAAGCCCCCTCTTTTCTTGAGGGTAAATTTTATCATTTGTCATTGTTTATATTTTATGTAAATAAATATTAATTATAAATATTTATGATGCCTTCTGTATATCAAGTGGAGTTTTGGAGTAAAGATTTTCATGGATACACATCAGACTGTTTAAATCAACTGTAGCGTTTCAGATTTGATACAATTTGTACCATGACATCTAAGCCATTGCTTCTAATTTAGCTGATCTGCTTGCCTGAGAGAGAAATACATTTCTTACATGCCTCACCTTCTGAGCCCTCCATCATGTAATCTGGTTGATTTTGGCACCTGATAGGTGTAATGTCAGGCATTTCAAGGAGGACTTCTAGATGGATGCAGACAATGATTGACAATCTGTGTCCTACTAACGTATGTAAAAAAACCAGCTCCTCGAAGCAAATATGGTTTCTTTTGCTTCCTTAACAATGTGCATCTTTCTGAAATGACATTCATCCATTCCTTGTCCTATTTTTCCCTTAGATAAGAGGGATGATCACATTTATGTTCCAAATTGACACTGAAGAATGTAGCGCATATATATTCTGTGCAGAGATTATTTCATATTTAGGAAAAAAACCTGAAGGGCATAAAGGGATAAAGTCATGTCTTGTCCTTAGACCCAGAGATGTTTTGAAAATTTCTGTACTGGATGATTGTAGTTTGATGAATGGAACTTCTAAGTCTAGAGACAACAAAGATTAGTGACTGAGTACCATTTTGTGGGTGTAATGTATGAAGGTGATCAGAACACAATGAGCTTGAGTCTGATCTTTCACTTGGGGAAAATTGCGAGTAATTCTGCTGAAATCAGTAGAATTACATTGGACCAAAGTTATGTCTATGAAAGGGAAATAGACCAGAATAAACTAGACCAGAATAAATTATTCTACTGTAACTATTTCCAAATAATTCCCATGTGAACCTTCTGTTCTGGAAAAGTTGTTACTGTATTAAGAATAATTCTAGTAATTTTTTTTCAGGTAAACCAGGCCTAATGCCCTAATATCCGAATTTTTTAATCTGAGGAGATCAAGTGGTTTGAACGTTAGCAGTATGATACAGAGGTTTGGATACTGAGTTACTGATTTAATTCTAAAATTATATTCTGGTAATTAGGAACTTTATGTTGACTCAATTAGTAATCTCTATTGGTAGTTCCTTTTATCCCAGATATTTGCTATTCAGTATCTTACTTGACTGTTGTGGCAGAATAATGAAAAACTAGCCTGTTCTTCATCACTAAAAAGGGTATATTTTTGCTGGAGTATAATTAATCACAGATACTATATAACCATAAAAATATTGATAGAGGCAAAACCATATGATTTTTTCACTATTTTGTAAACGTGGTGTCAAATGCATAGTTAAAAAAAGCTTTTTTCAATGGAGACATATCATACAGGAGACAAAATTTACTGCCTGGAGAGAAAAAAAAAAAACAAACCAACCATCCTTTCACTCTTCTGGCCTGTTAAAACTTTGGGCTGTCAGTATTGTTTGTCAAGTTATGAGAACCTCCTTATGCTGTTTCAGGGACTGGCTTGTTTCAAGAATCTTGTCAGCTTGTCTCTACATGACACTGTCCATATGCCAAGCCTTAATCTGACTCCTTAGCAGGCATTATTAAATCTGTCTTTTGTAGTACCTGCACTGGCAAAACAGTCCTTGGTATGGCAGTGGGGATCTTTGGCCTCTTTAGATGATTCTGAACATATGATCTACACTGTAATGACAAAATGTAGGGACAGAGGAGCTTCATCTCGCTTAACGTATCAATCACAGTGCAGATGTTTACATCTGAGCTAGTCCTCTAGGGTTCCTCTATAATTAATGAAAGGAAACAGGCACTTTTGAGGGCAATTCAAATAGCCTTTCCCAGCCATGTCTTGTGAGAAGCGGTAAGTGGCATTTCCGGAAGGATCCATTTCTCTCCATTGGCTATCATCAGTTGAATCTAGACAGGTAAGATATTTAAATATCTATATTGTGGAAGTCTCAATTTAGGTGAGAAAACTTCATTTGTATGTCACAATGTCACTCTTAAGATCATCCTCACTTGCCTGGTGGGTGGGCTAATGACTTAAGAGACAGCCAGAAGTGAAGGTGCAAGAAAGAACAGTCAGAAGAGCAGTTGGACGTGCATGGTGTGCTTACAGCCCAGCTGAAAGCTGTTCACGCACAGCAGCACTGGTGAAGCCAGCAGGTTCTGTGCGGGCAGGAGGGATGCCTCTCTATCCTGTCAGGTGCTGTCCTTGTGCATTGAGTACTAAATTCTCCTGCTCTGCTAATCTTTTCCAATGATTAGCCTGCTTGTGGGCATGCGTCAATTTGTTTAGGAACTCTAATCAGGCAGTAAGGAGTCTTTCCAGATGTTCCATGTGTTTTGCATAGACCTGGCTAAAAAGAATGAAATTGCCCCTCATTACCAGCTAACTGCCAGTCTTTGTCTTCTTGCCTTCCTTTATCTACATAATTTAAGACCTGGACCTCTCTGGGTTTAACACCTGGTCAGTTTGCTACTGACTTAGTGTCATTAAAGTAAATGACACTTGCAAAATTAGCCCTACAACCTGCATACAAGAGTATTTAAGTATTGAGCCGTGTTATCTACTGCATTTTAGATGTTTGACAGGACAAGGATACTTCCTGTAGCACAAATCTTGTACACTGTATTCTATCCAGTACGCTGATCTTAAAATGTATTTTGTAATTCACAGAAGAAGGATCAATCTGAGTTGAGCTGAAACACTACCTTTCATGAAGACAGTCAAACAACTTTTCTGGGGGGAAGTGATACTGAACAGACTAATGAGATGATACATAGACAATAAAAAACAATACTATGGTTACTGAGAAATCATTTGTTTGATGAGTTTTAAGATTTCTTTGGACATTAGCAAATTAGCTTGAAATAGAGTGAAACAGCTTCTAGGAGAAACTAATGAATCTAAAGCCATGAAGGGAGGAAGGTTAGACATCACACCTTCGCTTACTGGGGTGCTGAGATTTGTCAGTGTCGATCTGTTCACTTTAGGAAGTGAATGTGGCTTGCTAAGGATATTTTGTGTCTTGCAAAAGAAAGCTTTAAATTTAGTGGTAAGAGTATTTCTCTGTATGTAGGAGGAAGTGTATTTCACTTGAAAACCTTTGCTCTAAACAATACATAATGAAAGATCTCATATGAAAAACTGGTGGAAGTAGGCCAATGGGTAATGAAGTCATTTAGAGCTTGACTATTTTGATGTTAGAGAATGTACTTTTATAGATACATGCCAACTAGACTTGGCATGGAAGAACAATAAATATATAAAGTATAGATTAAGTACTAAAAAATAACAAAATGGAATTTTAGTTGCTTTTTTCAGTATTTTCAATTTTTTAATTGCAAATATTCCTGACCTATTCATGTTTCAGATACAATTAGAACACTACTGTAGCAGAATATAATCAAAACGTGCTTTAATTATCTAACTAAACTCAACCCAAATCTCTGTTAATCTGGGCCATACTTCCTTGAGTATTAATGTAATTTGTGGAAAGAATTTGAGTCTAGAATGAAGCAATAAAAGGTAAGAGCATTAATTTCTTTTTTTTTTTTTAATATTTTTATACATTTAGCAATTAATTTGTGTAATTCAGAAATTCTTTTGACTGATACCACATAATTGGCAAGTGATTCTCTCCAAGAGGGTGGAATCAGAGCTTGCTTGTCAAGCTCTGTTCCCCACTGAAGTCTGCCCTGACAACACATGTTCCTCTTGGCAGGGCTTCGGAGCCAATGTGGTAGTAATGCTTTCTGTCCCAAAGTTACAAATGGTGCTGCGATTGATGCATGGTTAACTTAGATGACAGTCATGGACTACTACTGTGGTTTTACTTTTCAAACTATTTTCCAGGATGAAAAAGCTTGATGTTACAGACATCTATATGTATCTCTGTATGTATACTTCTTAGCTGTTGGCACACATTTGTGTTTAAAGCACACAGATGGGCAGCTCAGTTCCATTTACCTCTGGTGTGCATTCTGTCATTGGCAGCCGATGTGAGGAAGCCACAGGGACACATCTCCATACAAATGTGATTTTAAAAAGGCAATTTTCATTTTTTTATGGTGGCTTTACAGAGTTTTCACAAAATTTAATGTGCAGATGACTTGCTACAGCATATTGAGAGTCAAAAGGCCTTATTCAACTTTTGTGTTTAACAGATGACATGATGTCTCCAAATTAAAATAACTGCAATTATAAAATGTTATTTGTGGTTAGAGACAGTGGACTTCTTTGCAGAGTTTGGTATTTAATCACGCAAGATACTCAACTACTCTGAAGAAAAAAAAAAAAACAGATATTAAAACCAATGTGCAATAGTTTAATCAGTATAATTACTATTTAAATGCAGGTTTAAAGTTTTAATGCTTTTGGATTATAGTCCATTATCCTTGCAGTGATTGAAGTCTATAAATTGCAAGAAAGATTTTGAATCTTTGTTAATATAGTTATTGCTGTTCTTTAGTACTGTTGCTCTGCTAAGCACTGCTTGAGCACAGTGTTCAGGTAACACCAGCCCTGGAAAGAGGAGACTCCTTCGTGGGCCAAGGTCACATAACTTCCCCTTTGTCTGCCCTGTGCTGGGCTGTGCCTAAGTAAAGATAGTCTTCTAGTCTTTAGTGCCGTTAATGACAGGAGTAGCAAAACTCCTGTCTAGCACTAACAGGGCTCGGGGCCACTGGAAAAGATATTCTCTTGTTTACGTTTGTCCACCTCTTTAACATCCATTCCCTGTATTTTTCAGAAAAGCAAGTGAAACAGAAGCATCTGTTTGTCATCTAGACTGTACTGATTTATTATTATTATTATTATTAAAAACTGACTGAAAAAGTAAAAAAAAAAATCAGGGACATGAAAGATTTCATAAGTGTTCAAATATTTATGAATTCATTGCAAACTCGTCCTTCAGTTAACTGAGATGTGTGTAGCTACAAAGTCTCAATAGTCTGTGAATTCATACAATTAGTTGACAGGAGGCATAATATATTTACTGTCTAAATATTTCATGTGCTGTCTTTATTCTTAACCCTGCAGCATATCCAAAACACTAAATCCCTGGCATTCTTCATACTAGGGAATTCTTGCTTTTCCAAACACTTCCCACTTGACCTAGCGCTTGATAATTATTTTATTGGTTTAAATGGTAGCAGTAATAGAAGAAATAATACATTCCGTAACAGATATTTGAGGAATTACTCCTTAAAAGAAAGATGCTAATAAGATGGGACAAGTGGCACTGCAAACAAAAATTGAAATAATATAATAAAATAATTCTCAGTTCTTCTGGACATAATGGAAAGCATCAGTCTTTGGGATTTTTTAATGATGAGTGAATAAGGTTTGTTAAGTGAATAAAATTATAAATAGTTTTCCAATAAAAATAGCTTTTAGTTGAACCATAAGTATGCTGTTCATAAATTGTACAGTTAACCTCAGTTATTTTAAAAGACCAAACTGCCTTTTTTTTATATATTGAACAATTTATAGGATCCATTATAAACATGGTGTTATTAACTTTTAATTTACTATTTTTCTTTCAAACTAGTTAAATGACTCCAGACCCTACTGGGGATTCATTTTTGCTGACGTCAACTTGGCTCTTCCCCCTGCCTTGTGTAAACATTTGCATCATTTCAGTCAAACTTTGAAGATTCCAGAGAGTTTAAATGTCTTTACTGTAGTGGGAATAGTTACATGTGGTACTTTTGTATACAGACAAATTCATAAAAAATATTTATTATAAATGATGGTCACCTGTACAGTAACCTCTAATTAAATGGGGAGGCATCAAGGACATCTTTTTCTAAATTAATTTTCCTATCATTTTTTGAGATTAAATGTATTACAAAATCATCCCCAGTAGTCTTAAATTTATCTTTTACTTGCAGACATGTTTATGTCTTGCATTCATTGTGTTTGATATTAAGTTCTTTTCTACATCTGTTTGAAATAGCATCTTACTACATGGGGTATTGGATTAATTTGCCTCATTTTGAAAACCTTGGTACCCCCACCAAGTTGTTTCCTCTTCCCATTTTAAATATTTTAAAATCTGTCACTTGTTCATGTAAATACTGGCTCTGGACAAATTTAGATCTTATTAGGCTGAGTCAGCTACAGAGAAAATGATTTACTAAACAGATTCCCCAGGGAACTGGAAATCTAAAAAATTTTTCAAGCTTTCTGCATTGGTCTGGCCAAATCAATGAATTTGGAAATAAGTGAAAATAAATCAGTGGAAACCATCCCTTTACACTGACATATCAAAATTTACCTGAAAAGAATGTTACTGAACATTCTTTAGTTGGGAAACTCTAGTCCCAACTTTGCTGGTGACCTACTGAAAGATAGTCAAGTCGCTTCTCTTCCTCAGGTTTTCTGTCTGAAAATGGAGGTATTGATATTTCCTTCCATATTAGAGTGAGATCTGGAGAGACAGAATCACAGAGTCGTAGAACAGCCCGGGTTGGAAGGGACCTCAGAAGATCATCTGGTCCAACCTTTCATGGAAAAGGGAGTCTAGATGAGATTAGCACCCAGTCCAATCACACTTTGAAAACCTGCCTTAATGGGGACTCTACCACATCCCTGGGGAAGTCGTTCCAGTGAATGATTTTTTTCTCACTGTGAAAAAAATATTTTTTATATTGAGATGAAATGTCTCCTGGTGTGACTTGCACCGATTGCCCCTTGTTCTCTTCATGTGACTCCTTGTAAAGAGAGAACCTCTATCTTCTTTGTAGCCACCTTTTAAGTACTGGAATACTGTGATGAGATATATAACACATAAATTTAGTGTCAATGAGCTGTTTGGATTTTTGTTTTACTAACCTATCCATTGATTATCATTACCAAAATGTAACCTAATTTCTCCATATTGGGGGAAAAAGTATTGGGAAGAAGCTGAGTATATCCTATCACAACTCCTTTTATCTTTAATGTAGCTTTTTTTCTTTTAGGATTTCTGCGATTCAATTTCAATTTCTGCTATACAAATTCGTATGGCAAGCTACAATTCATATTTTTCAGAAACAAAATATCTGGAGCCACGCTAGGATCATGTTGCCTCATTGATTCATAAATTATATGGTCTTTAAAATATCCTCTAACATTATAATGAAACTGCATTTTAAAAAGATATTAAAACAATAAAATCCTGTCATGGGCCATGCCTTTTTCATTTTAGTCATTAGTTCTAAATTGTTTCCAGGAAAATAATTCAGTTTCTTGGCATGACTTTACTTTTAGCTTTTTTCTTTTTTTCTGGGGTTTTTTTTTTTTTTGGCCCTCTTTGGCTAGTATTAAATTGTAATATTTTTAGTTTTACTCCTGATCAATAATAGCAATGCAGTTTGTTCCAAGTGGCCAGCATTAAAGATTCTTTTTCAGTCTCTTTGTAAAGCTTCTGTAGGCTTGACAGCTTTTCTTCCGAATCTTCAGTGCATGTAGGTTCATTCACATCTATTTCAGTACAAACTGATGTTGAGCCAAGGGAATGTTATATCATATTTTGGAAACAAGAATGAAATGAGACATTGAATTTACTATAAAAATTCTGATTGTTTTGTTGTAAGAATACAGAAATTAAAGGAACAGAACCAAGCCAGTTTTCAGGCTCACTCCCCTATAATTTTAGCCGGTTATCCCATAAAAATTTAAATTAGGAGGATCAGTGAAACCACTTGCAGAGTTCAGAACATTTCCCAACACTTTGTAACGAACTTTTGACCTGGTAAATGATGAAGCAGCACAACAACAATGTGCTTTAAGAATATGGCAAGAGGAATTTGGGTACTGCAAAGGCTCTCAGTCTCTTTAAAAGTAGTTTTATCTTGGAATGCAAACCAGAGTTTTATTAGGTGAACTTCTCAAATAAAAAGCCAAAGTGGACTGTGTCTTGGACAATGAGGAGCCAATGTTTTGTGCCCATCTAACAAGAGGAAAACCTTTTCCTGATGGAGAATCCCGTGTCTGATTAAGCCCTGAACATGTAAGACACAATACCCAAGTACTTCAGAGAGTCTGGTACCTGCAAAGTACCAGCATAACCTACATTACCTTCTCTCTCATGGCAGTCAACGCCCGCTGGTTCAAGGGGAAGCAGTCTCTAGCAGCCACATGATGAACCAAGAGAAGTGATCATTTTCAACCCTTGCAAGTATCAGAAACACTGAGACGTGGTTCATACAATATAAACAGTACAAACAAGTGCAAGCAAACAGCAATAAGTATTACTTCTTTCATATGCCTGAATTTTTTGTTGTTTCTACCATAGAATCTAACATGAGAAAGTTCAGTTTTTTACTGTGGTGTTCAGATATATTAAGTGGTAAATGAGATCTCCAAGATGAAAAGACTGTGGTGCATCTAGGATCAGAAAATGTTACCATGTACATGTTACCTGTTATGAAGTGATAAGAAGTGATATGAAGTCCAAAGCAGAAGGGACCAGAGATGAAACTGGGGTTTCAAAAGCACCTATGATTTTGTCCCAGTAAATAACGATAGGAGAATTATACCAGAATTAAGTGCTGTTGAGAATACTGTCCCAGATGTGCTGTATGACTGCTACTATCCTTTTTTATGGGCTACCCCACCCTGAATAGATGAAGCAAATTAAATCCACATTTTTTGAATTTAATGACAAGCAGTATATAGAATAAATGCTCTGTTTCTATTTTTTAATGGCTTTTTAAAAGGAGACTTGCACTGACATGCTCCTTTAGAAGACTTCAGTTCTTCATTTCTTTGAAGTGTACTTCTCTGACTATAAATGTTTTATTACTCACAAAGAGAAAGTATTTGAACCTGAACTCATGTTTGAGTGTGAGGTAAAAAGACGGAGTTACTTTCCTTTAGAGTTCAATTTACATTGGAATACAGAAAAAGCAAATGTCACTAATTTTCATGAGCAGCAATAGGGGTCAGGTTCTGTTCTGTTTTGCTGCCTGAATAACCCAATCCTCTTTTTACTTATCAGCATCCAGCAGTGCTGTGAAGCATCTATCTACCTACCTTGCCACAGAATGAATTTATTCCCTGGCAGTGATCCTCTGTTGCTTTATACTTTAGGTCATTATTTTCTATGTATGTGCTATACAAATGGAAAATCTGTTACCTAATTGTGATGCTTGGGACAGTACCATTTTTCAGGGGTAAAATATTATGAAGTGATAGAAAATAGGTTTAATGATCTTGGTCATTTGGGATCTGACTTATTGTCACTATGGTCATGCTCTTCATTTTACCTGTATTTTTGGATGAGAAGAGCATAGAGGCAACAGCTCAGTTGATCTCTGTTTCTTTAGTATCAAACACTTAGGTCACACTTCTGCTAAAAACACAGTCTCTGAGATTATCCCAGACAAAATTATCTCATCCCACCCACCCCAAGATCCTGCTCCTCAGAGGGAACAGTGTCATCTGTGGCCATGGTTACACCTATTCCATCTTTATTCCCCAGTCATGCTATAAACACTACCCAGAAATTTCCAACTGTTCTAGCACCCAGCTCTGATAGCCCTCAACATTTTAAGAGTTGAGTTTGTGGCAGCTGTCTTCAGCTGCTTAAGGAAGGATGTGAAGAACACAGACTAAAATATTTATTTAATATGAGAATCGTAAACAATCTTAGTATCTATCAGCATCATTCCACAAAGAACTGTGAAAAACTCGCAGTCGTGACTGCTTTTGTGCCATTGCAACTGAAAGTGGAATCTGATTCTGCAGTCAGTGTGCAATCAAAACCTTTCAGCAATCAAAAATCAGTTGTGTTAGACTTCAGACAAAGGGAGCATAAGCCTAGAAGAGGTCATTTTTCCATCTAAGATCACTTAGTAAGGACAAAAGTTGTCTTACTAGGATATGAAATTCATAACGGTGACTTAATTCAGACAAATAAATCTTTTCTTTTTTCGTATCTTTCCTAATACAGTACTTCTAGATACCTGAAAATTTGCTAATTGTTTATTTTTAAAATGTTTTGAGCTGGATTTTTTTCACTAATGGGTTTTGCAATTTTGACCTCAATTTTTCATTAGTGTTTGCGTTGGGTTTGTGTGACAAGGTTTTCGTAGCGGGGGGGGCTACAGGGGTGGCTTCTGTGAGAAGCTGCTAGAAGCTTCCCCTGTGTCTGACAGAGCCAATGCCAGCCGGCTCCAAGACGGACCCGCCGCTGGCCAAGGCCAAGCCAATCAGCACCTCTGTGATAACATATTTAAGAAAGAAAAAAAAACAGTTAGCGCTTTTGCAGCCAGAGAGAGGAGTGAGAAGATGTAAGAAACTCTGCAGACACCAAGGTCAGTGCAGAAGGAGGGGGAGGAGGTGCTCCAGGCGCCGGAGCAGAGATCCCCCTGCAGCCCATGGTGAAGACCATGGTGAAGCAGGCTGTCCCCCTGCAGCCCATGGAGGAAGGATGAGGGGGTGTAGAGATTCCACCTGCAGCCCATGGAGGACCCCACGCCGGAGCAGGTGGAGGCACCTGAAGGAGGCTGTGGCCCCCAGGGAAGCCCGCGCTGGAGCAAGCTCATGGCAGGACCTGTGGATCCGTGGAGAGAGGAGCCCACGCCAGAGCAGGTTTGCTGGCAGGACTTGTGACCCTGTGGGCGACCCCATGCTGAAGCAGTCTGTTCCTGAAAGTCTGCACCCCATGGAAGAGACCACGCTGGAGCAGTTCGTGAAGGACTGTAGCCCGTGGGAGAGGCTCACATTGGAGAAGTTCGTGAAGGACTGTCTCCCGTGAGAGGGACCCCACGCTGGAGCAGGGGAACGATGAGAGGAGTCCTCCCCCTGAGGATGAAGAAGCGGCAGAAACACCGTGTGATGAACTGACCGTAACCCCCATTCCCCGTCCCCCTGTGCCGCTGAGGGGGGAGGAGGTTGAAGCCGGGAGTGAAGTTGAGCCCGGGAAGATGGGAGGGGTGGGGGGAGGTGTTTTAAGATTTGGTTTTATTTCTCATTCCTCTACTCTGTTTTGCTTAGTAATAAATAAGATGAATTCCCTCTCTCAGTTCAGTCTGTTTTGCTTGTGACAATAATTAGTGAGTGATCTCTCCCTGTCCTTATCTCGACCCATAAGCTTTTCGTTGTACTTTTTCTCCCGTCTGGTGAACGAGGGGAGTGATAGAGCAGCTCTGGTGGGCACCTGGCCCCCAGCCAGGGTCAACCCACCACAGTGTTTTAACAAAGTGCTATGGTGTTGGAATAACTCAAAATTAAATATGCAGTTTTAGCAAGAGCTAGGAGACTAGAATGTGAAAGTCTTTCACTCTGATTATCAGTAGAATTACTGTATCTTTGTTGTCATTAAGAAATAGGAAAAACAGCCAAATGAAGTACACAGTTCTTAGAAGTCTCATTTTTTTTCTATACCAAGACATTCTGTACGTTTGGAATATACTATTCATAAATTTCAACAAATAGACCATCAGATATTGCCTCTAAGAGTAAGGGTAAGATAGTATTTAGCTAAGAGGATAGTCATACTCTTTTTCATCTGAAATTGTTATTAAGATACCATTTGGGGGGCCTTTTTGCCATTCTAAACATCTGTTATAAAGACTGGAATTAGTGTTGAGGTTTTATATCTTTTTAGGTATATAAATATTTATGCATATGTATGTGTTCTTTTAACATAGTACACATGAGGTTTTTTATAACTTCTAATGGTTTTGCTTAGTTATTTAAAATTTGAACTAGTTTTAAGTCTCACATTTCATGTTTCTAGTATCAGTGACAGTAGTGCTGCAGGTTGTGCTTTTAAAGCAGCAAGTTTTAATATACTTTCATCCTCAAACAAATGTTCTCTGTAATATTGTTGAAAATATGACCTTTTTAATTCCCCTGAAGTGACTTGTTTTGTTTAACCATTTTATTGGACAGCATTAAGTACTGCATATAGGTAAATCTATTTCCTAAGAGGCAAAGACTCCTTTGCGTGTACTTGAGTGGTTGTAGGCATTTACTGGCATTTGCAAAACTGCCAAACTTTTCAGTGTCCCCATTGGAGAATGATTATTTTCATATTCTTGTGTGGATTCAGTGACGCATTCAAGCTAATTCTCTACTTTTTTAGTTTTGTTGGGAACAATCAACAGGATTACAGGGAGAAAGTCTGCTAATTGCAATCTCCAACTACCTTGCAGGGCCAGTGGTGTGAGAAATATGTAATTAGCATCTGCATTAGTTTACTTACTAGCTGTTCTAGTAAGCAAATGCAATTCTGAATTCAATAGATAAGTCAACTATGCCACTATCTTTTCTATTAATTTTACCTTCTGTTGTTGAGTATACATATTTCTAAATCACTCCTTGCCTTGGTCAGGAATTTTCACACTCTCTCAAGTATTATGCCTACTAGTTTCAGCAGGATATTAAGTTTAAAATCTATTTCAAAAGCAGCTGTGGTTGAAGATCATAACAGAAAGCTTCTTTTGGTGTTCAGACCAATAAATAAATTAGAAGAAGGGCTTTAAGCTCTGCATGATAAAATGAACTGAAAGTCAGGCAGAGAAAGAACAACCTTTCTAACGAGCTTAGCCTGAGGCTAAGGAGAATCAGAAGTTCGTTGTGTATTTCAGAACATGGTGCAACAACAGTATGAAGAGTTGGTGACTGAGGTTTTTTGCTGCCTCAGGATACCAATGATTCAGCTGTATATAATGATAGGGAATGCTAAGAATGCACTAAATAAATCCTGTGTCCGTAACTCATAATTTCTTACTGGAGCTGTGGGCAGGATGGAAGGCCTGACAAGCATTCCTAGCCAAGAGGGTGGGTGCAGTATGGACCTGTTTGCTATATTTACTTGATCACTGGGGAACGCAGAGTTTATTTTATTAGTGTCATTATGTAGCAAGATGAAGTAAAACCACAAGAGAAATAAGGTGTGAATTGATAACGAATAAAATATTTACTTGTGGACTAAGAAAAGCATCAAATTTGTGAATGGTAGCACATGTTCTCCTGAAAATCAGAGATATCAGTTGAGAACCCTCAAACTTCAGGGTTCTGCTTATTTCTGAAATATATTTACAAGATGTCTTATCTGATCCTCGTTACTGCTGTGTATGTTTTGCCTGTGAAAGCATGGTAAACAGCATAGATGTATGTGTTTGCATAAAACAACTTGAAAAAATATGAATCTGTTGAGCTGATTTTTATTTATATGCTTGCAGTTAGCAACAAAATTAATATGCTTGCAGTACTGGATTAGAACTAGATTTTTAGTTTGAACTATTGTAGTAGAACTTTACCAGGATGTGATTTTTCATCCTTTTCTGTATTTTAAATTTCTCAGATCTTGGTTTTCTACTTCTTTCTTAAACCTCTCCAACTATTAAATATTGCATTAAAAAGATTGTTACTAGGTGAAAATACAGGAATACTTGACATATAAATATGGCTTGGAACAATTGATATCTGAACTACAATATTTTAAATTGTGACTGCATGGATTTTTGCTTTTACTAATGTGGTCTCTGTAGAAAAATCCCAGCCACTTGAAGACAGAGGAGCTCCAAGTGTGTAACTCAGCAGTGACTGTGCTAATGCTGTTCACAGTGATTTTTGCTTAGAGGCTGAGTGAAAGAAGCCTTCAAGAGTGTATGGTTATAACTTAGTGACAGGTCTGAAAAACAGAAACTGCTCTCCCTGCCCACTGCCCTAGCAGCAAAATTTCCCAATGATTAAGATGCTCATTTGAAATGAAAAGGATCCTTCTGGTTCCATTATTGTAAAGAACTGATTTATTTAAATGGAGTTGTTTGTTTCTCTTCCTATTCCACTAATTCCCATCTCAGCTTCATTTCCATGAAATACATAGCACTATCTCACCTAGAAATGTAAAAAATCAGTCATGCTCTTTCTAACCTGCTGCTACACTTTTGTGCAAAAGTCAGTCAACTCTTCGAAACAGAAATAGCCAGATTCCTTGGGGCAGTCGGCATTGGGCAGGCAGGCTGCTCAGGCTGGCCAGGTAAACAGGAGAATTAGGCTGGCATAAAGGAAAGCTACTAGTCTGGAAGAAAATCTTTGTTATATCTTTAAACTTCAAAATGTAGTGGCTCATAGTAAGAAATGCTGCAGTCTGAATATCAGGTTACTCCATGAGGAGGTGGAGGAAAAGTTCTTATGTCCTATGGTGTAACTATACTCACACAGCTACTGGTATCGGGACTACAAATACTCCTGGTAAATGGGTGAGAATGAGGCTTTTAACGGCCAACCGGCAGTGCACAGAGATGAAAAATGCTGGGGCAGACGTGAGCATTCCACTCCGCGCTCGTATGCCCCGCTCGTACGACCTTCACCTGAGTCTTCACCCGAGCCTGCATCCTGCCTTTTCAGCTCTGCCGGGCTCACTGTTGTATTCTTTTTTATTACTGGATGGCAGTAATTCCCTTCAGTGTAAATTTGGTAATGAATATATTAATTTGTATACTTGTATGACTGTCCTTGATTCCAATAATATACACTTCTTAAATATTTCATGTGAAACACATACTCTCCAATTGCATTCATCGTCCTCCTCTGCCTTGAAGAGAGGTTTTAAGCGCACCTAAAACCACCCCAGACAGTGGCCCTGTAAAGTAGGCTACATGGAAGAGAAGAGGGATGAACTGTTCCACTTCTGGAGTGCAGAAGGTCTCTGTTCAAAACAGAGATGAAGAGTCTGTGGGGCAGAGAAGAAGCAGGTGAAAACCAGACTCCGTCCTTGCTCCAGGTCATGTCTGCCCAGGGACTGTGTCATGTAGGATGTATAGCCAGGTCACTGAAGCACCTACCAGATGAGGTCCTGCATATTGTCCTATGGTTACATCCAGGTGCAAACTAGCTCTAACCTGGCTAAGAGAAGAGCTTTTACTAATTCTGCTATGGCCGTCTGTGGCTGGAGCAGCCTACAGAGTCCGAAAAGCTGGATAAATACTTATCTGCTGTGTAGTCTATGCCGACGTCTGGCTTCTGAGGCTGCGTTAATTGTACCACGTTTGAAGTTATCTAGGTTATGTCTATGTGAGCTGCATGAGTTCAGTAATTAAAATGCAAGAAGATTCCTAGATCAATTCTGACAATGAGATTTATCCTGTGTCACTGTGGTACTTCCAAATAGACTTTCTCTCAAGTTCTTCTTCAAACATCTTCCTATTTCCAGTTAACTTAATACTCAGCTTTTCTTCTTAAACTTTGGACTGATCCTGAGTTAATACACATTTAGCTTTGAGTTAAATTAGCCATTGTTGTACTGTATCTTGGATGGCAATTTTAAATAGCTGGTGACATTTCATTTTATAATCCTACTGTATCTGTAAGATTAAAAACTTCATCAATAGAAATTATGCTTAGAAATGCTAATTTCCTTTATTAATGTCCATAAACAGAAAAAATGTCAATCTCAAAAACCAAAACATAAAAAGCAACAGTTCAACAATAATTTAATGTGTTGAGTTGAGAAGCCACTTATAGATGTTTGTAAACTAAAGATGAAAAGACAAGAAACTGGGAAGGGAAATATTTTCATTAAAATCAGAAGGAGACGGGATTGTGTATGTTTATGTTTATGTTTATGAGATACAGTATGTATTAAACACTGAGTTTAATGCTAAAGAGTTTACCAACCTTCTTCATTATCTTAATTTCTCAGCAAGATATTAATGTTTTGATTCATGTTTGTGGTTTTTAGAACTGAGTCAACACAGCAGGGAGCTCTTTAAAGGGAATGGCTTGGCTCCTCCTAAGCTGCTCTCTCCCTATGTTAAGTAGGAAGATAGTGGTTGCCTTTCTGCTCATCCTGCTTCCAGAAAGCATCCTTTCTCAAGTTTTAGAATTGGTGAGTCACTGCAGCTTGGACCAACAGTCAAAGAGGGGCCATTTTCTAAGGTGGGATGGGGAAATCACATTGCTGTCATGAATTTGTCCTCTTTCAGGGAGCTCATTTTAAGCAGCTTTGTAACATTTCTATGCTAAGGCCAGAAAGGCACAGTAGTTATTTTGTGCCTCATTTACCTCAAATATCCCTTAATTGTTGCTTGAGGGTTCTAAAATAGAGGCATGGCAATAAAGGGATGCACATAACTTTTCATGGTTGTAGTAATAATAATATATTTAGTATTTATTGCATTAATGGCTGGTAATGGATAACTCAATTAGTTCAGACTCCATTTGTTAGGACACCATTCAAATAAGGTACCTCAAACAGCTAATAACTTAAAAGATTAGAAGATGACAAATACCAGATAAGCTAAAAGAAAGGAGAGTGGATAACAAAGATAATTAGAGGTTTTAGCACAAACAAGTGGTGTGAAATACTTGGTTGTTAAGCTTTTTATTACTCATTTTCTGCCACTGTGTATGACAGCAGGAGAAACTTAACAGTGGAGGAGATGCTGGCTTCATAGATTCTGACTGGGAATTCTTTACATGGGGAACAATCTGATTTTTTCACTTTAATGTGACTGGCAGCTAAAACATAGAGGCTGGCCTTGCAGGAAGATAATATGATAAGGAAGGTACAATTAATTTTCTGAGTGTTGGAATTTAGGGCAAAAAGTTCTGGGTTTGAAAGGTAGAAGTGAGATTCAGTGAAGGTAAATAAAATTTAAAAAAATATATAGTAGTAAGTGATAATCTAGACAGTTATTTTACTTACCATCATTTTGAAATTATTAAAAGAGGAATGATCAGTGAGTATGTTAAGCACTTGAGGCATCAAGGTCAGTAAGAAACTGATGACTAACTATTAGATGATAGTTCTTGCAGAAAAAAAAAAAAATAGGGACAAGTTACAAGATTTGAACAGTTAGGATTCTTTCCTGCAGAAAGCAGTGGTTTACTTACTAGTATTGTACTCCATAGCTAATTAATAGCCTACATGAAATTATTGTAGTTAATTATGCAGTCATTAATATCCCACAAAGAAGGACACTTGGTTTCAGTACACAAACTGCTGCAAAGAAAGATTCCAGTTTAATTACAATGAACACTAAAGCAAGAAAGAGAAATAATTGTTAATTATATTTATCACCACATTAATTTCTTCCTATCTTTCTGTAATAGGACATGTCACGAGATACATTGGGTTTTATTGCCATGGTTTGCAGCAATATTCTTTTTTTTACTGCTACAGACATTTCTGCTTTTTGAACAACCTTCTAAAAATGTTATTTTAAGTATTTTTTGGGGTTCTGGTCCTTTAAAGACCTTAATATTTGTTAACTATCCTACTCTTTATAATTTAAAAATTAACAAGCATAACTACAATTCCACTAATTTTCATTTAAACTACAAAGGCAAAATGGGCTTCCATATTATTCTTCTACAATTATGTCTTGCATAAAAATTAGATTAGGATAGTCACTTTGAGATTAGATGAGAGATCAATGCTGAATCATGTCCAAAATTTGTATTCAGACTAGTTACTACTGGAATCTTCTGGGTTGTTTTTGTGAGAATTCGATCAGCTTGGCTTGAAAATAAGCATGTACAGAACTAAATCAAAACTGAACAGAATCAAAACTGAAGGGATGAATCCATTTGCAGAATTTCCCATTCTAAATTATTTCTTCTTTTTCCTATTTGTTTTAAGATTCCAATGACTATCTTATCCTGTCAGGTTTGTGTATCATGTACAGGCATTATTTTAATGCCTATTCAGTTATGTATCTTGCCTCTTGGTTTGCAATTAAATAAACAAGAAGGGCATCTTCCAAATGATAAACTAGTACATTCATGCCTAGAGTATATAAAGTTTAGGAATAAATCAGAACTGGTATTTTTAAACTATATCCCATGTTTCGTATTTTGAAGTTTCTATAATATATGAAGTGTGCACAAACATTCTACAAGGAAAAAATAAGCCTGTAGTATTTTGTGCCTTTCATTATTGAACTGTCTTCTAAGCCATTAAAAACTTGGCAGCAATGTAAAAAAAAAAAATAAAAGCAAGAAAATATTGCAGGATGTTGGGTAATCATTAAATCCAGTTGGATGAATCTATTTACTGGCAATACAGATGCATTCTGTAAAAACAGTACTTTATAAGGTTTTAGGGGGTTTTTTCCTCATATGAGGGCTAGTTCATTCATATAGTCGTCACTTTTATTATTTAAAGGGATTTATCACTCTGTTTATTACTCAGAGATTATTATTAATCTTCTCCCTAGTAATCTTTGCCTCTAAAAAATGCTGACATGAGATCAATTTGCCTAGTTTCTTCAGTGCACTACTACTCCTACTCTTGTTGGCTTTGACTTCAGTAAAACTCAATATGAAAGAGAGGTAATTGGGCCCAAACTTAAAAACTTGGTGTGTCTCAGCCACTGATTTGGCAAGGCCAGATCCCTCAGAGAGCTGACTACACTGAACTCTTATTAAAATGTTTGAACCATAGGGTGTATTTAACTGCAAAGCTCTTAGCAATGTAAGGTTTCAAACTCATTTGACTCACCAAGATTGCCTGGATATCAGTAAATGTTCAATCTATCTCATGCTTTTAACTCTAATATATGAAAGGAAACGAGTTCTTGAAGATGAACTGCCTGACTAAAAATGTTCTACAATAAATATACCCCATTCACTTTTCTAATGATGCATAGATATCCTCTGCAAGTATTGTGACCAGATTCCATCTGAATATTTGAGTGAAATTATTTTGTTAGCTTTTATTGAAGAATAATTGCCTGCAAGCCTGTATTTAGGAAGTAGTCCTTGCTTTAACCCTCATTCAGTACTGTTGTTCAGAAAAGTACCTTTCATATAACATTTTTCCCATTAGCAACTTTTAATCATGTAAATATCATCTATAGCTGTAAAACTTAACAAAAATGTAAAATGCAAAGATCTCAAAAAAATGTAATTTAGTGCTGCACAGTTATGCATAACTTTTCTGTGTATGCATACACTTTTCTGTACTGTTAAAGCATCATATTCATATCTGGGAAAGAAGTCTTATATTGAACTATTCAGCATACTCTATGATAATTATTACTACTGAATATCACTATATTGTAATTTGCATAATCAATTTATTTTTAAATGAAGACTTTCTAGAAAACAATTATTAGGATATGCAAAAATTAGAAATTATATATTCATTATAATATGCATACTCTAGTAGGTGCATCTTTTAACATAATAAATGTAATTATAATAGGAAAATAATTCAGAATGGAAGTGATACAAGGTATTTAGGAATACTGCAATCTAAACTAAGTGACCTCATATCCCATACATCTTTACAACAGTTATGGATTAGTGATATAATATCGGTCTTAAAGTGTTCATTTCTTTCTCCTGTTAGTGCTAATACTAATTAGCACTATTAACCTCAGGCAAGGTAAATACTTTGTGACCTAAATAAGAACGCATGTCTGCTCAGTGTGACACCTGGGTAAATAGTAAGCAGACACTCATATAGACCACATTTCCCACCCCTGAAAAACATGAGGGTGAGGGAGTTGAAGTGTTGTTTAACCTTCATGAAAACTATTATGTTCTAAATAACTGCAAATTGGAAGACATATCGTACTTCTTCTTCCTGGTTTTAATGATGGAAGGGTGGTCTATCCTTCTTGTCAGCATCCTGTCTCCTGATGACTACAAGAAGAAAAACATACAATTTTTTCATAAATCATTATCCACATTGTTTACCAGTGGTTTGGCGCACTTTCTGCCTGATAGAAGCCTTGGAACTCTTTTTTTTTTTTTTTTATTTTTGAGAAAATAATGACATTATGATTGTGAAAATAATATATGTGTGTCAGAACTGAGAAACAGCTGACACAGAGATTGTTTTTTCTTTTCTATTATTAAAAGCCGAACAAACTCCAACTGCCAAGAGTTTCAAGGAAGTTAAAGGCAAAAGGGGAAAATAGCCAGACCTACGGCGTTCTTCTTTTGTTTGGGATACTACATGATAAAGGGCTGATAGCAGCTTTTGAATGAAGAAAAAATACCCAGGTATTTTTAACAGAAGCTGCATTTTTAGCCGATCCTATAAGGTACCTGAAATATATATGCACCAAGATTGTATAGCCAATCATCTTGTACAAAAAGACAAGGTGATTTACCAAGCCAGAAGAAGGTAATTGAATTTCAGCTGGCATGAGTGTATTCAAGCACAGCAAGTTCAGAAGACTTACTGTCCAAGGTTAGCTGAATGTAAACTAGAAAACACGGAAATGCAGGAACACAGTCTCTAAACACATATCACGATTTAAAACGTCAGAGTCAATTAATCAGTATGTGGACATACTACATGCTTTCCCAACATTTAGGAAGATTTACAGTTAGAAAGACATCTATTCCTGTGGATTTTTATCCAAACCTTCATATTGGGGATGTGAATCTATCCTTTAATCTGAATTTAAGAACTTTGGTAATATTGATAGTAAACTAGGTGATGAGGCATGTGGAAGAGAGGGGTCTAATGTTCTACAGAATAATGAGAAAGAGATTTTATCATGGCTTTGTCCTGTTAGACAAAAGAACTATTTCTTGGTTAGTTGTACTAATGAACGAAAAAAAGATGCAACACAGTGTAAGCCTAAAAAGATGTAACCCTAATGGCTGTTGCAGCATGGGTCAAATTTATAAGAAATGTAATATCATAGTTCTGTTGAAACCAGGTAAATGCTTCTATTCTGCTCACAAATCATTGTCATCTGGCAGGAGACTGGATCATAGCCTGGAAGTGCCACATCATTTCATGAAATCATGTTTACTATTTTTGAGACTTCTTTTAGAGGACAGAAGAGCATTTAGGAAATGAATTTTGTTTTTTATAGCTTGCGTGAATCAGTGTAAAAGAAATGCCTATGCATATTTGGTCCAGTATTTGTGGAACAGATTATCCTGTAAATAGTTGATGTTTTATTAGCTAAAGCATTAGCATCCCATTGTGATGAAGGTGACCAAACATAAGCTAGATTTGTAGGAAGGTTAATTAAATCAACCAAACTTTCTTACTGGTCTATACGTTCTTCCGTTCAGTACTGTGTTCTGTTTGAAATCTGCTTGCAGTAAGATTATCAGCTCACCTTTCTGAAATTATTCCTCCTGAAGATGATCACTATGTATTTATACTTACAGCAAAGTTTATCCGTGTATGGGATGAAGAAATAATTAGATAAAACAGTTTCTTAGTGGTCTCTCAGACTAGCTTGTTCTCTCTTTTTTAAGTAGATCAAAATGAGGAATTGACCTTCATATCAGCTCAAGTGTAAACCTGCACTAGCAAAATAATTGCTCAATAACTTGCTTATAGACTGTACAAGTATTCCAGAAAGCTCCTGTACAGGCCTGGAGTGAGTCCTATAAATAAAGAAGTAATATTCTTGCATCTTCCATAGTTGGTATATTCTTAATGCCATGCTTATTGCTTTAATTATTGTAGTAGTTATTTATAAAAGATAAACCATTTAAAACTGTAAAGGTCTTGATCTCAAAGTATGATCAGTGTGTTCAAGATATAAGCATGATAGTAACTGCTATAGTTCATTAGGTAATGCTCACCCATGGGGAATTCCTTAAGGGACCATGTCAATAAATGTCTGAAAGTAAGTCTCTGTATTCATGTATTAAGCTTTGAAGACTTCTTCTGCTATCATTTCCCCTAATGAAGAATGCTGGTGAAGTGGTTCACCCCCAGAAAAGTATTCACAGAGATATTTGTAGTAATACATAAAATAATATCCGATTCACCCTAAGATGTGAGGTAAAAATGTTTCCATCCTTTTTGTTCCGGTAGTATTTAGAACTGCTGAGAATTCTTACTAGTCAATACCTTCTCAGTTTGCCTGTGTGTATGGGCAAAACAAATTGAGCTAAAGAAGATGCAATGTGATAGAAACAATATCATGATACCACAGGTATTTGCCATATATATGCCTGTTTCCCAATATAATGATGAAATGTTAGATTTTTTTAAAGAAATTTTATTTAATTATTGGACACATACAAGGAGAAGACATAAAAGACCTCCCAGGCATGACCATCCAAATCTCTCAGTGCTAAGCAGTGGACCGCTGCAGGACAAATGGTGTGTAACTTTTTAGGAGAAATTTTCATGTTATTTTTAAAAATATTTTTTCCAGAAAGGATTTTCAAAATAGGATCTACTCAACTTGACATGTTTGCTGGGGTCCTTAATGATGTCAGAGAAATTCTTCTTCTACTCAAAGCAAGGAAAGGCATTCAGTAAAGGTAAAAAATGAAAGGTTATTCCTGAAATGTTTGAAACAGGAAAATATAGATGTATTCTTTGTTCACTCTAAAGGCTTATTCTTGAATGCCTACTGGGAAAAAGTTGCATATCGTGAAAATTTTTACAGTATCTACTGGTGATGTTACCATAGCACACTCCTTTCTGCTGCCCAGAATTAAGAGACAGATGTGAAAGGAAAGATAAAGCTGTTACTGGAAGGGCTCTGGTCGAGAGTTAGGATGCACAATATGGATAGCTGTGTTGCAGGCAGAAAACTGAGGTAGATATTATAACTCATATGGCTCCATCCAGATGAGGCCAATGCTCAATATCAAAGCTGTCAGTGTTGGACAGACAAAATGATTAAATTTTAATACATCCTAGGCATAGAAACATAGCCAGCTTCATGATAGTTTTCCCTAATTAAGTAAATTGTATTATATTTACATAGGCACTGAGCATGGATTTCTGTTGCTTCATTAATTCTTCTGAAAGTATGTACGAAGTACAATTCCAACGTGAAGTCATAATATCTAGTCATTTGGGTTTGTGTTTGGGTTTTTGTGTAAGTTTGTGGGGCTGGAATGTGATACTTTTCAGTGTATTCCAGTTTAGGCTTCATTGGTATTCACATTTCTGTTGCCTTACTCATCTAGCTTTTTACTTTCCTCTCTGCTCAGTCATGGATATTGAATTAGTTAGAATTTGTTGAGTACATTTAACATGTGCTTGATTAGGTCAATCATTTCAAATACCCTATCCGCATTTTTGCTAAGCACATGATGCTTGAAATAGATCAGGATGTTCTAATATGTATTAACTGAACCTATTTGGGGGTTGTGCTGGGTGGTTTTTTTAATTATTACTTTTGTCAAGGTTCAGTTTTCTTACAGGAACTGACATAAAAGAAAGAGTCTGAAGAAAATTTCAGTTACTTGCCAATTTTTATAATCCTTAAAGAGAGAATATTTTTTTGGAAAATAAGATGTTTATATTTGACTTCTCTAGGTCCTTCAAACTAATAAAGTTACTAGAAATACTTTTGTATTCTTAAAAATGAATTTAAGTTAATTTTAAAGATGAATGTCAAAGTAGGCCTGGCAAACAGCCGTTACATTTGTCTCTGTTTAAATATTGATTGTCCATAAAAGTTGATTATTCTGCAGATTTTCTGTCTCTGAAAGTAACATAAAATCAAAATTAAGAATACTGGCATACTTTCCTACACCAGAGACTCTGAATATATTTTGTCTTATAGTTCACCTATCAGCATGCCACTAGAAATAAGATGTGAATTGTTTTAATATATGGAAAAGGCTAAGATTCCAATGACAAAATTATCTGTTCCTTTTTGAAAACACTTTTTCTGAGGATGAATTTAGTGCATTGCAGCTATATGGAGCCATAATCCTGTTTAGATTCCAAAATTATTCAGGTGGATATATGACATCACATCCTTTGTAAAGAATTGTCACACGCTGATTTCAAAGACCCTTTATAATAATTCTATTAATCTTTATGTTCGAGAAGGAAATGCACAGTACTTGCACCAGTCTCACCACTGCTGATCCTTACTGAAACACAGAAAACTATTAGGTCCAGGCCTTTATCACTAAACTTGGGTCGTCTTTGACCTGTTTTTGAGAAGAGATCCATTCCTTTATGAAGAAAGGCTCAGTAAATTAATTCTGGCAAACTGCTCCGCTTAACTGTCCACCACAAAATCATATAAAATACTTAAACAAATATATTTAAATGTATATATAAAATTAGAGTACTAAATTTACAGAAGAATACCAAACTAGTTAATATTATCCCAAATAATAATTACCCATGGCCATTTGCAATACTATTCCAGTATTTTCCTCTTAATTTCCCTTGATTTAGGAAAAAAAATAAATCCATAAGCTTCAATGGAAGGATATGTAAATGTATACATTTTAACTTGATATCTGTATCAATTTAATTTTTTTTAATTATTTTTATATATATAAAAATTAAACATTTTTTATCAGAGCAGTTAATTGCTCTTGTGGAAGACTTTATAAAGACTTGAGTAGGATGGTATTACAGGTTTGAAAAAAATGAGACTGAAACCCAGCTTTAATGAGAATGCAAATGAGAAATACTAAGGTTCAGTGAAGGTCATAGCAGCTTAATCATCAATTTATGTCAGCAACTTCTCACAAGTAACAAATGAGTATTAATAAAAACTGTTGTCTTAACAGATTATACCACAAAATTATGATTGCTCTAGAATTTGACCAGCTGTCTTCATACACACACAGTTCAGTTTAAGTTGGCTCTTTTATCTACAGATTCAAGAACAATCTATTTAGGGATTGGGTTTGGGTTTGTTTTTTTTTTTTTAAATGAACATTTTGAATGACTTTTTATGGTCTTCTAAAAGGAATTCTAAAACCACATTTTGGTGTGCCTAAGGAATCATTTTTTCCCCTGAAAAAAAAAATAAAATTGATCATTCTCAGCTGAAACTGTAAACTATTTGTTTCAATTAAAAATAGATAGGTTGCATGGATATGCTTCTACTAAGTTAAATAAAAAACCTGAATTTCCTAGGGCAAAATAACTTAATTGAAATTTAATTTGAATCTCTTTCTACCTTGTAACTTACATCCATATGACTATATAGTTTGCAAGAACAGAATGTAATGTTGAAAGGGAAAATAGAAAAATGATCTTCCTTGTATCTGAAACATTCATGAAAGAAACCCAAACAGAACAACCCAAAAAGGCAAACTTGGTTTTAGCTCTTTTACTTTAGTGTATATTTTGACAGTTTGAATATATTAACTGCTCAACTAATAATATTCCTTTGATGGAAATAAAATATAAGCTTAAAATAATATAATTCAAAAAGATTAATTTTATTCTATACAGTTATAGATAAATGCGTAAATATTTAGCCACTAAGAATATGGCCAGTTATTACTGTAAGCAGACTTTTTGATTTTAAGGAAAGCTTCCTGATCTTAAAATAAGCCAGTCATGTCACAGTTCCCATAGTTTGTACTCTTTTTGAGTATCTAGAGAATCGGGTAAGAGGAAGGATTCATTAACACAGGCACAGTTCTCTGCAAACACGACTTAATAGCTGCTGGATCATAGACAAGTCCCACTCCGACAGCTTGCAGTGTGGGCTGTGCTTATGAGCTACTTTCTACACCAAACTGTTTAGACAAGCCCACTAAAACATGCGCAAACAACCAAATTAAGAAAACTTTTTTTTTTTTTCCTTGAGGAAGTTTCCAGTATCAGACAACCGTACTCAAGTATCTCTTGCTATCTTAGAAACAGAAAATAAGTGAAATCAAATCAATAATACTTCGTATCTGAGGCCACTCCCTTTTCCTTCTTATATCAAGACCTGGAATCTAAAGTTAGAATAATAACTTCATAATGCATGAAACCTCCCAATAGGTGAGGTTAAATAATCCTAAAAATTAAATTTTAACAGAAGGGAAACTTCAGACTATGAAATTGGTGAAAAATCCAGAAAATATGGAACCTTGCTTCAGTATTCAGTACAGGTTGGATTGGTAGGTTGGGTAGATGAATCCTCTCTCCACCTCATTACCACCACACGGACATATATTTCTTTTAATGGGCTAGGGAATTTGTTGCTGCGCGTCTTTTCTCACTGTCAGTGCATCTTTAATCTTCATATATGTGCATTTTAAACACTGGCATGGTTTTTTTGTTGTTTTTCCAACTAAGGTTGTATTATACATCTGTAACTACAGAAGGTGGTCTTTCTTGGCAAGTATGTGCACTGGTGCTTTAAAGTTCTATCCCAGTGTGCTCACTCAGTGTGACTCACCTCATCTTTAGCTGCTTCTCACAGGGGTCTAGCTTAATCTGAAGAATGTATGAAAAGAGGCGTGATAACACCAACCAACTGCAATACTCTCATTCTAGACGAACCACCAATGCATTAGAATACTAGTCCTCTAAAGATAAAGATATTATATCTCTACCTACAAGCTTTGTTTCGTCTATGTTCTTAGACCACTGTAGGTAAAGCAACACAGCTGAACATCTAGGCTGTGCTTAAACTTGGAGGAGAGAGGTGAGCATCTTCAGGCAGGAGTCAAACATAGAGCGAAACCACCTAGGGTACTCGCCTTCCCTCCAAGGCTAGAGGGAGTCTGGATGGGCAGCTGAGGCTAGGCGTCTAAGCTTTGCAAAGATGAACGTTTGGTGAGATTAATCCTGTTTGTACCAGTTTTCTTTTATCTGAGTTGAATAGTAAAAACATTATGCTTTGCATTACATCTTTTCTGTACATTAGCACTCCTGAAGTTTATGAAGTTTATTTAAAGAAGTTCTCTGACTGTAAAAATGGAATTTCATGACAGGGTCCCTAATGGCATCTAACTCTCTATTTCTAACTTTTTTTCACTTTATCTCATTATAATTTCATATTTTACATCATATGTGATTGAGATATGATTTATTTACACCATTTGATTCTGTCTTACTAACTGCACATCAAATCAGTAATAGCTGAAACACCCTACATTGCTGTTAGAACCATCATACTGTATGTATAAAGCTAGTTCCTTCAATTTGTCATTTTAACAGTTATTAACCAGCATTATGTATGTCAACCATGCATAAATTCAAGGTGGAGTGTTTAGATAACCATGAACTTCTCTTAAATTCTGTGCTTGTTTTAGAAATAATAGAAATATTTCACATTTAAGACAATGCTAAGAGGAATTATGAGCTTCACACCTCATATAGTAACAATGCTTTTAACTATATTATCCTACCTGTCTTAGGAGTTTGTGTTTTCTTTTTTTTTCTTTAAAAGAACTTTAGTATTGAATTGCATTATAGGATACTATCCATACTTTACTTCCAGTGAAT
Organism: Balearica regulorum gibbericeps; assembly: GCF_011004875.1. NCBI lineage: Eukaryota > Metazoa > Chordata > Aves > Gruiformes > Gruidae > Balearica > Balearica regulorum. Next base: position 18,936,152 of record NC_046184.1, read on the forward strand.
TTTTATTTGGTGTGTTCAAATGTGTCTACTGAATTGGCAGTTAGTCTACTTTAGCTGAATAGAAATACACCTCTCGTGCCATTAGTAATTGAATTAATGCTGCTTTTATTGAGCTACATTTCCTGTTGAAAATGCTCAATTGAGTGAAATGCTCTATTTTCCTCTCCAAAATATCTTGAATTCTAGAATTTCACACCTGATTTGAGTATTATTTCTAAACTATCCCTTCACTGTATCATTCATTTGTTTCTAATTTAATGTAACTTATTTTCTTGTTCTTTTAGTTATTAATTCAATCAATCTAATAATCTTAATTCCTGACAAGTGATCTAATAATCAGGCTGCAGTTATCACAGATAGGAGTACTTAAACTGATTCTTCTTGAAGTCAAACCCATATGCCAACAAAGGATGCAATAGTCATGGTACCAGGACAGAAAGTAGAAAAGATCTCATTTTAGTCTAATGGTATGAGCAGTGAGTTTGCATGAGCTATAGATTCGGTCTCAAATACAGTTCCTTGAATGCATATCCATTTAACATTAGACATTAAACAAATGAGCCCATTTCTGCTTTTAGCTACTACTATTTTAGAATGAGCATTGCTTGCTCTCCTGGTTACACAGTAGCCTAGTTTCAAGAAAATAGATAGGAAGTATTTCACACAAGGTGATTACTACAGATGTCGTGTAAGACAAGGATTCAATATTTCTGAGGTGAGTAGAGATGGAAACCTATCTCACAATTCCAGTATGAATGCTGTAAACACAAAGATGTGTTGTACAACAACAAATACAATCTCTGCTAAGTCTAGTATTTTCATCTTCTTCAGACACGCGCAGGCAGTGTGGACCTAAGCCAGGATAGCAAGGAATGTAAAGAAATCTCTTGCCTTAGAAATATGGGTATGGGCAAATATCCTAATGAGGGTAGATTACAGTATACCTTGCTAAAAAATAAATTGATTTAATGAAATTTTAGATGTTTAAGTCTTGTTTTAAAGAGAATTCTTCTGGATTCTTCTTCCAAGTCACTCTGCGTAAATGAATCAAATAAAACCATAAAAAAGTAAGCATATTTAAATGATTTATTGCTTATTCATTATGATCCGTAGAGGAAGGATATATATGATCTGTTTAAAGAATAAAATGATTTGAATAGGTACCATCCCAGACATGGTGCTCCTAAAAAAACTCATAGCAGAGAGCTTCCTCATAATAAAACTTCCCTCTATTGTACTATGAAAGTCTAATGTTCCTAATTTAATTAATTTTACCAAAGAAGGATTCCCAAATGTCTTCAACAAACTTTCAATCATAGCAATTTTTAAGCACTTAACGTTTACGATTAGCACTGTTAGGCACATGTAACAATGTATTTTCAGATTGCCACCTTTCTGCTCTATCTGGGGGTTGTGTCTCTGGGGATAATGCAAAATATGGGCCAGTTTATTTATATTCTTGTTAACTTTTAGAAAACTTCTATTTGAATTTATTCAGTTCATCCAAAGTGTAGAATCCATCCACAGAAACATTTTAAATACCGAATGACCTTTTCTTTTTAATAACAAAAGCTGACATTTTGTGAAAGAGAATTCTTTATACATTTTTCTTTACAATGTGTATTTACTGTAAATGTATGACATAAAACATAACTTTGTTCTGATTTCCATAAATGCTGTTTACATTATTTTACAGCATTTTTAAAGCATTTATATTATGTTTGAAAGAAATGTTAACAGCATAACATATCAAATGGTCAAACTATTATATGAAAACATCACTTTTGTTGAAATCGTAAATGCATTTTCTCTTTAAGAACAATCTATAGGTATGGTTAATGCTTTGAAAGTGAAGTATAAATTTCACAAATCCTGTTTGAAGTACTGTAAACAAATCAGTCACGGAAATGATCTGTTGAATTTGAGGACACAAGAGTGAACTAAAACTGCTTGACAGACCTTTGACTAATCATAAATCCATTCTGTATTTCTCAGGATTATTAAAAAGTAAAATTTCTTGGAATCTAGGATGTGAATGCAATAGTAACAATAAAAGCTGCATCTTACACAGTGGTGAAGAAATAAATGTCTGCCTTGGTAACATTGCAACCTAAATTCAACAATACCCAAAAACTTGGCAAGTAGATAATCTGACAGTCTAAATGTGAAAAGAGCATGCTTTAAAAGCTGCCTTCCACAGAAAGGACTTCTGCATTCAAAACAAAACTAGCAAAGAGTTAAATCAGAGAATAGATACCAGCGATGTTAACTATTTCCAATAATACAAAATTGCATGTCTCAAATCACAGCAAATGATTTATCTGCATACTGGAGAACTGATTTACACCCTTTGTGCACCACCCTGGAATTTTCATTGTATTCATTATGACAAGAGTCAGCTAAACATAATTTATGATGTATACCATAAGCCAACATCTGATGTTGGACTACAACTACTTTAAGATCCCTATTTTTTTAATTTATTAAAGGTAAGTGAAAGTGGCAGTGAAAAATTGGCTTGGATTTTAAATGCCAAGAGTTCTTTTTAGTGTGATGCTTACTGCAAAAGGCCACAAAAAGAAATGAGTGTAGTACTCCAGTATGAAATTACTGTTGGCTTCCATGCTGCTGTACCTTGATGGGAATCAGGCTTTCCCTATAGGGACACCAGAGACCTATTGAAAATATATAGTGAGAAGAAATGTGTGGAAGTACATCAGTGACTTGCAACCTTAACCATTATGACACTGATCATATAAAAGTAAAAATGCACTGACAAAATGTCCCAGCCATCCTAAACCCATACTAATAAGCAGGAGTACTTTAAAGGTAGTCTGTTGAATAGACACCATTGAAATGGTAACATGCAACTGTAAAGTGTTAAGGAAAATGTTGGGGTTTTTTTTATTTCATACCATTATTAGTTGCAAAGAAAATAGATGCTTTTAAGCAACAACGTAAGTACCTAAAAATGACCATGTGGGTTCAGTGAAATGGTCCATCTCCTCCTCTATCCTGTCTCCAACAGCACTCATAGGTTGGTGCTCTGGAGGAGTGAAACAGGACAAGCATATGTAGTATTTCCCAGTACAACTCTTCCAGTTTTTCCCAGATTAGGAGTTTTCCTGAGCCTGATGTAATTTTTCACATTAGTAACTCTCAATGAAACTTTCTTCTGCATACTTGCCCTGTCTTCTCTTGAATCCATCCGTGTATCACAAGGTGTTCCACAGGTCTGCTTGTGTTGAGGGCCACGTACTTTTGTTTCCCTAGAGCATGACTCCTGCTCACTTCATTTTATAGTCCCAAGTTCTTGCACCAGAAAAGACAAGAAATAGCTGGTCCCTATCTACTTCTCCCAAGTTACCGTGATATTGTCAACCACCATCATACCCTCAAATTTTCCTCCTTCTAAGCTGAAAATCCTTACCACTTAGAAATGTTGTCTTTCATGACTCAACAATGATCCATGTTTTGGTGGTTATATATTAATATGTTTTTTACTTTCTACAAGTTAAAACATCTGCCCCAAAACATTAGGCAAAGTTATCCAGGCTAATAACCACAAAGTTAGTAGACTGCTTTTTATAATCCCCTATATCATGATATAGGGGATGATATATCATGATATTTTCTTTTATTTTTTTCTTGCTTTCCAGGTTCTCCATAAATTGATGGGATAGGAGAATTGATGGTGTAAGCAGAAATAGCTTTTAAAAACTACAGATATTTGCCTAGTTACTCTTTGCATGATAAATGGTGCTGCATGTCTCATTATTGCTAGGGACTACTGACTACTCTGCCCTGCAAATAAACCGGCAGCCAGTGTTTGAACCTATAGGCTAATGACAAAAAATACTTATCAGAAATGTCTTGATTAATGGAGTACTCTATTTGTAGTGTTGTAACCTATGCTAGAGATATTCTGGTACTGACCCAGGAGCTGGGTCACGCTTCTATTGTCACATCACCCTATCTGTGCAACTTTCCTGAGAAGACCTTATATACTGAACTGTATAGTTCAGGGCTCAGTAAGCTTTCTATCTTTAGCACTGTTTCAGTTTGCCTGCCACTTCCCATTTTAAGATGTGAAACCTCAATTTTGTTCCTGTAATTCAGCTGAATGGTTAAGAGCTGTGTACCATATTGGGAGGAATTGGAGTTTCCTGTAGTTTCTTATCTGCAAATATGAATTACAATTGTCTGTCTAAAGTTAGGGGGGTTTTACATTAAAGTGCTCTTCTAAATAATAGAAATACGTAAAAGGCATATAAAGGCAGGGAAGTTATGTTGCATTATTTCCCAAGTTGTCTTCTATTGTTAGTTAGATCACTGATGTACAAAATTCCACATTTCCCTCTGTGATACACTTTAATGCTGTGCTTTTGTAGTGAGTATTTTACACAGTGGCTATTGGACATCAACACAGTATCACTGCTATTAAAGCAGTGTGGAAAATTGATATTTAAAAAAAAAAAGATTGAAATGTGAACAAAGCATTGTTTATGACCCTTTTATAAATATAAGCCCAGCGATCAGAGGATTTTTTTATGAGTAAGTATATTTTATGAGCAAGTGCTGTTTTCTACTAGCGTGATTTCCCTTGGAATCTCTATTTCCGAAGAGAATTGTAACATTTTCTTGGGCAGATTTCTGTTTTGGCACATTGCTAACAGCAATAGATGTTAGATACTGTCTATTACCCTGCTGCTGCCAACAACCACGAACGGAATGTGTGCATCTGCTTGGAGCCGTGCACCAAATTGGAAACAGTTGTCGTGCTTATATTGTGCCTGCACAATTGACTGATGACAACTACCCTTCCGAGTATATGGGGGGGGTTATGCCTAATTATTTTTACTGCAGAGCTGGGAACTTAAGAAAATCCTGTGAGCAAATCTTGGATAACCTGAAGTTAGGAATAATAGGGTAGTGAGAAGAAATGAGAAGAGGATAGTAATTTGTCTGAAGCCAGAAAACAACTTTTCAGAAGTAGATTCATCCTTTCACCTTGAATATTTTAAATGTTTCAGAGGGTCTGTAGATGCTGATTTTTATTTTCATTTCCTTTGTAATTACTATAAATGCAGCAATCACGACTACACTTTCCCATGACATTTTAAAATTACTTTCTGGTACCTCCTTCTCCTTCCCTGGAAGGTTTTCTATGCATACATGTGGCTTTGTGGTATTAAGCTCAGTAATTTTCAAAATGAACAAACAAACAAGCAAACAAACAAATTTTACTTAATATTGGCACATTTTTCTCACATAAATTCTATTAGTTTAACCAAACCAGTAAGAAAATGAGCAATTAATTTTTCTTGGAAATTGAAATTTACTTGAGACATTTTTATTTTTATTTAAAAAATACATTACAGTTCATATATCTGTAACATGTATCTGAAACCAGAGATAGCAAGATCAATCTAGATTTTGAGTCAAATGAATGGCAATGCTTTTGGTCATAAATTATGTTATTTGCAATCAAAATATGAGCTTCAAAACAAATTATTATTTTCTCAATTTATTTCAACACTAAACTACTACATTAACAAGTAAATGATCTGATTATCATATTTGGATTCAGTTGGTACTTAATTTGGCTTGGTTTTAAACATACTTGAAATTTCTATAAAGAAAACTCTTGTTTGTGTATTCATGTAGTAAGAGTGTGTGTGTATATGTATATCTGTCTATATAATTCTGAAATACTTTTAAAAATGCGGTCATAGTTTTGTGTTGGTTTCTGTGATTCTTTTTTTAAAATGTAAATAAAGCCAGTTTACAGTATCAGTCATTTTAAAGTTGTCATTCATAAGCAGGAAGACTTACTGCTTCTTGGAAATGGGATCATACCCAAGTGAGAAGTTGGTCTGATGAGATACCACCTAAGTTTCCAGGTTTTGAATGAAGCTGCTTTAGGAATAGTAGTCTAATGTATTGCTATGCTTTATTGCCTGGATTTTTTCACAGAAAGGAAAGTTACCTATGACAGTAGCCATATATATGAGAAATATTTGATAAATTGGAAAAGTTTACTCTTTAGAAAATGAACATAATATATGAAATGCCACATATGTTCTAATAAATTTTGCATGTATATACTTAAAAATATTACATTGCAAGTGTTGAACTTAACTTAACTTAAAATCTCATCAGTGTGAACAGTTATCCTGACTACTTGAGAACGGTGAATAACCATGTGCAAATAACCAATGTGTTGACATAGCTAATTGTCCTAAATTGTGGGCTTGCTTTCTGGTTCACAACAGAATACAGAGTTTCTAACAAGGATACTACTGAAGAATTTTAGTAGGCAATGCAACTTGAGATCATTGAGATAGGCATATAGTTTCTCTAAAAATGTAAAAGTAAAAGCAGTATGTATTTCACCAGAAACACTGGTTGGAGTTTATTGCACAAGCCCTATTAAGATCCTTTCCTTATATATCTGCTTTTTAGAATTTCTTAATTGCTTTTGTTCAAGAAACAAAAGTTCTGTTTACAGGATTTTATTTTATTTTTTAGTTTTGTAGGGGTTCCTTTTCAATTTTCAATGGAATTTCTACTGTAATATATATTTTCTTTAACTACTTTTATATTTTTTCCCAATGCAGGGGACTGTCAGTAACATTGGCTAATGGTGCTGCGTACAGCATAAATGGTGGCTTTGCAAAGAGAGAGTGAGCAAGGGTAGCATCTCGCAGTCAGCAAGTGACAGTACCAGAGCAGGAGCAATACTTGAGGTCAGCGCAGGAGAAGGTGCCTAGACACTGCTCAGCTGAGCTCCTTGGTCCTTAGCAGACGAGTGGAATCCCTGAGAAACTGAAAAAAAAAGCTTGCTAGGTTGAACAAAATCGATAATTACAGACAGTCCATATCCAATTACACCAATGAAAGCAACCAATTATATGAACACCGATTATTGTATCGTGTAGGAATTTGGCAGTGATAAAGGCATGCAGGCTAAGTTTGTTGAGAAAAGAATTTCTCACTTAGAAATTGGCCCTAAATTATTGCCAGTGGATTCCTTCTCTAGAACTCATTGTATCATAAAGATTGTAATAAAAAGTAAGTACTGTCACAGACACAGTACGTACATAAACCATCCTTAAGAGTGGGCATTTGAAATACTGAAACAAAAATAATACATTTACAAGCTATGGAGAGCCATCACAGCCAAGAAGGTAATAACCCAGTATAGGGATTTACTTGCTATTCGCTACCACCAGAGAGAATGCTGCATAAAATGTAGAAAAGATACATGGGTATCTCGTGGGTTTTGAACTTGTAAATTCAGAAAATAAGATACAGAAATGTGGAAGTCCCAAAGGAAACTTCTGTCTACTTTGCAGTTGTGAGGAGAGCTCTGTGGGCAGAGCTGGCAGCAGGAGCCTGAGGGTAGCAGAGGGAGGGAGGCTTCTTGCTGGGGAAAAGATGAGACTGAAAGGAGAGGGGATCTAGGAAACCTTTTATGACACTGGTAACTGATATACATAAAAGTGCAAATTTACGTGTGCGTTGGCATGATGTGCTTTTGTGCCTGCCCATTTTGCCTAATGCCTATTATGTTTCAGTAATTCATACACTGAGCTCAATTTTAAATCAGCTGCTTCAAGGTAGGATGCATTGGTCATTAGAGGAACCAAAAGAAGGTAACAGAAGTATTTAATTCCTTACACAAAAACTTTTATTGTCTTAGAGAATTCTGCTGCAATTGCATGCATTCGTTTGGCAGGCCTTCATTCCTGTTGCTTTGTTTGTGCAGCACAGGATAATGGTAGCTACATTTCATTAAGAGGCAGCCATGCTACGAACTAATAAACGCTTACTATTCTTTATAGCTACTTTATAGATTTGACTCCCCTTTAGCGGGTATAACTTTTTTCCTGTCATGACCTGACTGTAATTGCATGCAATCCTTTTAAGCAAGCTATTTATTGCTTGTGCTACTAGGTCCATGTCCGAATAGATATGTACCAGTGTATATGTGGGTTGTATGTTTGGTTTGTGTGCATTTATTTATACTAGTGGATTAATTTTAAAGAGTTTATTGGCATGTTGTTCCATCAGAGTATTTTGGAGATGGGTATGAACTAATTGATTTGTGGAAAAGGTTTGGACCTTGTTTTTTAAGCTTTACACAGTGGTCATCTGAAATAATACCTACTCCAAGGGTGCACAGCACTCGCGTGCAGACATTGTTTTTAGCATGAGCTGTTAGGGGACAATGATTTGATGTACAGTAAACACAGGAAGACTTTTTAAAAAACTATTTCTAATGTCTTCTGTAAGAAGATTAGCGGAGTGTCTTCACTTTGCTCTCTGTATCCTCCTTCTGCAGGAGACTCCTGATGGTGTATGAGGGCTTAGACGTGCAGACAGAGGAATAGTTGATGATGTCTTCTCCTTCAGTTTGTATGCGATGATACATAAAGCTATTCGTATCTCTTGCAGCACACTGGTACTTCCAGTAATGAAGGCATGTCTGTCCAGGAGTGGGGAGTTGCTACTTACACTGAAAAGCTGAGGATCCCTGGCAGGCTAGATTAATTGTTTTTTACTTCAAGCATTTCTGTGACTGAAGAAGTTGAAATAGTAGCCTTTTCTTCAGAAAAAGATTTTCTGTGGCATGATAGTGATTTTTCCATGTAAATTAATTAGTTAAACTAATACTGTAAGCAAACAAATAAAACAGTATTAGTAGACAAATTTGAGGTATTTTGCTTAATTTTTTTAATAGCTGAGCTAATTCAATTTATGTTTTCTACAAAGATACATCAGCAGTAGAGCATGTGATGCTCAATTACAACTCGGCAGTGTAGCAAAAGGAAACATGGATCCCCCAAATCCGCTGTACTTTCCACAAAATAAACAAACAGATAAATCATAGCATCTATAGAATTGTAGGAATTTGGCATATTAATTTGTTCTGCCAACTTGTCACCCTTAAGCTTCCTATTCTATAGTATAATAAAAATTAAACCACCTCATTATAAATGAAAACATCCTTTTTTCTTTCTTTTTTTTTTTCTTTTTCCATAACCATGGGGAGAAAATGGCAGTGCCTGAGACTTTTTTAAATACGCAAATGCATTTTTGAGCTTCTGTGCATCAGCCTCATCATTTTATTTTAAGTTGGGGAAAATTTCCAGAGGCTTAAATCCTCTGTTCCCTTCAGATTATTTTAGTAATAAAGGAGGATGGATATTTTACTAGCAGAGTATTTGCTTTTCATATAAGAACACTGAGCAATGGAATTTGTGTTCTTGATTATCTGCTATTTATTGAGTCTGTGGTGGGAGATGGTCAGTCTGGATTTCCTTAAACAATTCAAGTCCAGCAGAATACTTAGCATTTGTTGTTAGAAGAAAGCTAAAGGAACCCATAGAGTGGTCAGTGTGCTAACTTTCAGTCATTGGGCTTGACAGAAAAAGTGGAGCCGTCATGGAAACCTGTCTGTCTTCACAGTGAATATTACACATTAAACTGTTCTGCAAATTTCTTCCCAAAATAAAGAAAATATTCTATGGTTTTACTTTGCCTCACATGTCTTAAGTGAATTTGAAAGCTTTTCCAAATAAACCTCCACCATAGTTCAGACCTGAATTTATCCTGCTTTCAGTGATTGCATCTCAGTGTTCCTTTTCTTCTCCCAAGTTGTTTTCAACATATAGTTAAAATTGTCACCACAAGGTGGAGTTATGAACTTTCCAGCATGAACAGTCTCTTCATTATATCAGCAGGGAGTAGACATAATTTCTTCCTATTATATTTCAATTACAACTGAAATTTGAAGGAGTGTTTAGAGGTATACACATTCAACAGAAGAAGGCAGTAATTTTGGAACTATTTCTATGGTCAAGATAGAGACTTAATGTGGAGTTAATGCTGGTTCTAAACTTGGACTTTTTAATCTCTTCTTGTCATGTATGTGCATAGTTGACCCAAAGGAAAAAGTAAAAAAAAAAAAAGAGAGAGAAAAAAAAGAAAAAAAAAAGAAGAAAAAGAAAAGTAGTAGATTTACAGTCTAAGAATATTTTTTCCATTTTCTTCTATTCACTAAGAACAACGGTCCTGCAGCACATCAAAGATGTTGCTGCAGATGATCTTCTAAGTATTTACAGAGAAGTAATTTTCTTTCATATAGACACTTAAAGTTTTTGGAAGGAAAATATGCACTTATCAGCTATATAAACAGTTAATTTTTGCAACAGGGGATTTGGTATAATTAGTTGGCTGTTTAAAGGAATTCTATTATGCATGCTCAGTTGTTGAGCTGAAATGATTTCTTGCTTCACAACTCTGATAGGGTTTTCAAACACGTATAGATTTAACAAATACATAGTTTTAAAGAAATTTCTTTGTTGTCTCCTATAAAAATGGTGGTTTATAAAATTATCAGTGTTTTTAGTTCATTGTAAATGACTACTTTTACATACGTGTAACTCAGATCTCAGTTTGAATAGTTTCACATGTATCTCTAGAGTCTGAAAAAGATGACAGCGCTCTTCTTGTTTCATGAGGTCATTAACTGCTGGAGTTAATTGGAGGAGTTTAAGTAGCACACCCGTTGCTGGCGATGGGGTAGGCTGTGGTGCTGAAAGGACAGCTCATGGCAGCGCTAAAGCATTGCGGCAGTGAGAACGTACGTACAAGGGGCATATAGGATCGTTATAGAGAAATGGTCAGTTAAAAGTTTCTAAACATGCATTTATAATAAATCTTACTGGTTACAAACAATTACTGTAGTGTTCTTATTCCTTATGGAATACACTACAACCTTTGAGGTCATACAATCCTGTCCTTTAGGAGGGCTGTGATAAAGTCCTTCCTTGAAATGTTTCTGCTTTAATGCTTAGGAGAAGCAGCAAACTACGATATTGGGTATTGTTTTGGGGTTTTTTCTTACCTTTTTTTTTTTTTTATTTGTTGCATAAATTTATAGCATGATGTGATATTGTCCCTCAGCTTCCTTGCAAATCCCTTGTTTTGGGATGTCATGCAATATGATTTTAATCTGTTATGTTACTCAGTAGTGATAAAAAGTTCAAACTATTAAGCTTTAATTGAACAAAACAAAACCAGCAGAATGATAAAGATGCAATTAACACTTTGCTCTAATTTTCCTTACCTGTTTACTCATTCATTAGGAATTTAATATCTGATATTTTGAGCAAACTTTGAAAATCCTATTGATCTTTTCACTTTTCATATGCTATACTTATGTTTCTTAGTTTAGAAGACAAGTAAGCAAACCCATCAAACAAGCAGACTTTGCTCTGGAGGTAAACATGATAAATACTCTCACAAATATATACTAAATTCAGTAGTTTAGCACATATGAATGTGAGGATATGCCTATGAGGGACAAAGAAGGCTTTTTTATTATAACTCTAGAAAATTATCTAATTAATGACCAGGAATGATGTATTGATGGGCAGGGACAGAAAGAATTGTAATCTAACTCTGCTACTAGCTCTCTCTGTGACCTTTAATGGTTCACAGTGTGTTCAGTGTCTGAGCTCAAATTGTCCTGAAAATGTGTAAAATAAGTATCTATCACACCTTGTGTGACCAGGTTCTCTGCTTAGTACATGGGCCCACCCTCTTTTAAGCTTCAGCAGGAGCTAGAACAAAAACAGATTTTCGAACAAAATTTGGCCTTGTATATTTGAAATTCCTGAATGAAAGTTGCAGTTCAGTTGAGATCCCTATTTGTTAAGGATTAATTGTAGAAATATTTCTAATAGTGTATTGTTTTACATGTGCCATAATTCTAACCTTCTAAATGAAAGTTTCATGTCTTTATCTTTTCACATTTTAAATAATGCTGCATTCCATAAAGGAATATATTAACTAAATTCAGACTCAGTCAATTCTCTGATACTAAAAAATAAAATACAAAACCAACCAAACATTCACTCATTACAGAGCTAAATATGAATTTATGCAAAATGCCAGCTGTATTTTTAAGAAATCTTAATGATGCAATATACTTACAGAACTCTTAAGATCTAGATTAAATTTCACAGATTTCTATTTTATTCATCTTCCAGCCATTTGAAAGCCTTGGGCTAAGCAAAGAGAGACCTAAGAAATTGTCTTTAAAAGCAACATAAAATGGCTGTACATTTAGAAGAAATGTAATATTCTCAGCTAACTATTTTGGCAGACCACTCCTGGATAGCTGTCCACACTGGCTTTCAAAGCTGAAATGACTTTTTTTGCTAGAGATTGCAGGTACAGTTCTAAGTCAGATGATACACTTTATAAGGAAGAAGATGTTTCTTAAATAAGAGCAAAGAGAAAAGCAGAAAAACAATTAATCCTACAAGTACACAATATTTTCCAACTCTGACAAATGAACAGTGCTGATCCTTGCATAGTTTGGTTACTATTTCCATGAGTTGAGCACTTACTTACCCATTTCTTCAAAAATGCTTCCTAATTACCATGGTGAAATAGTCCTGTTGGTAAGAATGTAATCTAGAGTTACACTTAAATATATCAGCTTTTTAGAAACTGGCATATGAACAAGATAGCAAATCGTCATGTTTGAGACAGGATCATGATGACACTGGCTTTAAAATGTTGCCTTAAACCTCCAGTTTTAGTGATAGTCATTGTTAGCTGCCTTAGTTCAGGCTTTTGTCAGTGTTTTGAAAATCTGTTTCTTAGATAGTCAGGTAGCTGTAATTTTCATGCTGAGCATATCACATAAATATTATATAAAGTTTTGGAGCGAGAACACTGTATCTACTTAGCTTATTGCCAGGATTCATGTGGAGTTGACTGCAGTATCATTTCTGTAGTCATGGAAGTCCATGGAAGAAACATCTTTGCCATGGTGGCCCGTAGATACATGTGTTTAGCTAGTATTGCATGCTACCGTTAGGCTGAACAACACTGTTTCTGTCACTCTCTTCTGTTAGAAATGGTTTTCTATGTCAGAAATAAGAGCAAGGCTCCACTTAAAAGCATTATTTGTTGGAACCTTTTCCAGAAATTCCAGGGAAGAAACCCCTTCCTAATTTGTGGAAAGGTATAGCCATCACTTTCTCTTTTTGCTGAGAAATGGATCAAGGACAATACAGATCCCAGTCACAATTGAACTGGAATGGTGTTTTATGGTTCTTCTCTAGTTTAATGTTGACCCTGTGTCAACCGCAAATATTTAATAATCTAGATCAAAGGTCCTGTTTTGATTAGTTCCATTACCTGACTGCAAAGAATGTACAGTTGTCTGTCATGCGATTTGAGACTTTGGATGTTATGCATCTGAATCGTTCATTCTCACCATACTGTATACGACTTATTTATTAAATTCCTAAACACAAGCCATTAACTTTTGGCAAAGAGCAAAAAAATCTTGCTCTAATAGTGGCAGGATCAGAAACGGGTAAACTGAGATGGTCTTGCAACTTGTGTTTTAATACCAGAAGTACACTATAACTGTACATACTCACCATAACTAAATATACTATATTCTGTAACAATATAGCTCTTGCATATTCCAGGCTTAAAAATACATATTTTTCTTGTGTACGTAGGACAGGAAAGTCTCACAAGCTTCACCTCATTTCTCAAGTGGTCTCACAGTAGGTTTGAGAGCAGATAGGCACCAGACTTTTCTGTTGTCTTTATCTTTCAGAAGGTTTTATTCCAATTTAGCTATTCCCAGGAGCTCCCTACCATTGCACATCACTTCTATGTCTATGAAAATTCTTATCTGCACATACTGAACCTTTTCACGCAACCACAAAAAGGCAAGATCACAAAACTAGACCTATACACCAAAGATTACTCAAATACAAGGAATGTAAAATTTAACTGAGAAAGTAGATGACCAGCCCAACAACATAATTTTGCAATATCCTGGTTATTTCTACCTTTTTTTGGTTTTCAGACTGAACTACGGGCTCAGTTTCTTCTTTTGAATATATTTTAATTTCTTCAGTATTTATTTTAACTTACCAAAATCCATCAGTTTATAATTAAAATCAGGTGGACTACAGTAAAATATAAACATATGCTCTGTGCAGGTTTAATAGAATTTCTTTGGTTTCATTTACTGTTATGGTGTAGCTTTTATTGCAACTGGAGTAACATGAGAAGGTCATGTTATTGCATGATTTCTTTATCCTACTTCTTGGCTTCAGGTTGAATTATTTGCTGGTCCACATCCACTGTGGTGCAGGTGGAAAACTGGATCGTAATAGTTTAGTCTGTATGCTTAGTGCTTGAGTACGAGATGCATAGTTCTGTGTCTGCTGGGTTCCAGTTGGGTTCCCATCTTGTGACTGAATGACTCGCTGATTTCCTTAGGGTGTATCTGACAACACGCAGTAGCACCGTCCTCATGGAAACAGCTGGATAGACATGATTTTCTTGAGATTATCACCAGTTATTTTGTTATGGTACTGCTTCCTGTAGACTGAACTATGTCATTATACACATATTACTGCACATATCTATGAATATAACTACGACTCTTTAACCACTGACCATGCGGTTAATTTTTTTAATGCACTGAAATTATTACTAGATGCGACATGAAGTATCCTTCCTTTCAAGAAAGACTCAACAATTTGACCTACATAAAGTTTTGCTATCAACTTTGATTAATTCTGTTTTGCCAAAGCTGTGGTTAAATTTTGCCTAAATTATGACAGGACAAGAGACAATGGGCATAAATTAGAACACAAGAAATTTCATTTAAACATAAGAAGGTTTTGGTTTTTTTACTTGTAAGGGTGATTGAACACTGGAACAGGTTGTTCACCAAGGATCCTGACATCTGTTCATCCTGACAGAGAAACATCTCTGTTCATCCTGACAGAGAAACAGTCCTGAGCAACCTGCACTACCAGTTGACCCTGCTCTGAGCAGGGAGATTTGACTAGATGATCTTCAGAAGTTCCTTCTACGCTCAACTATTCTGCGATTCTATGATTCTATGAAATTAGAGGAAATTATCTGTGTTTCCCAGTGAAATGAGGCTACATGAGGCAGTCTCATGTTTTCACTTTGAGCTTCTAGGGGATAGCTACCAGTAATTCCCCAGATTTTTCTCATTCATTGGGCTCTTGTTTTCTGACCGCAAGTCAGAAAGACTCTGTGCTTTCCCATAGTCAAGCACAGACACAGAACAAACCAAACCAAACCAAAGCCAACAAAATAACCACCCCAGAACTAGATTTCTGGCTGTCTTTTAGAATGCATTTTCCAGATTAGATTATTAATGCAGGCAATGAAAGTGAGACCTTTCACAAGAGAGAATGAATTTGCTTTGCTTGTGCCATTCTCTAAGATCTTATCACTATATGTGGTTGACAATCTGTTAGCTCCTGGTAAAATTAGCACAATGCTGCTCGTGACCAAATCTCAAGTAACATTTTATGACTTTTTTGTTCACAGAGTCATCATCGTTCCCTTTGCTGATTATGTCGATAGTCATCGTTCATTTTAAGTGAAGCCATCCATTTTAACTGATACTCACAATTTTGCGAGTCCTTTTGTTGATACGATCTTCCTATGAGGAATGACAAGTACTATTGTCTAAACCATCACAACTAGCTGGGACTCCTACAGCTTGCCTAGCTCCATATGTTCATATTTAACAGCTTAACTTTCAGTTTCCAGTATGGGATTCCCGTGGCTTTCTTCATTAGTGTTTGGCCAGGCACTCCACAAACTTCACAGCAGACGGCCCTTGCTAACATCTTGTAAGTGGGCTCTCTGGTACCCGCTTGGAGCTTCAGTAGTCTTTCTTTCCAGATTTTCTGAAAAGCATCCTGCAGGTTCCTCCACATTCTAGGCAAAGGTTTATTTTCTCCTTGAGTGAGGAGTTTGCTCCATGTGTGCACTTCTGGACTTGCCAAACGGTGCAATTTTTTTAGTGAATCCTTTATACAGTAACTTCTAAACTGCACATAAATATAGCCATTCTAATAAACTGTACTCCAGTGTATATGAATTGTTTGTATAAGGACCATACTCCTCCTTAGCGGCAGCTGCGTAGGCTGCCATTTCACATATAGTGAAAATACACTTGTTGGTATTAGTTTGGCTTTTGTATAATTTCAGATAACAGGGTAGTTTCTCCCAATCAGCTGTATATCTCTGGGGACAAAGTGGGATGAAGAATACAGTAACCTGTTCTAACCACATAATGTAGTTTGAGCTCATTTTTACAAAGCAGTCCCAGAGGGCATTATATCTCCAAGAGGGTGCTCCAAGTTTAAAGTCTTCCTTTAGTTCTTCCCTAGAAACACTTCCTCCAGTCCTGATTGGCGGTTTAAACGCTGCATCCCACGGGGAATGTGGAACTATTTAATCGTATTTTTCTGTTATTTGAGTGCAGTTCCAGTTATCTCCATCCAGTCCCAGTTTCAACAGTCTCAAAAGAAATGGAGATAAAGTGATGGTACAGCACATCAGTTTGTTGTCTTTCATGTGACATTTGTTTGGCTCTTATGAAACAGAATGATCTGTATTCATCATATTGAATCAGAGTATGTTTTTGCATGTGCAAATGTAAGAAGGCAGCTTATAGGACCAGGCAAAAACCCCTTGCCCTGGACTTGGCAAAAAACCTCGCCCTAGACTTGGGAGAATCAGAAAAAATTAAAAGCTATTCCTGCAACCTCACTGAGCACCTAAGCTCTTTAATAGCAAGAGTCTCTGTTTCTCTAATCTGATAATTTTGCTAATGTACAGTCTATCTTCATAATTTTTCTATTACTCAATGGTAATAAAAATGATAATAAAAATTACCCAGAAGTATCCAGTCATTACAGTTTTCTGGTCCTGTAGTGAAGGTATGATAGGAACTTAAATTACATTTTATCTAAATTTGGATCTTTATGTAGTCTTATAGGGAACAGATATCTGGTCCTGCAGAATAGGATGTTCCTTAACATGCTAAGGTTGAGGAGAGAGAGAGAGCTGGTGGGAGGGAGAGAGGGAGGGAGGGAGGAAGAAAAGGGGAAAGAGAAAGGGAGAGCAAGAGAGGTGGGGGAGAGAGGGAGAGAGAAAGGAGGGAATAAGGGATTATAGACTAGGGGTTCTTGGAGAGTAAATGATCTGAATACATGTTTGTACTATTTGTATGATGATTAAATGTATGTGTTAGATTGAAATGAATCTGAGGACACAATCTAGTCTATCCTCTTCTGTGAATTAGGATCACCCCCAATAGATATTTATTTAACTTGCTCTTAAACACGCATTGAGATGTGGATTCCTTATCAATGATAATCTGATCGATCA
This sequence comes from Balearica regulorum gibbericeps, assembly GCF_011004875.1. Taxonomy (NCBI): domain Eukaryota; kingdom Metazoa; phylum Chordata; class Aves; order Gruiformes; family Gruidae; genus Balearica; species Balearica regulorum. Next base: position 18,953,429 of record NC_046184.1, read on the forward strand.
TTTAACTGTCCTGATAGCTGGGCTGTTTTCAGTTAGCATTCACTGTAAATTCCCTTTGCTATACTGGTAGCTCTAATTAAAACCAGGTCTAATTTATCTATATCTTTCTTAAAATGTGAAGCCACAAACTGATAAAAGTGCTGTTGATGGAAGTTCAGGAAACACTACTTACCTTGTCTTTTGTTTCTGCCAATGAATTCCAAAATTATACTTCCTTTCATTGCAACAGTATTGTATTTTTTTGATCATTATTCACTTTGTGACCTACTATACCTTCATATCCTTTCCCATTATTTATGCAGTTGTCCTCTACTTTCTTTTTTTTTTTTTTTAATTATTTAGCATTTGAGGAAAAATGTAATGCCTCTGCTCCCCCCATGCTGAAATGAAAGACAAGTTGCTCTGTTCTTGATTCAGAAGAGTCCTGTTATCGTTTGATCAGATGTCTGAATTCATTAAAATGAATCTAAATGACTGCAAAACCATATATATTTATAAATGTCATATCTGTGTATTATTATAATATTAAATTTATAAGCCAAATTCTATTCTCTTATATTCAGATGTAAATACACTTACTGCAGTTGTCCCTCCAGATCTGACCTCATTAAAACTGAAAATACCGTATATGTCTTATTACAGAAACAGTTTATCCAAAAGGGCCTGTGTAGGGAATACAGCTAGCCTGTCTTTTTTTTTCCCCCCTCTCCAAAGCAGACTTCTCTGTATCATGTAACACTTTATCTGAAGGAAAATATTTTGGTATCAAAATCATGTTCTGGATATGATGCCTCCTGTTCTGAATGTGAAGATCAGGGAATTCTCTTTCACTGCTCTCATATATCAGAACCAGTTATGGCCCATATAACTGTCATTGTTTCACTAACCTGCAAATTTGTTGCTGTAATGAAGCTTCCTGATAAACAAAGTTATTTTTATTTATTAAGTCAGCGATTGGATCTACAGCTGAACAGAAAAGGCTTATTGTATAAAGATCTGAGGTTATATGTAACATATTTTGAAATGCTGTATATGGACAGGAGAATATAGTCATGGTTACGGCAGTGGGCAGGAAATCACAGTTTTGAGTCTTGGCTGTGCCACAGACTTTCTGTGTGACTTTGGACAAGCTACTCTTTGTGCATTAGCTAATAATACTATCTCTATCTCCCAGGGGTGTTGTGAGAATACATTCATTAATGTTTGTAAGGCGCTTGGATACTGGAGCGATGGAGCCATATAAGCACTTAGAGAAACAATCCATTTTTGCAACAATGTGCATCTCCCTGACTAAGGCCTTTTTTGCTGGAAGTTTTTCATAGACGCTTGTTATGAATAAATCTACTTTATAATGATACAGTGAGGTTAAACTGCCTTTTGGAGTGCAGTTTCACTTTAGTATTCAGAACAGGTGTAAACAGTCATAAGTTTGAAAGCTGTTCTCAAGGAAGGAGAATAGAATTTTTATAGTCAGACATTTGAATAGAAAAGATACCTCTCCTGATTCATCTAGTTCAGAACATGGAGGATTATTTACATCTGTATCTGTCTTGCAAATAGTTTATTCTATTTTAAGCACTTCTCATTACATTGTCTAAACTACCTCCTCAGGCAAGTCATTCCATTGCCTAATTGCCTTTAAAGTTAAACAGTTTGCTCAAATGTCTACCCTATTTTTTCCTTGTGGATATGAGCTGCTCTTTCAGTCTGTCCTTTCCTTCTGAAATAACCTTCACTCACGCGTGTTCAGTTCAGACACACAACACAGTTAGAGCAGGTTAACAAGGTATTGCTTTAGAGCTGATGGGAGTTAAATTGGTAAGGCACTGTAATTTGATTTGATAATTTGCCTGGCTGAGTGCTGTACAGTGTTAAAATCTGAATATGGGGCTCAGAGCATTAGCGCCAAGGAGAAGTAAGAATATCCAATATTCCCAAAGCCTTTGTGAGGACTTGTTGGTAAGAATGGGGGGAATTGGTGCTGCAAAGGCTTCATAAATGCTTTTGTTTTGTTATGGCTTGTTTTGTTTTTATTTGTAGAAACTAGTGGCAGCAGACAAATAATGGAAGTAAGGGCTTTGGAAGAGTGTGAGCAGTCCCTGAGGACAGTGAAGAGGGCTCTGCAGTTTTTGAGGCTCAAGAAACAAGATATCTGTTGTTCATCCATGTAAAACTTTTTAATTTGAGGGCTGAGTTGAACCAATTTTATCAGAGAGATAGAAGTATCAAGTAGAATTTTCAAAAGGTTTATGAATATTAGAAGACAGAGACCTTATAAATGTGCCAGTGGTGGGGACAGATACTGTGTCCTTTCCTACCATATTAAATGTAGAGAACCAACATGGTCTTAAAAAAAAAAAACAGCTGTAGGAAATCAAAGCCTGCAGTCAATTGCAAGATGTAAACATACAGGAAAATAGGCCTTGTTTGTTCTGGGGTTCACAGAATTGCTTGCTATTAATTAGCAGTTTGCTGTGAAGTCCATCCCTCCACTGTTGCTGTTTGAATATGTACTGAATAGGATTGCTTTTAAAAGAGTTCCCATACGAGTGATAGTGGAAATGCTTCTCAAGATGAATATTGTTTTGAAGCTATGGTTAGACTTTCCTCACAATGCAGAAGAGACTTTTGTCAGTTTGGGGTTTTTTTCTCTCTATGAGTATTGGGGATTGAATAGGGTTGATATTGTCCTCTATTATACACATACGTAACATATACTACTCTGGACAGGAGAGCTAAAAATGAAAGAAAGAAAGAAAGAAGTACACTGTTGCAATGTTGTACAAACTTATTACAAAAGGAGCCACGAGCATCAGCTCCTAATCTTAACTCGGATTCACAACCATCAGACTGCTCCAAGCCTCATGGATTGTATCCGTTTAGCTAATGGCTCAGTACAGCCGTCTTTTCCTTCAGTTTGCCGGTCAATGCAAGACCTGTATTAGGAGATCCTTAACCAGTATTCCAGCTTGTGTAATGTAACTTGATGCAGGATTGAGTAAAAAGTATCAGTAAAGTCAAGGAGAAGAAGCATCATTAACAATTGTTAATGAAATATTATTTTCTCTCAGTTGTTTTATACCATAACATCTCTTTTCAAATTTTAGTTTATTCACATTTCTGTTTGTTAGGCATTATTTAAGTCAAATCCTTTGTTACCAAAAACTTCCTGTATGAATATATTTTCATAGTAGGCTACTGCAATGACAATAAAATCTCTAGCAAAATATTCAGGAAAAAATGTAACTCAAAGGATTACTTTTATCTTCTTAAAAAATAGGAAATATTTTACATTTTGTGTCAACTAATCCTCTTTGATACACTGTATGCATCACACACAAAAAATAATTGGGATGATAAAATTAATATAGTTTGAAAAAAAGTTTAAAAAAACAAAAGATGCCTGTTTGCAAAACTCAGTTCTGATAGCCAATTAAAAAAGATGAAAATTCAAACAGAGGAAAATTCAAATTTCTTAAAAAATTTTTGTCCTGTGTTGTGTCTGTCAAAAGGGAGATACACCTCTGGAAAAAAAACCAGTTAAACTTACTCAAGCTATTACAGTTGCATTACTATGTTATAGTGATTGCCTTCATGAGGATGTTTTTCTGTATGAGAAGCAGCAGGGTACATAATCTGGAAAGGGTGAGGCCTTCTCCTTATAGCAAAGTAAATTGCAGCTGTTTCTCACAGTAGGAGGTGATTGGCCATATACTGATTCTATCCCCTTTGATAGGACAACATTATTGATAAATACCTTCATACCTATGGCATGTCTTTAGGATTGATGCCAGCTGCACATATTTACATCAACAGAACAGAGTAACGTTATAGATCTTTTTCTGGCATTGTTTCTTCATAAAAGAAAAAATACCACAAAGCAAGCTGTTTGTGGATTCAACATTTGGTGGCATTAGATTTTAAGTTTTTATTTAACATGGTTTTGCTCTGAGTGCTATGTACTATACTATATCTCCCTTACAGGGAAGATATGAATACCTGAGCTCTTTCAAAGAGAGAAGGAGGAGGGTGGGAGAAAGCGACTGTTTTACCAAGTTTCAGTTATGGCAGATGCAGTTGGATTTGCTTAATCAACTTCTATCTGAAATGATGCAAAAAACTCTTCTAAAATCAGTGAAGGTCAATTTTATGAATACTGTTCTCAGCATCTCAAAGCAGCTGTTACATACAGTAGGGTGATTCTAAGGGGAAACGCCCAAGTCTTCAATTCCAACTCTTCACGTGTGCGGGCTGTTAGACCCCCTAATGTTGTAGTGTATTCTTTGTTCATGTCCTTTTGCATTTTCAGAAGTGATTTCAATTGAATCATTTATGGTTCTTCCATTCAGATTATAACAGCTATTTTGGAGCGGATAACCCTCAATGGCTGTATATGAGACATTGCCCGGGGTGCTTCCAAGATGCTTTTGAGCTGGGTAAGGAAATCACTGAGTGTTGACACATTCTCAAAGCACTATGGCATGGATAGAAAGCATATAGTTTATAAACTGTGTTACTGACCTATTATTCTGTGTATTACTGACAGAATAGACTATACTAGTTTCCTCTGAAATGTTAAACAAAACAAAATAAACACTTTTTTTTAAAAAAAAAAAAGGTAACAAGTATTTTAAAAAATTAAATACCTAATCTGTATATGGTAATTCATACACAAAGCTTTAATTCATCGTTACCCACTTCTGATGTGTCTACTTTTTCTATAGTAGCCATTCAATGTATAATATTATACTAATGTAGTGTCATAATATTACCATTATATTAGCATACTGGTGAGGTAAACCATACTCACATTTTTACTGTGACTTTAGGGTCAAAGCTAACTGTTTCTGTGAGCATGGCTTAACCAATATGCTAGTTTAAGACTTAAACTCACATTCGAGCTGTAATTCCCAGATAATCTCTACTATCTATATATTACCTTATACACTCCCGTTCAGTTAGGAGAAATTAGGTACCATGACTCATTCGCCCTTTCAGATATGGACACAGGCAGCTAAACACATACAGGCTAGTGAACTTGAACTGTGCATGAAGGACACTGTAGACATGGAGTGGTGGGGTGGGGTTTTCACTGAGTGTGCGTTAAGTGAAGAAATCAGAGAAAGCTTTCTGTCTCTTGTTCAAAAGCCTGCTGATGAGAATGGTGATTGGGACAGTCCAGCACTGATGCTAAAACCTCCCAGGAGCTGGCACAGGGGGTCCATGTTCCCCTTCACTCCTTCTCTATTTAAGGTTAAGCAATGTCCAGGGAGAGTGTATATTCTGCTGTAGAGAAGGATGCTTTATCTCTTACAATGTTTGTATAATGCTCTTTGTAATGTATTATCCAGCTGAAATCCAGCTGAATCAGCTACAGTGTCTCCAGGATTTTTACAGAAGTTAGTTCAGGCTGTCACTAGCTGAAGTTGCAACTTAACCAAGATAATACTGCCCCATGTGCCAAGGGTACTATTTTAATAGCTGGCTTTTTGTTAAATGCCAAAATCTTAGATGCTTCTTTTCATGTTGTAATTAAAGCTTTCTATTTTAAAACAATATAAGCATGCAGAAAAATGGTTCCTATTAGAACAGCACAATTCAAGACAAAACCAAAGAGGATGTTTCCCTTTAAAAATACACTTTTCACAAAAATTTTTGTGGAAAGCTGCTACACAGTGGCTACTTCATTAACTGTAGTAAGCTATAGGCTGCCTGATGTATCTGGTAAATAGAAGAAGTAAACTTCCCACCAAAACAAACAGACAAGCAAATAATTAATAGGTTGTGCATGAAAAGGAAGGTTATATTAATCTGCTGTTCCTGCCATTATCCCACCACAGGTGTACATAGATGGGCCTCCAGTGTGTTAATTCCACACAATTCCAGTACTAAATCGCAGATTAGCTTGCAGTAATCCATTTTTATCCTACTGAACAAAATGTGTTTTACACTATTTAGTATGAACTGGCCATATCTAATAAAAGCTAAAGACTGGCTAATACTTTTTTTTCCTCTGTCAAGAACTAGTGGACTATATTATACATGAATGGCTTGTAAAATTATCGGTTTGTATTTCAGAATTACAAACGAGTTTGTATTCTAAGATTTAAGATTATAAATTTAAAAAACACTTTCTCCTTTACTTATTCAAGATTTTTGGATGAAGTCCTGAACACAGACCCAGAAGAAACAATATATCAAATTCTGGGCCTCCTTTAATGTCACAGTCTGATGCAGGTGTATATCTCTTGAAAACATGAGAGTTTTCAGGTTAAGAAAAAAAAAGAGTGCCATAGTGGTAAATCCATTTTAATTTATACTTAAAATGTAATAATTGTTCATTTTGTGCATGTAACAATTTTCAACTGTTTATTTGAGGTTTTGAATAATTTTTAAAGCATCTGCACTTAACCTTTGTCTGAAAAATATTTGTTTCCCCTCCACTAGCTTATTAGCAACCAAAGATTACCCCTTCCCTTAGTAATATCACCCAACGTGCTCAAATATTCCAGAGGCAGTCGTCATCTCTTCCTCATATGTTCAGAACATGTTCTGACTAATTGGGGAGGTGCCTGGTTTGTTCTGGATGTGGTCCATTTGTGCTGCAGCTCCCGTTCCTACTTACTCCAGTGAGAATCACTGATGGGAAGAATTAAAAGTCTCCATTGTGGCCTGACTTCAGCTCCTGATCAATTTTTGTGATATCCTGGTTTTGAGGTGGAAAGTCAACAGCCAAATAAATGTAAAGAAAGTTCTCTGGTTAAAGTTCAAGCTATAGGTCAGAGAGCTTATTGCTTAAGTTGCCAGTGCGTATGAGTTTGTATACTAGTATTCAGTCCAGTAGAATTTGTTTTCTGGGGTTTTTTCCCCTCCACTAAGGTGGGAGGAAGCACCAAACCCCCAAATATATTAGCTTATTACCTTTTCCATGCAACACTGCTGTTGGCCATTTTATAAAGGTTGTGACTTGACTCATAGAGTCACTGCTTATTCAGCATGGCTTTCTCCATGGGTCTCATTTACAACTTACTCACTGAAAGCTACACCATTTTAGTTGTGTACATTTAGGCTAGACCCTTGGGAATTGATGCTGGATGTGGATCATAAATAAATTTCATTAATTTCATGTGTTTAATCATCCTGGTCATAATACAAATCCTTTTTTCTAAAAAAAAAAAAAAAGAAAAAAAAAGAGTAAACAATTGTATTTTGAGAAGTGTTAAAAAATCCAGATGATCTCAAAAATACATAATAAGTAAAAATATGAGGATAAGCCCTCTCAATTTCATTGTCATTTTTGTGAATAGCCCTATAGTCCTGGAACAGTCAAGCCTATGCCTTGCCCACCAGTCTTCACCGTGTTTCAATACTTGTATATTCTCTCTGAATTATCACAGAATCATAGAGTCATAGAACGGTTTGGGTTGGAAGGGGCCTTCAAAGATCATCTAGTTCCAACCCTCCTGCCATGGGCAGGGACATCTTTCACTACATCACATTGCTCAGTCCCATCCAACCTGACTTTGAATGTTTCATCAGCATTTCAGGGAATAATCTTACAACTGGAGACAGGTAGAAAGGCCCTTGAGACCTTGTAGACTTTCTCTTTGAGATTAGCAGTTCTCGTCCTGGATGTAAATTGCTACCTATTCAGGTCTTTTGAGCTGAATGAAGGCATATTTTGAAAACAAGAATGGATGAAGGCCATAAACAAACCAGAAAAAACTGGGAGCAGGAAAGGATGCGCAGACAGACACTGTAATATTTATTACAAGTTCTCCATGAAGACATGTGTGGTTCTGTCAAGTTAATACTGAGTTTCTTTTTCCCCTCAAATATATAAAACTATCCATAGGCAGCCATAGCATATGTAATCATGTATCACAGAAATTAAATCACATCATTTACTTCCAACTGCTTGGAAGTACTTGCCTCTTTCTTCAGACGTTAGAATATTTCTTCCTGAACAGGTTGAGTGAAAACTTGGTACATCTCGCATTAAAAAAAAAATAAATATCTGTACTCTGAAAGGCAAGAATGAGTTTCAGCACTGCAGGTTCTTCACACAGGATATGCTGCCCTGGCTCCCTCCTCACTGGCAGCTCATTCATTACAGCTCATGTATTTTCTCATACACATACTGGCACTAGTTCCTTTGGATCTGTACCACTGGTTGCAAGTACCATCAGTGTAGGAGCTGGATTTTTTAAGGCTCTAAATTTTGTAATCCCAGATGCCTTGGGGTTTTTCATGTAGAAAATTCCCCAGGTCATAATGCTGTCATCGTTCTCAGTAGGAAGCCTTAATTGCAGAGCTAGTTGGATAAGAGTTGAATTAGCTGGCAGAGTGTTGTCTGGAAAATCTTTCAGCTGTGCAATGTTATCGCTTCCCCTACATCCCCCCGCCCCCACCCCCGAGGATCCCTAGCCTACTGCGTTTGGTGAGATACATATGTTTTCCCCAGCTACAGGAGCTGTGAAGGGTTCCTCTGGGATATCTAAGTATAAATACCTAAGTGTGTCTTCAGTTGCTAGGTTATTTTTAGTCAACGGGTGGTTACCAAGTCATCTATAATTGTGCTGTTAAATGTGTCAGAGCAGCTACTGCAAAGCTAGGTGCTCCCTCTATCAGGTTGAGTGTATAAGGTAAAATGAAAGAGGACAAAAGCAACATTTCAGAAGCGAGCTGTTTAAAGATTTGAATTAGATAAGGACAGATTGCTTGATAAGCAAATATAAGGAAGATGATCCATGAGTACAACATAGGAGGAGGAGCATGGTAACGTACTTTGACTATACTATCCATTGTATCTCTGATTGGCGTATCGTGTCATTTCAGGTTTATGTTTTGAGGGAATTTACCAGTGGTTCAAGGGATAGAGTGGTCTTACAGAACCTTTCACTTCTTCTTAGGCAGCTCCTATCCAGTCTTCATCAGTAGTGTCCAAAACTATTACCAACTGGTGACTGCTATGTGGGAGAAAGCACGAGTACCCAATAGGCAAGCGTCCCCATGACATGAACTGCTAGCACAGTGCTTTATAAGTAGAAAAGAGGAAGAAAATCATACCTGAATAGCAAGTCAGTAAGATGGTAGGAAGAAGACAAGAACACCAAAATAGTACAACTGAAAAGCCAAAAGAAACCAAATGACTTAAGAAGAAAAATAGATGAGAAGTTCTAAGCAGGCATGATGCACTGTAGCAAGGAAATTGCACATTGGTTGTTCTAAAATATCCAGGCTGCGCTATCCCTCTTATGAATCTGCCACTAGGAGAAAGAACTGGAAACAGCGTTTGGTCTGTCAAAAATTATTAAAGACATATTAACATATCATCTAATTGGGTAACTGAAGGAAAAACAAAGTGAAACTTTCAGATGGTCAAATGGATGTGTATTTGTGGTTCTTATGGTAGCTGCATCATGTCACCAACCAGAGATTAACAGAATCTTTTTAGAGATTAATTTCTACTCCAGTGGCACTTGCCTGGCATCAGCTAAAGATCAGGGATAAAATTTTGAGGACTACTGTAGCTGTGACTAGCCCAGTAGCAAAGAAATGTGAACCAGCCATTGGTATGCAGGCAACAGTGAGAAAAAATACTTAAAGGCTGCAAAAACTAATTGGTGGAAATATATCCATCTGTATTCATTACTATATATTCAATATATCATCTATTTTGGTTAGATTCAAAATGGAAAAAGATTTATAATGCCACTTCAGGCATATGTGAAGGATGAACTGTGTGAATTTCAACAAAATAAAATGTTAAACTTAGCATCAGGAGAAACATTCCAGCTGAGAGAACCACTGGGCTGGAATAATCGCCTCAAGTGACTGGTGACAGACTATTGCCTGAGTAACTCAAAAGTAACAAAAATGAAATCCAGTGGGCATTGGCAAAGGTTTGGTTTAGATAACCTAATAATAGATATCGTCTGCTCTATTTTTTGTGATTCAAAGCCAGTAGTAGTTTCCAAATTCATTAGTGAAAATGGGCTAACGTCATCTCTTGTGCTACTGCATTTAGATCTGCATTGGCCATGCATAATTTCAGGTTTTATTGCATGAACAGGAATAAAATAATTATGCAAAAGGCATTTGACACAACTGAAAATATTAGGGGCTTAGTTGTAAGTATATGGAATAGAATCTGAACATGATGGTGTTCCAGGAATTTTAGCATGTTTTTATTTATAAAATATCTCAATAGTGAAGAATAAATCTTTTAAAGTTTGGTAGAATCTTCTCACAGAATTAAATGCAAAGTATAGATCATATTTTTAAACCTCTAGAATTGAGCAAAGGCTGCTGTCTTTGCTACAGAGTTCCAGTTTTAGTAATTCTGTAGAACTAGATTGAAGTTTTGGTAAAAAGAACAAATGAGCTGTATTTCCAAAAGAGAACATACATTTGGAAATTATGCACTTCATTTTTGTGCTGCTTTCCCATAAGAACTCAGAAGAACTTACATCTCATACACATTTGCTCTTGCTCCTTGATCATCAGGAATACAAATTCCTCACTTCCTCACTACTTTTCACAGCCACAACTGTCTTCTGTATTGGAAATGTCTTCCAACGCCATCACCATGCTTTACCAGCGTAAAAACATGCTAAGCATTTCTCCTTTAACAGTAAAACACAGCTGGGAGAGTTCCTGTGGAGCAGTTCCCTGGCAGGACCTACTGCTGGGACCACAGCCTCTACATTGCTGGAGATGTATGGGGCCAGAGCTCTGGCAAAAACCTGAAAATTCACAGTGAGATAGTTCAGTACATCTCAGCAACTTAGAAGTTGTTTGACGACTGTTACTCCATTAGCTGGGAATGCAAATCGTTAATAGGCTGAAAGATAAGGGGGAATTTTTGTCAGTGGAATTGATTCAGAAAAGCCTTCCTGAGAAGTCTGCGCTGGTAACTTGAGATCTCGTTAATGTTTGTATAAATCTTCATGCAGGTGACAAGTGAAGAAATTGAAGATGAGTATTTGTGAATAGGACTCACCCTATTTAAAAAGGTCCAAAGCTATTTAGAAAATACAAACCCCACAGCGTACCATATTTAGTACAGCAAGCGGCGTTGCCAGGTACCACTGTCCTCTCAAATGGGAAGTCTTCTGGAATCCCTTGTTGCTATGAGACTACATAGCGCTGTACAGTGTGAGCACTGAACCAGATTTTGCTCCCACTTACACTAGTGTGCATGTAGAGTGACTCCCCTGTGGCCGGGAAGCACAGTGCCGCATTCTGATGTCTTGCTACGAAAGGGTCTGATCCAAAGCCCGCGGAAGCCCAGGAGTATTCATCTAATTCAGAAGCTCAAAGAAGTAAGACTACTAAAAAATGGGAGAAGGGCTATCGTCTGGCACCTCAAAAGGAGCAGGCAATGTGGGGGTTTTGACCCACTGACAGGGGGTCTTCACACCCTTTTCGTCAAAAAGGAAAGTAATGTGTAAAATTTTTCATAGGACTTTGCTCCAACCTTAGCATGTTCAGACTGAAAGATACGTGTTGCTTATAAACTCTTGCATAAACTCTTAAGTTTGATATACTTTTAAAATCCACTTATCTGTGGACTTAAAAACTGCTATGTCAGGCTTTTTTTTTTTTTTTTGGTGTCTGCTTAAGTATAAAATGTGTGAATTTTCTTTAGCTACTCGACACTTTTTTTCTTTCACCCAGAAGACAAATAAACAAACAAAACCCAACTTGAACTGCGCCCAAGCATGTCCAATTTCTCACCAAAGTGTACATTTCAGAATGAAAGATTTCCAGGGGAATATCTCTAGTGTAGCTACGACATTGCTTTAACATTGTATTGCTGTAATCTTCAAATATAGTAAATGCAATAAATGGGTTTATAGGGATTTGTGTGAAGTTTAAAATTCAAAAGATAGCTGGTTTTAATGTTTCTGTGCACTATCAGTGAAAAACCAAAAAGTACAAGGATGAACTTAACACACATCATCAATAAGGGAGATGATTGCCCAAGGAAAATATTGGTCTTTAATCTGTCCTTCCAAGCATCTGGAATCCCTCCCGTTTTTTTTTAAATTAAGGAAATATTTAAATATTAAGTATTACAAAAAATAACATAAATGCAAACATGTAACCAAAGAGCTATGAAAACAAAGCTTTTAGCGTGCAAGTATTCCCTTACTTGGTTTGTATCATCAGAACTATGGATGCGCTTTCATGTCTATCCCGGACAAACCGGGGTAACGCATCGGCCAGCGGAGCGTTACCATCTATTGCTAATGCGCAGTAAATCTACGGCCAGCCTGGGGAGCACAGCAACTTTCAGCTTGTCGCGGAGCCGCACGGCGGGGAGGACCCGCCGCCGTGCCGTGCCGTGCCGTGCCGTGCCGTGCCGTGTAGCGCCGCCCGGCGCTCCGGCCGCCTCCTGCCCGCAGCATCCCGCAGTGCTGCGAACCGCACCTGCCCCTGCCCGGTCCTGCTCTCCCCGCGCTACGCGCCCGTCGCTCGCACCCTGCCGACACCCGCTCCGGCCCCGCCGCGCCGCTCGCCCGCTGCTGGCCTCGGTCCGCGCTCCTCCGCGCTCCTCCGCGCTCCGCTCCGCGGTTTCTCTCCGCGAGCTGGCGCAGGCCGCGGCGCCGGGCACGTTCGCGTCGCGGAAGTTGCGCGGGGCAGCCGGCGGCGTTTGAACGCCAGCGGCGCAGAGCCGGACCGCGTCCGCGGACAGAGGGGCACCGGGCGGGACCCCGGTCCGGGCACCCCCCTCTGCCGCCCGAATACCCGCAGCCGGCAGCGCTTCGGCGCGCAGCTGTGCCCGCTGCCCCCCGCACCGCCCCATCGAGCCGCCGCCAGCCGCGTGTGCGGCACGGAGCTCGGTGCCTCTCGCCCTCACCGGGCAGCCCCCGGCCGTCGGGGCGGCCCCCGCGGCTCCCGGCTGCGGAGCGCCGCGGCGTGCCTGCCCCCGGCCCGGGCTGCAGCGCGTCCCGCAACGGCGGGGACGAGCGCGCAGCCTGCGCGGAGCGGTTCTGCACCGCAGCACCTCCTCGGCCTTCCCGCCCCCCTGCCCGGCTTCTCTACGGCAGCCGACCGCCGCGGTTCGGTCCTTCGTTTGGAGTGGGAGGGCGGCAGCAAAATCACAGCCGTGGTATTTTTTTTTTTTTTTTTTTTTTTTTGTGATTTATAGCATTCTTTCATTTGCGTTCTTGTTTTCCGTGGGGATGGCTGCAACGGAGGCATCGACCTGTAGACTGAGAGAGCTCTCGCCGTAGCCCGGCGCAGCTGCTCGGAGGGCGCTCCGCGGTGCCACCGCCGGGGAGCAGCGCCGGGACGGGGTCGACCCCGCGGGCGGGCGGCAGGCGAGGGAGCGGGGCCGGCCGCGGCGCCCGGGGGAAGCTCCCGGAGCCGTGCGACGAGGAGCTCCTGCGGCGGAGGTGCGAACCCGAGGGGAGGCCAGCGATCTTTGCGACAGGGTCCGAGCGGCCGCGCGTTTGCCCACGACGAACTGAGCGCTCCCCCCCCGCCCCGCACCAGAGAGGATCTCCGAGCCGGGGGAGGAGGAGGGGGGGGGGGGGTGCAACAAATTGCCGCCAGCCGGGAGAAGTTGCAGTAAAGAGAGAGCCCTCCCTCCCCCCCCGCTCCCTCCCCTCCCCGCTCGCTCTCTCCTCCCCGAGCCGTGGCAGCGAGCAGCGGAGCGGCGGCCCGACGAGCGAGCGAAGGAGCGAGCGAGAGACCGAGCGAGCGGCGCCCGCAGCCCGGCGATGCTGCAGCGGCTCCCGCGGAGCCTCGGCGGGGTGGGCCCGGCCCCCGCGCGCCCCGCGCCGCCCGGCGGCGGCGCGCCCTGAGCGGGCGGCGGCGGCCCCGCGCCCCCGCGGCGCAGCGGGCGCTGTTGCGCAACCCTGCCCGGCGCTGCCGGCCTCCCTGCCCCCGCCGCCGGCTCGGCGCGGCGCGGCTCCCGCGGAGACGGAGGGCTGATTCATGGGGCCCCGCGCCGGCCGCCTCGGCGAGGAGAGCGCGGCGCTGCCGTTGCCGCTGCCCCCGCGCGGGGTGTGAAGCCCCGGCCCCTCCTCCGCAGCCCCGGGCTCGCCCGCCCTGCTCGGGAGTGTGGTCCCTGCCGGGAGCCGCCGCGCCTGGCGCACAGAGGGAAGCGTTGATGCATCGCTGTGGAAATTCATTGTGTGACTTTCTGGGTATTTACTGAGTTTCAGACCGAGATGCAGCTCTTGAAAGCTTTATGGGCACTAGCAGGAGCAGCGATCTGCTGTTTTCTTATATTTGTCATCCACTCACAGTTTCTTAAAGAAGGTAATTATATCTGCATGTCTACATACCCTGTTCTTTAATACTAAGGTCTTTACGAGGTGCCTTAATTATTTTTACTGTTTCCAGTATGTTCTATTTACAGCAGTGCTTCCACGCTATTTTTCCTTTCCGTTAAAGCCTTCTCATTTTTGTTCCTTTAGATACTAGGTAGATATAGACTTACATTCTTGGTAAATGTGTGTGTGTATATATATATATATATAAATCTGTGTGATGTTTGTATTCAATGTTTTAGCCTATGTCTCATTTCTTCATGGGGCATGCATAGTGTATAGAAAATATTTGTTGCTATCAGATGACCACAGAACAGTAGTCATCATGTGAGTATTAATAACCCAAAAAGCCTTTAACAAGTAAACGTCTTATTTTTATACCAAATCAATAGGCATCCTTTCCCTCTTCCTTATTCAGTACATTTTCAATAGATGGCACTAAAGTTCTATGGAAAGGGCAGGGCAGAGCAAATCCTGGGCATTCAGCATCTTCCTTCTCCTCATCGGTGCCCCAAAACTGGAAGAGGCCTTTGCATGGTTTCAAGGCTCCTGTTTTTTCCACCTTGTGGTCAGAAAATTGAGATTACAGTTTTCTGGAGAAAATAGTTTGGATTATGGGGCAGGCTCTCGTTTTTTTTTCCCCTACGTGAGTTGGGTGGAAAAAAATATGTTTGATTAGGTGGATAGAGGAATTTTCTTGGGGAGTAACCCTCATATTGCTCTTTTTTTGTTTTCTTTCCTCAGGGAATTACTCTTTTTTTTTATTATTTTTTTTTTATTTTTCTTTTCCCCTCTGCTAAAATAATGATTCCACTGCTAATTTGTAAAGCAAACTGTAGTCTGAGATTCAAGTGTGAATCCTGAGAGATGTATATATATTTGGTGGTGTGTGGGGAAGCCCAGTGCTGTTCTTTAAGCAGTGTTAACAAATATAACACAACAACATGGGGCTTTTGGTGAACCCATTTATTCTTTTTTTAAGATTGTAATATAGTTGAGATTATAGCTGCCCAAAGAAGGAGCCCAGCTCAGCTTGGAGTGCTGGCTGCGCAAAGCATGGAAAAAAACTTTTATGTGACTGGGACAAAGTTTCACTCAAGACTGGGCAAAGCGACAACCTTGCAACCTCTGAAGTATCGCTACTGGTTTTAATTTAGTGTCAGTCCAAAAAAAGCACAAGACTGTACATTTTCACAGATATTTTCTGAAACAAATTAACACTGATTTGCCTGATTTGCTTAATTAAGAAGCGTTATCCAGATATCTCCAGTGCCAGAGATTTCTCCTTTAAGAAACCTACCCATGCTTTAATTGCATTGTGTGCAATGCCTCCCACATAGTCACTTATTTAACATTCTTTTAAAATGCACGGACTAGTGTATTTATATATCTCTGTCTAATGAGATGACTCGTTTTAAGGAGATTTTGCGGAATAGAAATATTGCCAGTCATTTCAGGCTATTTTTTGTCAGTATTTGCCGTCATGCTGCCTTTTTTTTTTTTTTTTTTTTTCAGTCTTTCACTTCTTGATTTTGAGTCCTGTGTTACTGTAAATAATCCATAAAGGTAGAAGCATTTTGTTTTATTTACAACATTTCTTCTTGCATTGTAGGAGTAGAAAGCTAGCAAATTAATATATAAAAACAGAAACCGTGGCCATACACCAAGGACTTTTTTTACATTGCTTCTCCTCCAGCAATTATAGCCACTCTTAATGTGGACTGCAGAGAGAAAACTGAAGCTCTTGAGCTTGTCGGATAACTTAACGGCATCCGTTTGTTTATATTTGTGAACAAAATATTTCTGCTTTGTTTAACACTGAGAACTATATACTTACTGTAAATACAGATTGGGGGTATTGGACTAGTTGTCAGCCTTCTTTGACGGGTGCTAATCTCCACAATAGCATTTTGACCCCTTTCGTATAATTACTTCAGCAGTGTATCTGTTTCTCCCTGTAGTTTCAATAATGACACTGAATAGTTTAGTGGAATTGATTGAAAGTCTACATGGTATAACTGAGTTTCTTCTTTATGAAGAACTTCTGAAATACCCAATTAGAAAAGATTGGTTTAAGCATAATATATTCGAATGCAGGCATCTAGGGGAAGGGGAAATAGATAACGGAAGATTTAAGCTATATATTGTAAACAGTTTGCAAAAGCAAGACTTACATTTCCTTTCTTTTTCATTTTATAACCTGGAGTTTTTTTATTGTTCTCAGTAAGAAAACAAGGGAAAGAAGTGTGAGGAAAGGACTAGCAAATCATTTAACCATATGCCTACCACATTAGTTTACTAAGTAAATATGTATACAGAAGAATATGTGTGAGATGGCTATTACCTTACCTTTGAAAGATTTGAAATTCTTTTCTGACATCAGAGTTAGCCCTTTACATTAAAATTTTATAAAAAGTTAGGACTGGTATGTCTCATTGCACATAATGTTCTTAGACTGTTGATTTCCTGGCAAAAAGATTAATTTCTTGTCGGAGCCTAATGAACTACATGGGCTCATTGTAACTGAGCCATGTGGTCAAAGTCCTAAGTTAAATGTTTGGACATTTTCATTTGATTGTTTCTTGCACAGAAAAATAATTTCCTGTAGTCCCAAGGAACAAACAAGTAAGCCACCACTTTGCCTAGCCTGATCATATTAGCTGATAGCACATATCTCCTGAGGCAATTTGACAGTACAAGCTCACACACTAAGCATCTCTTTTGTATGCAAGACAATTGATTTAAGAAGAATGACATGTAAAATTAATTAAAGCTCTGACTTAATTTAGTAATGCACACTTTTTCCATTTTTGATTGTTTTGTAATGTTTAATGGTTATTATTTTTTCCAGAGGCAGGTCTTAGTAGAAAACTGACATAATCTTCACTTCTTACAACATCTCAAAATGATATGATTGCCACATATCTTTTTCTGTATTCATTTTTCCTTTTCCTCACTTGGAATTAGTAATGTTATCTGTTATGTTAAACTGTTATCAACTATTAACATGAGATATTTTTATAATTTCAGTTGTACTGCATGGCTATAGTGTGTAGAACTTTGATTACCAGCTGAAACTTGTAGCCAGAACCAAATCCTCCTTCCGTCACCTTCATAAATATGAGATTGTGTGTTGCAACAGTCAACTGAGAGTTTTCACAGTTAATTCTTCATTTGAGTTCCTATGCTGAGCTTAGATTTTTCGCTAAGTAGCCCTGTCTTAATTCTTAAATATTTTTATATACATTTTTGAATTAAGGCGGTTTGGTAGTAGCATTACATGTCTGCCGTTTAAATGGTGTTAAGAAACAATGAATGCTTGTTCTGAGATGAGTGGGAAAGAGCTGTTTAAATGTCTATTTTCATGAATATGTTTTTTTCAGGAAGTGAAGAATGGGTGACACAGGGTGCCATTTTTCCACACTTAGGCTTTTGTGTGGAAATACAGGTCGTCCTGTGGCTAATCCGTTCCCCTGTGTCCAATCTGTCCTTCAGTGTTTCTAAAAGATGAATAGAGCTGTGAACCCAGAAAGGGGTATTGTGATATATAATTGCAGTCCCATGCCTGTCTGATCGTCCTGCAGAGCAGTTTAACATACTCTAGTCAGCTGCAGTCAGTATGAAGGGGCATTAAAAATTGAAATATCTGAAACTTTTTGCCTCCACCATTGAGAATTAAAAGAAAGGAATTACCTTCACTACTCATGACTGATTTTAAAGAATTTGTAATCTATTATTGTTTAACACGTTTATTCAAAGAGAACTGAAAAACATTGAGTTGATGCTACACACATTAATTGTGGGAACTCCTTTGCCCCCAGACAAGTACCCTTTTCACCTAGTAGAACATTTTAACCCTTCAGACACAGTAGTGATGGGGAAAGGTAAAGGATATAGGTTCTAAATGTCTCTTTGAATCCCATGGAAAGTAGTGCAGTTAGGGAATAACTTCAGAAGGGTATGCATATATCGCAGCCGGGGTGTCTTACAGGCCTGGATATACTTTAAAGCTTTGTTTATCCAGTGATTGCTCATTAAGAGACCGGAATGTGTTATCTGTCAAGGGCAATTTAATATTTTGAATGTTTTATGAGATTAGGGTGGTGTGAGCCTTGTTTGGAGAGGGACTACACAGAAGCATGGATTCAGTCTCAAGAATCTTACATAAAGCATAGAGGATTGGAGTATTCAGATCTCAAACCCATGTTCTTAATCTGTTGGTTAGATGTTCAGTACTAAGCTGTGTAAAATGGGGTGATTTTCTGTTGATACGCTGCAGCAGTTAAGTGGAGACAAGAGAATTCCGATACTTCTGTTATAACTGGGTGATTATGGCTATAAACCAGAATTTTAGTATCACTTGTGCAGATTTAATATGTACTTATGTATATGAATAGGGTAGCTGTTTAGCACATTTTTCATAATTATCATTTTTTTCTGCTTTAGGCAAAAGTTAGCAATTATTGGTTACACTGTTGTTGGCACTTCTCTGTCAAACACATTAGAGGAATTAGTGTCACAATAGCAAAAATAATGCAGCACTTTCTTTAAAAGAATGCATTTATTACACATAACAACTTGGTTAAGTTTTATACTTAATATCTTTATTCTTTAACTTTTTAGAGATTTAAATATTTTAGCCTCCTATAAAAGTATGGGAAAAGCTTTATGCATAATTTTGTGTTCTTAGGGTGTACATTTTGACACTGAAAAGAATAAGGAACGTTATTGTATTTAGCTGTGTAACCCCAAACAACTCTGCTACTCCTCTGCTAATGTCTGAAAATGTCTACTGACAGTATACCCAAGATAATTATTTCAGAGCTTTCTGTTCATATAACCTGATAGTTTTATAAAGTTGGTAAAACAAATCTTTACTGCTGTGTAAAACAATTTGAGGAAAGGATTTGTTATCTTCTAAAACTTTTTGAGACTTTAGCCTCAAAATTTTCCTGGAAAGAATTGGACTGTGACTTATTACGACAGATAACATTGCCAGCCTTTCTTAAAATTTTCTTTTCTTTTATCATTTAAACATTAAAAATAAGGAAGACTTGAAGCAATTAAAGTGAGAAAGAGAATTGCTCTTATGAATGTGGGAAAAAAGTTTGGGTTTATGTTAGAGTTGTTGGGGGGTTTTTTTGTTTTGTTTTGTTGGTTTTTTTCCCTCCAATTTGCCCTTTTATGCTTAACCTGTGTCTCAAAACAGTAAGATACCTTGCGTACCAGATGTGCTGCATATGTTACCTATATATAGTAAAACTGAGTTGAGGACGGTGTGTCCCAGCTGCAAATTTGCCTGCTTGTGAGGGGTTTGTTACTTTTAACATGCTGTGGTATAATTCTTTTCTTCTGTTTATCTTCTATACATTTTTTGGTTTTTTGGTGAGGGGGAGAGGGGGAGTTGTGGAGAGGCAAATTTGAATGAGACTATGAAAGCAGCACATCAGGCTAGAGAGAGGCACAGAATCCAGAAATGAAAGGTTTCTCTTCCCATCCAGGAAACAGATTTGGCAGTTAAAACCCCCTAAGCTTAAATAAATGCTGCACAAGGAAAGAAAGTGTGAAAAAGTAACAAATCTGGGGAGTTTGTTTGCCATTTTTTGTGGTTTTATTGCAAATAAATAAAATCAAGAAGACCCAGTTCAGTGACTGTTTGATAGTATGTGGCACATCGGGACTGAAGAAAAATGAGAGAAGATCCTGCTTTGAGATGAAATAGTTTTGATATTTTCAGAAGGTCTTTTTAAGATAGGGTTAGAGAAGTGTAGCAGTGAAAGGAAGTGATGCAGACAAAAGTTCTCAATAATTTTCTTTTCAGGGAGGCGAGAAAGATGTTCTCTGTCTGGCATCTGCTGTGCCGGGATATACCAAGAGGGGGAGTCTGACATTTTTTCTGCCCATAGAAGGTAGTTTTGAAATAGTCTGGTTTTGGGTGATGGAAATGAAAGATGTGTATGTCTTCACAGGGAAGTGCACCATAGATGGTATTAAACCCCCTGCTTTTCCCAACTGAGCAACTTGGAAAAAGGAATTAGTAACAGATTTTCGGTAGCCTTTTCACAACTGCCTGTTTTCATGCCCCAAGAGCACAAAGGAGGAATTATTGACCTTCCTCAGCATTTATCAGCATTACCTATTCTTAAAGGCAGTACTATAGACTGATGTGAGTCACACCACACAAAAGTACATGCTTTTAGATCTGTTGACTAATATTTATTTTTTCTTGTTTCTAAGCAGGCATACACTGTATCAAAAATAAAACTGGAATAAAAACAAGACATACACAATTGACTTTTTTTTTTTTTTTTTTAAACCAAATTTAAAAGGGGACATTGAAAAAAAACCATGCATTTAAAGGTCAAGAATTCAATACAGTGTTGGTAAGAAAAGCCATATATGTCTTTAATTCACTAATCAAAACACAGATAAAATTATTCTCTTCTCATATATATTTAAGAATGTCTTTTTATAATCATATGAAGAAAAGGGCAACAGGAGTTTTTGTACTAATGATAACAACAGTATTTGTTTTCTGGTAGTATTTAGATATCCCAGTTGGAATCGGTGGCTCAGCCGAGTATGACTGGCCAACTGTGTACATACAAGTCCAAGCCAGGGATCTATTCCGTCCAGTATCTGGATTTTAGCAAAGATTTATTTTGTTCTGAAATTATATCCTCTTGTCACTTGCAACCTGTAGTGATAGAAGGTTCTGTTTAATAACAAAATCCGATTATTTGCTTAAATGTGCTTTTTATGCCTGTTCTAGAAATCCAACACAATATAATGAATCTGCCTATTCATTATATTGTACCTTTGGCACTACATCAGTTCACAAGTAAATGCTAGTCAGAACAATAGATCTTCCTACTAATTGTTGTTAGTCTTGTGAAAAGCAATAAGTAACGTGTTTGAAATATATCCAAACAGCAAATTAACATATAAATAACCAGAAAAGAAAAAAAATAAGTGTAATGGATCAATACCTATTGAAATATTTTCTAAAAGCAGATGCTGTACTAATGTGTGTTTTCATGTAAGTGATTTATTATTTTTGACCATAAGGAGGAAAGTAGAAGATTGTGTTAATATATCAGGTGAAAAATTATATTTATAATAGACCAGTACATTCTGGATCTCAGTTTCTTTCTAACATGCCACCAGACTATATGGTATTCTAAAGTCTAGATGTTTAATTGCAGTCACACATGAGGAAAGATGTAGGCCAAATTAAGTGGATCCACAGGAGAACAAAGGGAATAACTGCAACTTAAGAAGGTAAGACCTAGAAAGAAGTACTAAAGAGTTACTGAGTTTAGAGAAGAGATTACTAGCATGATAAGAGTTTTCAGTGGGTAAAATTCTGCCTTAAGAGTAAGAAACTGATCTTTCTGTAAAGTGAGAAGATTACAAGAAGCAGTGGGTGCAAACTGATTTGAGGGAGATTTAGGTTAGACATTAGGAAAGATTGCAGCAAGGCAAATTTGTGCTGTGCATTAGGGAACACTTGCCAATGGCAAAGACAGTTAAGCGTTGGAATAGATTTTCTTGTGAAGTTGTGAAACAGGAGAGTTTTACTTTGAGGTTAAAATATTATCTGTTGGGAATAGTATCATCATGTTGAAGCAGACAGGTAGACTAGGTGACCTCTTGAAATCCTTTCAAGTCTTATCCTCTAAAACGTGGGCTAACCTGAAACTTACTTAGAAAGGTGAAAGATATTTAAACATCTGACTTTAGGACAGTTTTCTGTTGACTGCTGAAGTGAATAGGCTTATGAGAAGATACACTAGGACCTGAATAGTAGGGGGACTATTTGTCCCCTACTCAAGGGACAAATAAAACCTCAAAAAGACAACCAGTATTTTAAGTATTTTATTAGCTACATCATGCCACTTCTTTTTAGTTGCAGTTTTATTATATTTTTTTTAAGAAAAAAGAAAAAAGGAACAGAAAATTTCATGATTTATGTAGTTAAAAGATCACTCTTTTAAGTGCTGTTTATGTTGTAAGCTCTTTAGGACTTGAAAGCATCCTGAAGCAGGGCTTTGCTCTGTTCACTCTTGTTTACATACAAAGAGCAGTGGAATTAGAATCTTAGTATCATTCACTTTCTGGTATTTCTTATGGGATAAGGATTTGGGTTAATGATTGTTGAGCTCTCCCAGTCTGTTCTTGTTATCCCAGCACCTGGAGGGCTTATCTCCAGGTCCTGTGGCTGCTGTGACCTCTGGTACGGGAAGCACAGAACCAGCCCCACAACAGGGTGAGCTGGAAATGGCTTCCGAGAGGTTCTCTGTCAACCTGAGCCCCTTTGGTGCTACGGGTGATTAAGAGCTTGGTGTTCTTTTCTGTCTGTAACAGTGGCACCTTGGTGCAATGCTGTCCAATTTTTATATTTGCATGGTTTAAAATCCAATAGCAAAAGGAAAATTAGCAGATCATGCTGACAGAAGATAAGCAGGAAAGCAGTGGTCACTCTTGTTAAATACAGGTGGGCAAACCTAGCTGTACTCTGTGGAGCTGTGAGGTGTCATATTCCACAACTGGTACTTGGAGCAAGTCCCGTCTGGCGTTTGGTTGTGTCTCTGGAACAGTTATCTACTACAAAGTTGTTCTGCTTAAAGGTGTAGAAGAACTGGATACAAGTTATTGTTTCCTTGAGCAGCAACATTTCTTTCAAGACAGGAAACAGGAAAGTTTTTAGAAGTTACTATATTGCAAGCTAAAATTTCTTTACCCCTGTACACTAGCTTGTCAAAAAGCACTCACATTTTACGTGTTTCTGCGGTGACTGACTGCTAATTAATCACAACAACGATGTTATATATCTTTTGTACTTTGCTCCAGTTTTTATTGTATTAAATTACATGGTTTTCTGCATAATTCTTTCAATACAAATTTATGGCTTTAAGGAAGAAAAGACAAACCATTGCTCCATTTATTCAGAGTTGTACATGTTTTGGAGATGTGGATCTGGGAATAGATTTAGCCTCAAGAGAACCAAACAGTTGTTTGAAATGGTCACTGCTTGAGTATCACCTTGCTTACAGCTGTGAACTAATTGAGATTAAACTAAAATGATCATGAGATGCTTCCTTTTCCTGTGCATCGGCAGTTCCCACTATCTGTTAATGCTTTAAAAGTATTATTTAGTCATTAAAAAAAAAGAATGTGCTTCTGGGTTCCTCTTTTGTTCTAGCTTTTGCCTTTGCTTTTCTAAATACATACTGGTAGATGAAGTAAAGAGTCTTTGGCTTCATTTATTGTGAGAAGATCTCATAACTGTTGTAAGCATTTTTGTATGTTTGGCTATAAAACTATAGATTGTACCAGATGCTGCCTTAACTTATTTTATAGAATTATAATGGAAGCTGATGAGTCTTAGAGTCAAGCCTTTAAAGATAAAAATCCTTTTGCTTTCTGTTTTGTTTGTTTGTTTGTTTTGGGTTTTTTTGGTAGCATATAGTAATAGCTCCTTTTTAATGAATCTTTCCACCTTTCTGTTATTTTGATTAACATTTTCATAAAACTTTTTATATTTTAGTATTATAAGTTTTATGTCTTCCCTAAAGACTATAACAATATTCAAAATGTACTTTACCTGTTATTTAGGTAATAAGTGGCATGATTTTCCAGTGGGCTGAAGACCCGAGAACTCCCATTGCCTGCAGTTAGAGATTGTGGGATAAAACATATGGGTTGAGCATTTTCTTGGCCATGTCCACCTACCAATTTTATGCCAAGGCCTGACAGGTTTATTATTATTATTACTGGTTAATTTGTAACTAGACAAAGATCCATTTGTTGTGAGAAATATAAATATATATATATATACACACACACATCACTTGTGTTAATTATTTATAAAAAATGCATTGTAAGATCGGTATATAAATTAGCAGCAGTTTTTCCTTTTTGTTGCACTTTCCTGAGCTCAGAAGCATTTTGGAAGCCACACATGGCTTTTCACTTTTAAGTAAACTGTCTCTGGTAACAGCCTTTAGAAAGTAATCTGTAAGGTATGAAAGTTGAAGGAAACAATGCGATTAGAGAAAATGAGTACACTATTTGATGTTCAGAATGAAATTTTGTCTTCATTCGAGTTGGTGGTGAACTTCTTGCTGTTTTCACTGAGCCCCCAGCTTTAGCCATGTTGGGCAGCCTGAGGTTGTACTTTGGTATACTTTTGCCTCGGTTTATTGACTTGTGAAAGTGTCCTTTCCTATCTGTAAGATGTGTGAGGTAAATGACTTTGAAAGATAACTTCTACTGAAGCTCTTTTTAAATCAACTGATAAAAGAAGGTTCTGCTTCATACTACAGTTCCTTGTCCCATACTCGGCCACTCCAGCTCCTGGTGACACTGTCTTGCTACTGGTAAAATGAGGTTATTTTCCTTGTTCCACAGATGCTAAAAACTATGGCTGTTGTGTAACTGCATACTCCAGTACAGTGAATTAGTGTTAGTAGTATGTGCTTCTGTTTAATTATGTACTGAGGCCTTACCTAGAGTCAGAACCGTACCCTTGCAGTCACTTAACAAATCTAGAGATGCTCGCAGTTCACAGAAGAAGTACAAGAAAAAGATTGTTAAATTATACATGAGCGAGTAGTAAAAATAACAGAAGTTATGAACTATCATTTCTCCTCAGTGTCTCTTCACAGGCTTAATGCTTCTCTCCAGCTAGAATTGCCTAATTTCTTCAGTGGTCCTTGTCTACTTCTAGCACGCTCCTTCTGCCTTCTGTCCTGCATGCTCTCCTAGGGGAATGCAGCTTCATTCTGCACACATGTGTGGGAACATGGGCCAAAAAGGAGATGGTCAAGGAATCTGTTATGATTATGAGCATTTTGCTTTTCTTCCCTAGTTTCTAGGGTCTCTTAGAAACAACTTCTATATTAGCTCTGCCTGTATGCTTATGTATATGCTATATGCATAGCATAGACTCCCTCTACCCATTATAAGATTCTTCCAGTCTGATTTTTAGGTTAGAATATGGCTGGCCATATAATCTAGTTCATTGGGCATTCGAGTGTTGTGTATTAGCTAATGAATTACCAGTATTCTGATTTAGTTTTGTTAGAATACAGTCTGAAATTTTTCTTTTCTACTACTGACAGAGAACTGAGATGAACAAAGAATTTGTGCCCTTTTTATAATTACTTACTCTTTGTGATATGGGAATGTTTCACTAGATGACTCAGTTGCAAACTTCCAGGCATCTGGTCCCTTAGGAAGCCAGTGCAGATCATAGAATCATAGAATGGTTTGGGTTGGAAGGGACCTTAAAGATCGCCTAGTTCCAACCCCCTGCCGTGGGCAGGGACACCCTCCACTAGACCAGGTTACTTAGATGCCCACACTGGGGAGATCAAGTCTATATGTAGCTAAGCTCGTATATTTTCACATGCATTTTATTGTAGTGTTACCCTTTTAAGTTTTCTTCTTCAGTTTTGTGACCTTTATTGTGGTGAGAGTGAAAATGCATTAGATTTATAATAATTCTTAATATTAAACCCAGTTCATAGAAATGATGTATGATTAATAAATTGTATTATGGTGTAAAATGAATGTAAAGTCTCTATTTGTTGCAGGTATTTTAATGAGTAGTTTGAAAATTATTTTCAGTTCACAAGATGAGATTTGCAAACCTCCCTTTTTCAGCAGACAAGTGATGGAAGTCAAGTTAAGAGGAGTAGCTTGTCTCTCAGATTCATTCTAATGCTATGACTTTCTGACATGATGTTGAAGATGTCAGATCTGTCTCTTGGCTTATATAATTCCTGTTCACTCTTACGGGAACTGCAGACACCTGTGCATCTTTAGGCAGGCAGGTTCTTGAATTCAGTAGAGCTGTCCAGTACTAGAGTGGCATGTCAAAACACAATTTGCTTCCTAAGAAAACACAGCAATCATATTTTCTTCTCCAGATTAAAAGCAAAGCAAAACAAAACAAAAAACCAGAAAACCCAGTAAAATTTCAATGGAAATAGCAGTAAAAATAGCAAGAAAAGGACTGGAATTTTCAGCATATTTTAATTTTCTAATAGTTTATAATTATAAAAGCCATGCAGAGAAACCTTTGCCATAGAAGTACTCATTTGTTTGATTGCTTTCTCCTGCATTTGTTTATGGTTTAAAAGTGGTCAAGGTTAAGCAGATATGTACTTACTAGCTGTGATTTAATCATAACTTCTTCTCAATGTAGCTTCACCTTTCAATATAAACTGTAGCCATTTAAAGTAAAAAAGAGCTAGTCTGAATCTATACGTGAGAAAAGATTATGTAACAACACAAAGGAAGTAAAGAGTTTGTAATGAAGCCTCACTGTTAATTTACATTTTGAAAAAACAAAAAGTTGCCATAGTAACATGAAGGTTGCAAAAATTTTCTAAATCTGATGTATTAGACTGAGGAAACTCTTAACTTGCATGACATGCTTCTCAAGTTTTGTGAATAAGAAAGAGCATAATTCTGTGCATTGTGGGGTTGGTCTCAAATAATTTACATTTGTGCAAAACATAATAATAAAATATGAAGGCATTGGTAAGTTATGCAAACTGAGCCTTTTCCAATCAGCTTTCTAATTATGTTGTTCCTAAGATAATTGTTGTTTGGGTTTTTTCCCCCCAAAAATAGTAAAATATGTAGATGTTTTTGAGTATAAGAATTTGTTACAGCTCTGTTGTTGTTCAGCAATTGTACATTTAATATTGATGATTTTTAAATATGCGGGGCAGTATATTCTGTCTTTTCTCATAAATTTCTTTTTAATTCTATTTAATTCACTATTTTTTTTTTTTTTTTAGAACAAACTTACCAATAATGTTTTCTTTATGAAACAGAACTTTGGTAAACAGACCAAAATATAGAGTTAATAGTGAGATCCATTTTTTCTATTTTAAAAGGCCAGTTTTAGTACTGTGCACTATGAGTATTGTAAACTCTAGTTCTGAATGCCATGGACTGCACTGTTAGCTTTCTAACTCCATGTGCATCCAAACTGAGCAAATTACTCTTATGGAGCAGTTTGCAGGGTCAGTTGTTCAAACTAGTTAATTTACTGCGTATCTCAAGTCTCAGCAGACAGCTAGTTTTTATTTTCAGTGCTATGTGTATGTTTTATACTGCTTAAGAAATATGTAAGAAATAATGTTTGCACCCAATCCTCATCTAATGCTTTCTAAATATCATCGTGTTGGATCTAGCTTTACTGACGATGGCTAGTGACCTTTTGACTCAGGGGATGTCTGAGCTATTTTAACTTCTTAAGGTGAAGTTTTTGCTGATGCATGATCCAGTTGAGTGTTACAGCTTGAATAATTCTTCCATACTGGTATGTTAGATTTAAAAATAGGTCTCATTTTTGAATATGTTAAATGTAATAACAGAAACTATTTATCACTAGACAGCACTAGGGTATTCCACCGGTTTCCAGCTGCAGTTCTATTGCAAAGTCTCCTTTGCCATTACAAATTATTAGTATCCTTTTTTTAAGTAACATTTAAATTCTTTTCTAAAAAAATCATAATATTAAGTCGAAAGCCCAGAGCAGCACTGATGATACCTAAACCATTGCTCTGCTTTAAGACCTCTGATGGTGGAGATTCTACAGCTTTTCTGGATTTTCATGCTGCATCCATCTATTATGTCTGCATTTACTCTGAGTGGCTGCTGCGGTATCAATCATTTTGTCATGTGGGAAGGCTGGAGCAAAAAGCACACAAACACACAGAGCTCTGTGAAATCCCAACATACTTAACACAACTAAATCGTAAAGATAGTGCTTTATGTATGATTGCTGGGTTGCAGTTGCAGAATGTGGTGAACGGCAAATCAAAAAGCAGCGTTCGCTCCCTGCCAGAGAGGAGGGAGGACCTGCTGGGGACACCGAGGATCAGCTGTGAGGTGTGGCATCTCTAACTGGGGAGACAGTGCTGGGACAATTCTTCTCCCGCAGTGTTCTTCCTTGGCTCCTGCCCCTGAGGGGGCTGCAGCCATTTTTTTAAACCTACTTGTGGCCACCTTTGTGTTTGCACCTCATACAAGGGCGTTTCACACATGTGAGATACATGTTCCTTATTTTCCTTGTTGTGCTGATTCTGCCGAACACCGGAAGCTACGTTCCTTCAGTAACCAGCAACTGGCTGTGATTTGTGTTTATACCCCCGCCTCTGCCATCACCCTGTGATTACATCCCGGGGGGCCGCTACTCCACATCACTGCAGCGTCAAAATGGCTTCTGGTACTGCCCTCAGTGCTCTTTCTCTGCTTTTCCAACATATCCCAGGTCAACAGACCACTAGTGGTTTTAGATTTTGCCCAAGATTGCTGTCTAATGATATTTCAGAGTTTTTAAATGTAGAGTCGATGCATGACGCTGTTTAGAAGTAGGACCCATGAAGCTCTTGACCACCTACTATGGTTGCCCAAGACTTGCTGTATGTCTTGGGAGCGCAGTTCGTAACAATGCATTTGACATTGCGACTAATGTCTTTCTTGTGTTGCTTTGCTTGGTACTGAAAGGTAAATATATAAGGGAGAATTTTTTATTGATTTTTTTCCTGTTTTAAAAATACACAAGTTCCTCTTCATTTGAGGTAGAGAAGGCATTCAAAGAAGCACTCCTTGCTCTTCAGCAGACGATTTCTGACAGTTTTGAAGATCACTGGCAAACCGCTGTCTAAAAACTGGGAAATAATAGGATAAAAAGTGAGGGTTTAAATTCATTTTTATGTAAACATTTGGTTCTTGGAAGCATTTAGGACACACAGTTGCTGCTGTTGTCAATCTTGAATGTTTCTGAAAATCATCCATCTCTAATTACTACTCTGTAAAGTCTAACTGTGTTTGTTTTCAAAAGTCTTGGCAAATATATAGCTTATTTCTTTATGTTAGAGATGGTAATTAAATTGCGTGTTAGAGTGCAAAATCCATTAGGAACTATTCTTGCATGCACTAAACTAACGTCCATCTTCTGAATCTTTGTATGTCAGGGCACCATAAGGGCCGGCGGCTCCCAAGGGTTGGGGTGCTGGTGATGTTGGGGTTCCCAGGAGAGCTGGTAGCCAGGGCCCGTCCCACCCCAGCTGGGAGTGGGGCAGCCAGGGAGGCACTGGGCAGCCCCGGCCCCGGGCACCTCCCCGGGGACAGGGACAGGCCAAGGCCAGGCCGGGCCCTGGGCCCGCAGGTGGGCCCGGCTCGGCAGGCCCGTGGCCAGGCAGGGCTGTGGGAAGATGGAGACTGGCCCTGTGGCAGCATTGCTGTGGCGGGGGCTGACGGCCCTCGGGGGTGGAATGGCGTCCTGGGCGGTGGGCAGGGTGTGCCAGGCAGGGACATGCATGGCTATGGGGCCCTGACCCTGTATCTGCTTCTGTAGCTGGTCCGGTAGTAAGAGAGCTGCTTTGAAAGTATTATAAATGCAGCATGAGAATACCAGCATGCATCAACACACTGATTTACTTTGCATATTATGTGGCAGACATATTCTTGTGTTTTAAAGACCATACACATTACTTTATGGATGCGGTAAATTGTCCTGAACAAGCTCAATCTGGACTGGTAGTTGAAGAGAACTTGAGTCCTGCATTTCGGATGATTGATACGCGGCTGCTTGATGTCAGTACTTCGGGGACATAAGAACGGTGCTGCTGAAAGCACCAGTTCTTCAGAGAGATAGAACAGGAATCCAAAAGAGGAGAGGTAATAGTGAATAGTACTGTATTGGACTTTCTGCAAGTCATGACTGACGTATCAGTTAGGTCCTTCTCTAAGCTGTGCACAATAAGAAGCCTGTTGTGGTTTAGTAGTATCTAGATGTATTAGACAGGCACAAAATTGTCTTCTGCAGATGTGAGTTTGCAAAGTGCCTTGGGATGCTTCTGAAAAGGCAATGTTATATCACTGCAGGGTACTTCTAAACTAATAGTTTCATGTCCTTTCTGATTTCCTTTCTTCCACCTGATGCTTCAGCCATTGAATAACATTGAATATAGGACATCATAGTCAATCTACAGCAATGAACTGTGTTGCCCTGACATAGAGTTTAGGAATCATTGTAGTATCACGCAGAAGGAGATGCTCAGTAGTAGTGAAAAGATGTAGTTGTACGCAGTAATCTTAAATTGTAGAAATCAGGAGCAAACTCTGCATGATTAAATGGCTCTTTCCTCTCTCTCGCTTGCTTATTATGATACAACAATATGACTTGCACCTCCATGAGTAAAGTAATATTTTACTGTATTTATGAATGTGATAGAGTAGCTCATATTTTAGATATTGTCATGCTTGAATCATATATAAATATATTGATTCATTTAAACTGCAGTAAACCAAAGTGCCCTTTGTATTCCTGCATGCAAAAGGCAGCTCCTATGTAAATGAAACCCACATTGTCCTTCTATGGGATAATTTCTGTAGTTTGCAATTATGATTTCTCTTCTGAAATGACATTTGATAGCACCGTGATGTGCTGCTGGTAAATCAGTAACCAGAACTCTTTTCTAACCCATCCAGCTAGAACAGTGTGTACTCTTTTTAGATTCTGCAAGGTCTCTGTGTACAGATATGTGCAATGAATCTTTCTGGTGAAACAGTAGTTGTCTTTCCCTCACCCCTCTGCTACGAAGGCTTTACTTTGTATTTTGGATGGATCACAATCCCAGCTGTCCTGGAGCTTTGTGAAGCTTATGTACAGTTCTGAGGCTTGACAGGCTTAAATGCACATTCGTGGATGGTAGTCTGACCAAATTTTGTTTCAGCTGTAACAGTAACTGCTTGCAGCAGTGTGGATGTGCTGTACTTGTAAGAGAGCTTGCATACGTGTTCATTTGCATCTCAGTATATGGAACGTGCTTTTGATTTTCAGTTGTATATAATGACTGTAATTTGGATTTTGGACAAAAATAGTAGATGTGACCACATAAATGGTATACCTAGTGAATCTTTAGTTCAAACAAGTGGTGAAAGGTTTACTTGTATTTTGGAACCCATGCTTTTTATATTCTGTACAGGCAAAAACATTCTTAGTTACATATTCTTAATGTTCAGCATCGTGAAAATTGAGTAAACATGTTTAAAGGGCATATTTGTGTTCTGTGGTATTAGGTGTACATATACCGTGAATATGAAGAACATTTCATAAATACAGTATGCAAGGGACTTGCATATTCTGACTAAATGCTTATTAGTATATGTCATTAGTTTTAAGGAACTTTGTTTTTCAAAGGTTTGTAACGAGGTGGAAGATGGAGAATAATTATACCCCTGTCAGCTAGTCAAAGACAATTGCTGCCTATCAGTAAATTCTGAGCTTGCAGACTGAAGCGTTTGTTGGCATAAAGCTGCTTCAGCCCTAACTATATGTATTACATGTTTCCTTATAAATGAAAAGTTAATAGTCTTAAACACTGCAGGTCCCATCTGTCTTTTGATCAGCTCCGCAGCTGTTCTGTTGCTCAAGTCCTTTTGCTCTCTCTTTTTCCCCTTCCCAACTTTTATTAATCTAATTAAATTTTTCAAGTTAAGCACCTGAATAGATCATAAATCATAACAGTCAACTACATTACACTCTGTCTATAAACTGAGTTTGTGGGGGGTTTTCCCCCCATTACTCCTATCATGGGCTTTTGATACTGGAAATCTGGGTTTTTTTCAGCCTTAATTTCTTTGTAGCATGTATCCATTTGTTATTTTGCATTTTCCCTCCTTCCACTGTTTATCCCTGCTGAAATTATGAATATGGTCATATCCCTTCTTATCCTTTCTTTTGCCACACTAAACAAAAAAAGTTATTTTCCCAGCATTACTTCAGAATGTGTACTTGCAGTTTTCTTAACCATCTCATGCCTTCTTTCCTGCACATACAGTGGCTTGAACAGGTATAACCTGAATTTTAACTGTCTTGCAGTGGCGTTGAGCACTAATGTTTATACTTGCCTCCCTCTTTTTAGCAGTACCTCTCCTGTTCTCATTTGTTAGGATAGTAGGTGTCCTTTCACAGCCTCACAATGGTGATAGTGTACAGTGAATCTGTCATCAGTTCATCCTTTCAGCCCTTTTTTCTCCTCTGTCATTTCCAACCAGTGAATTCCCAAATTTTTCATGTAATTTATTTTAAGTTCCTGCCTACTTGGCTTTCCACTTCATTGTTCTCATCCCACTTCTGTTACACCCATCATCAGAAAGGCATTCAGTTTCTTCCTATGTTGTATTTTGAGCCTTTTCTGTGTTAACAATGCCTCTGAAATTTGTGTCTCAGAATTCTTTTGAGCTTCTAATTTAGATGTACAATAAAAAGAATTCAGTAACCACATTTGCAATAACATTTTATTTTGCACATAAAAAAGCACTGGGCCAAAAAGCAAGATTTAAGATCTGATATGGGTTTAAGCTGGCATTTGAAGATTAGATTTCCAGATTAAAACTGGTGCCTACATCAAGTCTCTAAAGACTTGATCAAAAGTAATACGAGCTTGTATAGTTAGCTCATTTTTTTAGGACTTGTATCTTATACAATAATATTCCAAATCTTCATAATTAAATTAGAAAAACATGTTCTTTCTTTTTCTTTTTTCAACAGAACCACATAGTGGTTAGTTTAGCTATGGCAATTAATAATTAATGAATTGCCTCTAATTTTATACTCTGTATTTTGTCTTTCTGTTTGTAGCTATAAAACCACTCAAAATGTGCAATGGTTTCCACTTGGTTTAGGAAAAGTATCAGCATAAGAATTACTGGGGTTATTTGTTCTCTGTCAGTTGCACAACAATTTTTTCTTTCTTTTTTTTTGATACCTGCTGTTTGAGAAATATATTTTGGGATTGCTATGGCTTTTACGTCTACGAAGAAAAGCTTAGTGTCTTGCGATTTTGAATGCATATTTTCCAGTGTACTAGGGATGTGGGCTTTTCAAGTTGGTTTTGTATTTATAAATGTTTGTACTGTAAACAGATGATCAGGGTGGATCAGGGTGTAGGAGAGGAAATATTTCAGAGTTTCTCATGTTCCTTTTTTTTAAATTTAAGAACCCCTTTAAATTTAGGAGCCCCAAAAGACCTTACTGAATAAGTGGAAATTATTAAACATAAATTGCAACAGAAAAGCTTTGGGTTTTGGTAATGAAATATCTGTCTTGATTTAAAAAAATAAATATTTTTAGCAACTGAGTAGGTGAAATTAGATTTCCCAAATACATGTTGTTTCCTAGGGAGGATTGTTCCACATTGCTCACCTCTTTCATTTGTGAAAGAACATCTCAACTTTCTCTTTCAGACCTGCATAAGTGGCTGCAAATAGTAACATTTGACTGTCTTTGGAGTGGAAGATTAGTACAGTTGTATGGTATGAAACTCTAGTTTCCATTTTTTTATAGGAACCACTTGCTTGACTTAATTTCACTGAAAGGTTAACAGAAGTTCATGATGCTTTTAGATGAACCATGGCTCAGCTTTGAGCCAAATCAGGTATCAAGGAGAGATTTCTGATTTTATTCAATGCCAGCATAATTTGGATGGTTTGAGATCCTGAGATGTCTAATCATGAAATTCACTGCAGAATTTAGGGCTAGGTGCTCATATGAACTACACTGAGCAAAAAACCCCACGTTGTTTTCCTGTAACTGTTTTCCATCTCTAATTCTCTCATGCAGTACATCCTTTATCTTATGGACCGATCTCAAAATCCTGTCCTGACCCCCTGTGTCAGAAAGAGTGATGGAGTGTTACCTCCTGCTGGCCCTTCCGTTCTATCATTTGCCCTCAGGAGGATTTTCGAGGCATGTGCTTTATAAATGGCACCTTCTATCTTCTTTTGAAAATTGTTAATACACTTTTAACAGGAACAGTCTTAACACATTTACAGCACAGTGCAAACTATAAACTTGATTTATATGGAAGTACATATTTTACTGGAGAAGGCAGTGTACCCTTGCTGCCTATAATCTGACTGTAAATTTACGGGGGGGTGGGGGTGGGGTTTAATACTACAAACTAAACTAGAATTGTGAATTTCTGAAAATGGAGTATTTTGGCTGAGTTGTGTGACCTCCTTTCATCTGTAAATACATCAGTATTTACATTGCTTCACAATAATCGCTGATTAAGGATTTCTATTTTAGGCTGTGACTTTTTTACTGTAATGTATGTTTCTCAAATACTGCAGCAAAAGCTGGAGATATCTTTATGCCTTACAAATAGAGTTTTTTTCTGTTGAAACCTTTGAAGGAAAAAAAAAAGTAAAACTGTTATAGAATTTAAACCCTGCAAGTGTGATTTGTATATGCTATGACTTTTTCATTATTTACTAACTTTAGATGCTATAAATCTTATCCTTGGAATCAAAATATTCTGCTCAGTGGCTGCAGCAGTAGCAGCGCTTAGACAGCAAGTAGCGAGTTCAGCTGACAAGATTCTGGCTTGTGTTTCTCTAACACAAACATGGCTCATAGAAAATGGATACATAGACTAATTCTGGCAGGAGTAGCAAGAGCTTGCAAAGGAAGAAGTTCTGCGCAGGTTGGAGAGCTGTGCAACTGATCTAAACACTGCTCATCTGAGTCACCGAACAGGCTGAGTTAAAATTCCTCAAACGTAAATAAGATTTATCAGTTTCAGCAAGCAAACCTGCAGAATTTGATAAATGTCTACAAAAGATATTTTAAAAGATAGCTAGAAAGCTTTCTTGGCCTGAAATTCAACCAGCTTTGAACTTATCTATATACTGTTTAATTAATGTCTTTGTGGAGCAACATTAAAATAATACTGTGCTCTAATCCTCTAAGAAGTAAGGCTGTCTCGAACTACAGCTGAATTACATGCTGCATAAATTAAAATTTCCAGTGCACAGTATCTTTCTGGAGCTTTATTAAGTGGTATGATTATGCAAAAATAGAAAAGTATGAAAATAAACGTTTCCATATAATCATTACTGTGCTGTTATCTTCCTTTTTTTTTTGAACATTTAAGTCCATTTCCACTTAGAATTAGCATGTTTTCGTTCAATTATTTAATCTATTACTTTTAAGAAGAGCATGCTGCGCAGTTTGCGTCCTGCATCTGGATTTTTTTTTTCTAAATTCAACGTGCTTAACAGAGGGGAAAAAAAGTCATTTATTTCAACATGTCATTAATTTTCTCAACTTATTCTGCTTCTGGGTCAATAGAATAGGGTTTTCTATGTAGCGTAAACTAATTCCAGTCAGAAGAAGGTGATATTGACACATTTTAAAATAAGAAATACTACCAAATACTCAATGTATTTAGTCTGTACAGGACTAGGCTTTGAATAAATCTGGAGTATAGCTGGCATATTAACACTGCTCATTGAGCAGAAAGGGGGAAAGGCTGCCCTTCAGAGATGGGGGTTAATTTAATCTAAACTGCCTGATGGTCTTCAGTTCGGCAGCTCCATTTTGCCTGATGGAAGAGCAGAGGTGAGCCATCATCACCCTGTCCCCTGCCCGTCCCTGCCCCAGCACAGATGGGTCCAGGGTAGGCTGGCTCACGCTGCTCCGGGTGAAGCGGGCAGCCAGAGCGAAGGGCTGCTGAGAGTCTCTGCAGCACCTGTGCTGCCGTGCCAATGGTCTGCAGCAAAACATCAGCAGGTGGGAAAAAAACCATGTAAATCTGCTTCGTTGCTATAAAATCAATAGGGTTATAGATTCGCCTCCCCTGGAGAGTACCTTTTACTTGATGGTAAACAGTAAAAACTGATTCCAGGATATTAAACTGAGATTATCCTCCTTCATTTAACTGTCATAGAAAAGCTGACTTCAGTCGCAGTGAACCCCAAGTATCCAGGGTCTTTCATGCAGGGGACAAGGACCTGGATTGTTGCTCTAGACCACAGAAGTCCACTTCCTATGGCTTCTGTGCTCCTCCTGCCTGGGACTCAGGCTGGCAGGGCAGCTGCTAATATGTAAGCAAAGAAGCCATCAATTGCCTGGAAAATCTGCAAAAATTGCTGGCAGCCCAGGCTCTTCCATACTATATGGGAAGGATGATGCACATCATTGGGAAGGGTCTTTCTATATATAGATCTGAAATAACTGAAGAATCTGAGAATGGTACCTATTTACTCTTTGTTTAAATGAAAAAATGTATTCACAAAGGTCAGTATCAGGCAAAGAAAGGCACTTTGTTGTTATTTTTGCTATTTTGATGGTTATTTTTGGAAAGTAGAAACTAGTAGATTCAGTTATCTGTGATTATAGTGGTAGGAAGACATGAGCCTTTGCATCTGTTTTTACGAGTCCAGCTGTGCGCACACTGACACTGTGATTCATATGCTGACCTTAATTCATATTACAGTGCCCCTTGACAGTGTGCCAGCTGTGAACACGCACATGAAGTATAACAGGATCCGTCCTTGTGTGCTGTCATGAAAATACGAAGCTTGTCAGCCTTCTCTTCGTTACCTTTGCCTTGTCAGATACTGTAAACAAGGATATTCAATGTCACAAAGTATATAGAAGATACTGATACTATCCATCAGCAAGATCTAATTGGTTCATGTTGGATCGGAATACTAATTGCATATAATGCAACCAATCGGAGAGAGTGAGGCAGAATTTGTCATCATCTTTTTAAACGAGACGTCACAGACAACTTCATTGTATACACACGAAATGGTAGTTACCTTTTCATTAGATGGAAATAAGATTAGAAGTTGTTGGAATGGACTGTTGCCAAAGTTTTCACCTCCTTATTTTACCATTTGGTAAATGGGATTGGTATTCAATCTAAGAACTGAGGGAGCCCTGTTGGTTTTAAATTGTTTAAAAAACTAATTTCCAGTGAAAAATTCCAGATGAAAATGCTTACTAACTAAATTAAACCAGCAGATAACGTGGTTTGCACCTGTTTGATTTTAATGGAAGGTAAGGATGTAGTTTTTTAGGTAAATAGCCCATTTGGAGAAAAAGTTTTGTAATTTGGAATGGAATATTTTCTGAACTGGAAAAAACAGGGAGGAGAAATATCACAAACAACTGCAATATTGTAGTTACCAAGCAGTAGAAACAGTCTTTATTCCAAAACTTAGTAATTGCTCATCCAATATCCATTGCAGGAAATAGTCTCTGGTGGACATATGGGGACAACGGCCACCTTTCTGCACTACAGTTTAGTGTAGGGACAGCATCCTGTCCAGCTTTCAGTTCAAAATAGCCAAAATAATGGAGCAAAATGATCGGTTTACCATTTGACATGGTTATATGTCTGTACGGGGAAGCTTCTTGTTTGGGCTGCATATCGTGCCCTGCAGCACTCCACCTCAGGGGAAGCTCTGCTTTAAGAGCGTATCTTCAGGACTACACAGAGTCCCACCCCAAAGCCAGAGTATCCAATTTGGTAAAAAACACTGCTTTTAATTTTGTTGAGAGATGGATGTGAATTTATGTTGCTCAAAGTATGGATTTGTATGCTGCACAGTAGCATCCAGCATGCTGCAATTTGTGTTTCATGAAGAAGTACCATCTTTTATGTACGGACATAGGCTTGTGAGGAGGATGAGGAAGAAGAGGTCCTCTGCTTCTCAGAGCTTTAGCAAAGGTAGTGTTGAATTCTCACTGTTGTGTCATCTCATACAAAAATAACTTCAAAGCTCTTCCTGTATTGCAAGGACGTGTATCAAACCCTCAGTTCCTGCTTCTGTCCTTAGTTGAGCTGTATCCGACACCTTGAAACTCTGCTTGTGTTTAACATTTTTCTGTTGTATTGAAATTGGAAATATATCTAGGAAAATCCAATCAGTAACCTTATATTTCATTTTTTGGCTTAGTAAGTACTGAATTCAAAGCTTGTCATAGCTATCTTTCCCTGACATTATTTCATATGATTATGATGTTTTACATTAGTTATGATCTGTGGATTGATGGGGACAATGTTACTGTCACCAAAGGCTCTGCCCTAAAAATAGGCAGACATATGCTAAAAGGAAGACAAAGGCAAAGCATGGGCAGATCAGTTAAACTGTTATTGCCTTGGATATCTGAATAAGAAGGTCAGAAAGAGCAGAGAAAAGGAAGCATCTCTGTTCAAAGAGACAGGTGAGACCAGCCCGTATAGTCTGTGATTAAAAAGAAAAAAGAGCGCATCTGGTATTTCATCACCGATTCCTACTCCTAGTTGAAATGTTAGCTGCAGTTTGGCACTACACTGAAGTTGTTTGTTTGTAGGATATTGTTGAAAAGGGGAAAGAGACTTAGGCTTTCAAATGTTGCAAAAAAAAACCAAACCAGAACCAAAAATAGATGAGACCTGATATGTTCTTTAAATAATCTGAGATCTCTTTCACTGAAGATGCATGTTGACTGGCTGAGTAAATACCATATAATTTTTTTCCTAAGTAATACAGCTCCCTCTATAGATAGAAAATCTTCATTTTTTGGACAGCTAAATCTCTCTGTTGTGTCGGGGTTTTTTGTTTTTGTTTTTGTTTTTCCAAAGACTAGAACAAAAGGGTGGAGGACTTGTAGTCCACCTGATATTTTTCATATTATATGCACTTACAGGTTTTTTTCAGCAGCTTAATGAAACAGAATGATTGCACCAGAGCTTACTTCGTAGTGTCAATTGAAGCATGTACAAGAAGAATCAGGCAGATTGGTACAGTCATGCTATTAGCAAGAAGTAACTTTATCTGGTAGATGAATTTTTAACCATAATACTGTGTTGTTAGGGTTTTTTTAAATCCATGATTCTTTATCACAAATGTTTCAAGAAACAGTCTTGGGTTTAAGGGAATGGGCCTTGAATATATTAACGTTGCTTGTTTTACAAGTTTAAGCCTTATTGGTTATGCACACAGTATAGAGCAGTTGGACCCACCGCTGAGAGACTTATAAATGTTTCACGTATGGCACCATGAGACCTTGTGTATGAGTTCAGATAACTTAGAGGTTGCTCTGTTTCACACAGCCTTCTTGGAACAATATATTAGGTCAGTGAGTATCAACATTGCATACTGTTCTTTGTCCTTCCTTCCTTCTGACTCATCTATTGTTAAAGGAGAACTTAGATTG
The DNA here is from genome assembly GCF_011004875.1 of Balearica regulorum gibbericeps. Lineage (NCBI taxonomy): Eukaryota > Metazoa > Chordata > Aves > Gruiformes > Gruidae > Balearica > Balearica regulorum. Next base: position 18,992,747 of record NC_046184.1, read on the forward strand.
GACTGGGTCTAGGGTTTCCCTTGTGTAAGCAGGGAGAATAATTAAACAGGCTCAGTTAATTAGTATTTGTGAGTTGTTCAAACCTTACAGTGATAAGGTCCATAAAAAATGCCAAGATATAAAATGAAAATGATTTACTTGAAGGCCGTAATCCTCTCTGTCCTTTGTCAACATTTGTCCTGTGTAGACTGTTATGGTTTCATAGCAATATAATATCTTTCTGCAGCATTTCTCTTTTGAAGAATTCAGAATATAATGAATGAACTAATTTTCACAATACTTTTGAGGTGATGTATGTTTTTTTCTTTATTATAACACTTTGAGAGCTTAAACTACAATATATGCTAGTGAGTTGTCCATGAGAGGCCTTTGCAGAGCTAATAGTAGAACACAGGCCTGTTGAAATTGTCGCCCTCTGATTTTACTCTTTTGCTTTGACTTGTGAGGAGAGAAATTAATGGTATCAGATGGATGTACTTCTAGCGAAGAAAGCGTAAGGAGCACTGGAGCATGGGGAATGCATGTGCAGTTAGAGGTTCACCTAGAATTTGTGGCTGTGCTTGTTTTGTTTACTTAGAAGTATAGCCTAAAAGTCTATGATGGTAGTGATAGTGTCTCATGCTGGAGAGTTTGCTCATCATTCAGATTCATAGGTTCTGTAGAATGGTTTAGATATGTCTTCACAGGAAGTCAGACTGATGCTTTCAGAGATGCCACCAGTCCTACAAGACTTAGTATATGACTTTCTCAGGTGTGCTGTTCTTGATCCACCTGTTCAACCCTTGAGACCTCATACAGCTCTCAGGAGATCTGATTACTGCTGCAACTCAGCATCCTCTTCACTATTATAACCTTAGTAAACCAAACCATTATTAACATTGAAAGAAAAGGGCAAGAGGTGGAGCCGGGATCAGGCCCACCAGCTAGCTGTCTGTGCTGCTATCTGCCCAATTTATCTCATGGGTCATGCTGATCTCTCAAGAGGCTGGCACAGAACTGTAAACCTTTGTATTAAGGGCTGTCCATATTGCCAGTAAACCCTGTGGAATCAGACTTGAGATAACCACCCATTGACTGATAATTTTCAAATGTGCAAGATAACCTTTGTGGCTCTCTGTGATGAATTGCCCTTGACATGAGAGAGGTTGCACATTTGTTTCAAGTTCTGAATCGGAGCCCAGAAGCAGAAAGGAATTGTGCCCTGGAAACTAGCCATAACCAGGCTCGTGCCAGTCTGTAGCACAGCAGTTCTGGAGTGAGTCTGCATGGTTATCGTTGTCATTACAGCTCATCTACATAGTACTTTTCCTTGGTTAGAGTCTCAGGAATCATGACAGCATTGCTGGAGGCATTGCAGAGACAGCCTTGAAAATCCCATGTCCATTCCTTGACCTTATTGATCACTGACTCTGTCTTCCCTCTGTCTAAGGTTTATATGTCCCAGAATTCTGGTATTTTTTTCTCCAGGAACATAGATGAAATGAACATATATCACGTGAGGACACGTGATATACCTGCTTTGCTGATGTTGTTTACCTGACAAAATTCTGATGAATTACTGTGTTCACAAGGCCTCGAGCCACATCCTCAGCTCTTACTGGATGCCCAGAGATGGAGCCTCTGATAGCTGAAGGTTTGCTTTGTAAAGAAACTGTTCAGCCCATCTTGCCCTGAGAAGATACCTACCCTTTCAGTACAGTTAACAAAAGTGACTTTTCCCAAGGGCCTTACAAGCAAATGCTTCCACTCCTTTCCCCCTGCTGCTGCTTTGACTATTTTAGCTACTGCCAATATAAGGACCTTCCTCGATCCCTGTTTGGTGCTTTCCCTGTCCCATAGGCTCTGGATAGGCCAGCTTGTGAAGGTGTACTGTCAGCAATAAGAGCAGAAATACAAATCCCCGTGGCCCAGGCAGGATGTGGACATGGAGACTGTGAAACTCCCTTCAGTGCTTGGCTGCCTGTGTTGGATCACTGCAAGTACTGGGGTATTCCCAGCTGCTCATTAGATGGACACTGCCATTAAGCTAATTGTGACCTGCCTCGGTGTTCTCCTTATAGTAATGTTTTCTGTGGCCTGGTGGAAGTACTCCTAGTCCTCTTCATATCAGGCAGGTTCTGCATGTTTTGGTGGCAGCACGTCCTGGGTGATCTTTCAGTGCAGAGGCAGCAGGGGCAGCGTGGTCTGTGCTAATCCTGGTCCTCCATCTGAAAAAATTGCCTGTAGGAAACCTGTTGCAGGGTTGGCTTTCTTTGCTGCGTGCTTTGATTGACTAGGAGGTTCTGCCATGCTTGTATTCAGGTTTTTGCTGGATAAATGCAGCTTGCCTGTACAGACCAAAGACTACGTTAGTTGTGTTGGCGAGCATATTGGGTGAACGGATGGTGTTCTCTCCAGGGCTTTAAGGATGCCTTAGTTGGAGACAAGACTGAATCTTGGAGGTGGGCAATCTCCTGCAGATGCTTTGCAGCTAGGCAGTATGTGGTTGTCTGTTAAGATGCTCCTAGAAAGTAGTGTATATGCAGGCCATAGAGCTAAGTATGTATGAAGTGGAAGGCTGAACAAAGAAGGAAGTGAAGTGGATATTAATGCATAAGGATGGAGGTAAAGAAGAACAAGAGGACGATTATGCCATTGTTTGAGATTAATATAAAAAGCTCTGCCAGATGAGTCTTTTATTTCTGTGGGCCTTGAGAGTTAAAGGATACCATAAATCATGTATAATACAGTCTGCTTTACAACTGAATACTTACTATTTTTAGAGGCAGACAGTACTTTCAAATTGTGTTACATTTTGATATAGTTACGTGGGATTACATAGGAGTCACTAAAATTCCTTTATTAAATTTGTAAGTGTGTATCTGGATGCATGTGATGCCTATATTTGTAGATTTTCACAGTTTTGAATCTGTCCCAGGAAGTACCTTGGTTTCTAGAGTAATGATGTAAATTTAGTTGGTATACTGTGTATTTGCCAAGAAACTGCATCCATGTAGGATTTTGGTTTTCTTGTGGTTTAGAGACATACCTAGTCTGTACTGGAAGTAGAGTCTATACTGGAAAAAGGCATATAAGGTTCCAGAGGTTTAAATGATGTATTGTGCATGGAACCTTTGTTTCCAGAAGCAAATCAGATAAATAATTTTTCTTGACACCAGATTTAGGATTAGACTTTTGCCCCAGTGAACGCCGCTTTTATTTCTTCTTGGATTTGTGTTAATACGTAATTGTCTTCTCACAGTTTATTTCCATTTATTTTGGGATGACATGGTATCACTGGGGTAATCTGGATCATAAACACAGGAACACCCCTCTGTTAGATGGGATGTACTTGGTATGTTTGCACTGTTGTAGTAGCACATAGAAGTTTTGAATAATCAGTCAAGCTTCCAAATACAGGATTCAAAAATGCTTTTTTGTTTTCTTAAGGGCATTTTACTAGCTCCCATTTCCCTTTAAAACAGGGAGTTATTTTTAAAACTAAAATGAGAATATGTGGTGAAGTGCATTTGTTTCCACTTAATTGGAAAAATTAATTTTGAAGCATAATTAATATATTGCCAATATTTTGTTTGTTTTCATTAATCTGTAAAGAGTTTTTGATATATCTAGATGTGGTTTTCTAAATAGAATCTTGGCAGACTTCCACTGCAAGCTAGTTTTTACTGCTATTCATTAGCTGACTTATCAAAATAGTGTAATCAATGCCTGTCATAACATAAATACATGACCCTTTTGAGTAGCCCAAGTGGCTATGTTTGCTTCTCTCTGAAAGGAGTATTAAATTCCTAAGGGAATCAGAAGGTCAAATTAACATTGACAAACTTAGCTTCTATCAGTTTGTCTATATGGTTTAGAAATATTGAATTTTTTTTAGAGGCTCATTTTTCATAATTTTCCTTGTAAGGCACCTGGGGACATACCCAATTTTTTTTTTTTGCTGATAATGCATTACTGAAAATTATTAGATTCTACTGTGACAAAAATATGGCATGGCTTATGAACACACAGCAATCAATGGATGATATTGAATGAGGTGTATGACTTCTGTTACAGAAATTTGAACTGATTTCGAGTATCATATGTGCCCGGACAAATTGAAAGAAGTTGCAGTCCTACAAAAATACGTCTAACATTAAAACAATGAACAGGATGCTGAGTTGTTCTTAAATAAGCTCCTTAAAAACCTGAAGAAATAATACATTGTTTTGATTTGAACTGTGGATGACAGGGAAATCGACTTGGATTCTTCATAAGGATTTTGTATCTGATCTATGATTTCTGTGGTCTGTTTTAGGTTTGACAAGATTGTTTGGGGTTGGTTCTTTTTCTGCTTACTTTTGAAATTTTTTGGGTAATTTGCCTACTGTAAGAATTAAGTGTTTGTGTTTTTTTAAAAATGCTCAGTAAAACATTACCTTTACTAATATGTAACATTCTTTCACATGAAATCCAAATACAGGAAGTTCTTTTTGATATTATTTTGCTAGTTTGAGTGCATTTGTGGGTGGAGTTGATGGATATAAGTTGTTTTTTGTAAGGTTACATGTTTTCAATACAAATTTTCTGACATTAACTCTGAGATGACTAGTAGTGTAACATCAGTAATCCTAGTTTAGCTAAGGTATTTGAAATTTTCTTTTGGTTATATGTGTCATATGCTGTTATAATGAATGTTTTTCTTTCTTTGTGAAAAAATGAACTCTTCAGCTGTAAAGCTGTTTTATGAGAGCTACTTTCTGTAAATGTCTGAGGGGACTCTCAGAGGCATTTTAAAGCATGAGGTACTTAATATATCTCTAGAGAGTTTTGGTGGTGAAGACTGGTATTAAACTGTTTTAAATAAAATGCCAGACTCTTGCTAATCTATTTTTGCCAGTTGAATATTAGGGTACTTTATGGAAAGAGACTTGCTTCTCTGATATTTTTCATTCATAGACTGGTTAATGAATAATGTTAGACCACTACTGCAGGAATTAAATATTGTAGTTTTAACAGTAATATCTATATACTGAGACATTTCAGCATTTTACTGATCTTGGATTGCCTTTTTTTTTTTTTTAACTTGCTAAAAAACAAAGTCGAAATGCATTACCTTATGTGTTGTCCAGGTGTTTTAAAGATTTGCAAAAATACTGTCAAAAGAGTTGGAAATTATATTTCACATATATTTGATTTTAGTTCATATCTAAAGAATATATAAATATATATTTTATATATATATATAAAAAATACAGGATTGCAATTTTTTAGTTATATTTAAAATATACCAAAATATTAATCAATAGCAGAAACTACAAAACATGGAAAAAACACATATAGGTTATGCTATGGGTTTATTCTAATTTCTGTTGGTTTTTTTGCTAGGAAGACATAAATTGGTATTTGAGATACCAGATACCAACATACATTAGTAAAAAGGAAGCAAAGTGTGTGTCAGCAGCATGGAACACATCCTCAGAATCACGCCCAAGGAGCTAAAAGTGGATGAATTAAGAAAGTGAATTTTTGCTTGATAAAAGAATAAGGTTTCTGCAGAGACTACCATTTAGATGTAACATTTATTCTTTGTCTCTTTTTCTTTATGTAACTATGTATTTTTTAAACTACTGAAAAACATGCTCTCTTGTTTAATTCTTTCTTTCTTTTGCTCTCATTGGCATAATCAGAGCAAAATGACTTTCTCTTAATAGCGCCTGACAATTCTGGATCTAACTTACTGCCTCTCTTTCTCAGCCTATCATCTCTATAATGGGACAAGGCAGTTGGCTTTAACAAATTCTTATTTCATTACTTGTCTTATATCTTTTGTTGTTGTTATGCAGAGTGGCATAAATTAGCTGATCAAATTGTGTTGAATAACATCACCAAATTGAAAGTTAGAGGTTTTCACAGTGTGAAACCAATAAAGAGCTGCAATATTTCTGTTCACATGACTGCACTACTACTGAGTTTTTGAGAACATTTTTATATACCTATTAGTATTCTCCATTTGGAGTAGGAACTTGTTATTGGGCTGTGTGATATCTACAATTAAAGTTTCAGTGTGATATGTTATAAGCGCATGATTATTTCATTTATCTTAATTGCATAGGCATTACATTGCCAAAATAAAACATGCATTTATAAAGTTAGAATACATTCCTGAGGGCTTGTCAGAATATTCAATAACTTATTATATCTCTACTTTGCTAACAAAGAGTTTATGACATGCACATAAATTATTATTTATTATATTGCTGGTAGGAGGGCAGTTCATATTATGAAAGGAGTAGAAAATAGAGACAATACTAAAAGTTTTACGAAGTTCTCCATAAGTAGTTCAGGGTTCCCTCTCTAAACATCCCTCTAAAGGTATGATTTGATTTTTAATTTTCACTGATCTTTTTATGCAGCATAATATCTATTTCAGAAGAAGCTGATATAGCTAGAAGATTCTGTTCCCAGTTTGAGACTGGAAAATTTGTTATGTCTCAAAATTTTATTGAAAGAAATGGAATTTAATAAAGCAAACAAGACTGGTTGAAAAGATGCTACAAAAAATAGAAACCCCTTTACATTAATGTCTTTGTTTGCTTAGTAAAGAAGTAGAGAAATTTACTGGGCCATCATGGAAAACTTCTTGGAGGTCATCTTTGGTGTTTTAAAACAAAGCTTGCAATATTTCTTCTATGAGAAGGCATTCTCTCTCTCAGTGTTAAATTTCACTTTTAGAAGTCGTTAGTTCATTGTATGGAAATAAAAAGAAAAAAATGCATATCCTGTTTGTGGGGGTTTTTTCACGTGAAAAGAAATGTTTACGTTTCCCACCTTGCTCAGAGAAAATAGATAAGTAACAATACAGGTGGCAGTGGGAGGCAATTATCAGATACCAGTGAAGTTTCCTGACTGAAAACTTTGTCTGCTGCTTATGCCAAGGATCTGAAAAAGTCTTGAAGGATTTCCCAGGGATGTTTTTCTACTGCTTTTGCTTTTTTTTGCCAGAATACATTTCACAATGGACACAAGAAGTAGCAGATTTATTTTTTTTTTAGAAATTCGACAACTGTTTACTTCATTTAAAAACCTCTAACAAAGACTTAATTTGACACTGGTATTCGGTCCCGTGTTTTAATGAGAATTGCAGTTTCTAGGGACTTGAACATTTAGGTTCAATAAAGAAATATCCTAGAGCTTCTATTATAGTTATCAGATAGGAAATATATATGAACCTTTACCAGTGTATATTCTCAAGTTTGAAGACATGCAGATCCAGTGCTGATGCTACACCTCCTATCTTTGCCACTGTGCACAGGAGTTGAATTATTGCCTTTGTTTCATACTTGGTTTCTCTTTGCTATTTTGAAATCTCTATCTGAAACTGAAACCTGCAAGTTTTGGACATTTGCTACTGGCATTTCTGTGTAGTAACTGGAGTTATTTATAGACTGAGAAGATTTAAGAGGGAGAAAACTGGTAAAAGTTATGTTGAAACAAAGTGTTTGGGGACCTCTTCCATCCTTCTCTTCTAGCAGTGTTTAATGTCTGTAGAAGAAGTGAAATGTTCCCTTCTGTGGAAATGAAAAGATTTAGGTGAGATGTGCAGAGTTAGGTGCACTACATATAAGGGGGAGTCTGATAGCAAGTCAGGATCTGGGGAATAGTACCTCAGCTGAATTCCTGGTACTCCTCCTCATTCACAGCTGGAAAGGGAATAAAGATTTCAGGCATAATGTTTAGGGTTCTCATTTCATAGAATCATATAATCATGGAATCATTTAGGTTGGAAAGGATCTTTAAGATCATCGAGTCCAACCGTAAACCTAACGCTGCCAAGTCCACTACTAAACCATGTCCCTTAGCACCATATCTACACGTCTTGCAGATTCCTTCAGGGATGGTGACTGAACCACTTCCCTAGGCAGCCTGTTCCTGTGCTTGACAACCATTTTGGTGAAGAAATTTTTCCTAATATCCAATCCAAACCTCCCCTGGAGCAACTTGAGGCCATTTCTTCTTGATCTATCACTTGTTACTTGGGAGAAGATACCAACAGCCACCTGACTACAACCTCCTTTCAGGTAGTTGTAGAGAGTGATCAGGTCTCCCCTCAGCATCCTTTTCTCCAGGCTAAACAACCCCAGTTCCCTCAGCCGTTCCTCATCAGACTTGTGCGCCAGACCCTTCACCAGCTTCATTGCCCTTCTTTGGACACGCTCCAGCACCTCAATGTCTTTCTTGTAGTGAGGGGCCCAAAACTAAACACAGTTCTCGAGGTGCGGCCTCACCAGGGCTGAGTACAGGGGGATGACCACTGCCCTAGTCCTGCTGGCCACACTATGGCTGATACAAGCCAGGATGCTGTTGGCCTTCTGGGCCACCTGGGCACACTGCTAGCTCATATTCAGCCGGCTATTGACCACTATTCCCAGGTTCCTTTCTGTCAGGCAGCTTTCCAGCCACTCTTGCCCAAGCCTGTAGTGTTGCCTGGGGTTGTTGTGACCCAAGTGCAGGACCCAGCACTTGGCTTTGTTGAACCTCATACAGTTGGCCTTGGCCCATGGATCCAGCCTGTCTAGATCCCTCTGTAGAGCCTTCCTACCCTCCAGCAGATCAACACTCCTGCTCAGCTTGGTGTCATCTGCAAACTTACTGAGGAGGCACTCGATCCCCTTGTCCAGATCCTTGATAAAGATATTAAAGGGAACTGGCCCCAGTCCTGATCCCCGGGGAACACCACTTGTGACCAGCCACCAACTGGATTTAACTCCATTCATCACAACTCTTTAGGTCCAGCTATCCAGCCAGTTTTTTGTCCAACAAATCATATGCCTGTCCAGGGCATGAGCAGCCAGTTTCTCCAGGAGAATGCTGTGGGAAATGGTGTCAAAGGCTTTACCGAAGTCCATGTAGACAACAGCCACAGCCTTTCCCTCAGCCACTAAGCAGGTCACCTTGTCATAGAAGGAGATCACATTAGTCAAGCAGGACTTGCCTTTCATAAACCCACACTGACTGGGCTTGACCACCTGGTTGTCCTGTACATGCCACATGATGGCACTCATGATGATCTGCTCCATAACCTTCCCCAGCACTGAGGTCAGACTGACAGGTCTGTAGTTCCCCGGATCCTCCTTCAGGCCCTTCTTGTGGATAAGCATCACATTGGCTAACCTCCAGTCCACTGGGACCTCCCCGGTTAGCCAGGATGGCTGACAGATGATGGAAAATGCCTTGGTGAGCACTTCCGCCAGCTCCCTCACCACCCTTGGGTAGATCCCATCCAGCCCCATAGACTTTTGCATGTCTAAGTGGTGTGGCAGGTTGCTAACCATTTCCCCTTGGGTTATGGGGACTTCACTCCGCTCCCCATCCCTGTCTTCCAGCTCAGGGGGCTGGGTACCCAGAGAACAACTGGTCTTACTGTTCAAGACTGAGGCAAAGAAGGCATGAAGTACCTCCTCCTTTTCCTCATCCTTTGTCACTATGTTTCCCCCCGCATCCAATAAAGGATGGAGATTCTCCTTAGCTCTCCTTTTGTTGTAAATGCATTTATAGAAACATTTTGTATTGTCTTTTATGGCAGTAGCCAGATTAAATTCTAGTTGGGCTTCGGCCCTTCTCATTTTCGCCCTGCAGAGCCTCACAACATCCTTGTAGTTCCCCAGAGTTGCCTGCCCCTTCTTCCAAAGGCCATAAACTCTCCTTTTGTTCCTGAGTTCCAGCCAAAGCTGTCTGTTCAGCCAGGCCGGTCTTCTCCCCACTGGCTCGTCTTTCATCACATGGGGATGGCCTGCTCCTGCGCCTTTAAGATTTCCTTCTTGAAGAGTGTCCAGCCTTCCTGGACTACTTTGCCCTTCAGGACTGCCTCCCAAGGGCCTCTGTCAACCAGGCTCCTAAACGGGCCAAAGTCTGCCCTCCCAAAGTCCAAGGTGGCAGTTCTGCTGACCCCCTCCTTACTTCTCTAAAATCAAAACATCTATCATTTCATGATTGCTATGCCCAAGATGGCCTCCAACTGTCACATCACCCACAAGTCCTTCTCTGTTCACAAGCAACAGGTCCAGCGGGGCACCTTCCCTAGTTGGCTCACTCACCAGCTGTGTCAGGAAGATACCTTCCACACACTCCAGGAACCTCCTGGACTGTTTCCTCTCTGCTGTATTGTATTTCTAACAGATGTCTGGTAAGTTGAATTTCCCCAGAAGAACAAGGGCTAGCAATCGTGAGACTTCTCCCAGCTGCTTATAGAATATTTCGTTGGCGTCTTATCCTGGTTGGGTGGTCTATAACAGACTCCTACCGTGATATCTGCCTTTTATTTATGGAAACTTTTCTCTTAGTTTTACTCTTTTACTATTCTTCCATAGAGGTTGCTGTTCTGCTCACAAGTAAGATCTTAAGTGTTGACATGTAGCTGTCTTTATGTCTATGGAACTATTTTAAAATAGAAAATTGAATTTGTTCAGCTTCATCCATAAATTTAATCCTACCCTGAATATTAGGTATGTTTTCAGTGCTGGCAAACTGAAGAAAATCTGGGAACAGCAAGAAGGTGAATCAGAAAGAGAAAGAACAAGACCACTTTTAGGCACTTTATCATGTTCAGAGCAGGTGTCAGCTAGTTTATGCAAGCGAGATTTACCAGGATTTCTATAGAGTCAGTGGTAAAAGTGACTAACTGGATATGTAAATTCATCAAGCCTCAGCAGAGGTGACCAAAAGAGAAAGCTAGGCATAAGCTCAATGTCAGGCACCTATCTTTTTTTTTGAATGCCTGCACTGGAGTACTTATCTGAGTTACATGAGCAGACCTTCAGGTAGCTTCTGAAGGAAGGGTTTCTGTCTCTCTGCACACTATCTTAGAGCAACTTGCTGTTCACACTTCTCACCCTGAGAAGGAGTGACTAAACCCCTAAAGGCACCCCTGGTGCCTGTCAAAGCTGAACGCCAATGGAACCAGGGATTCAGGCATTTTTGAAACAGAAAAAGCCTGTATAAGGGTCACTAGGTCTCAGCCTAATGAGTCAAGCAGTCTTTGCAGATACTGAAATCAGTTTTGGTCCCTGATCCCTCAGTGTTCAAGTGCAACAACATCTATCATTGTATAAAATACAGAGGTTGTCCAGGGATTAGTTTTGATGAGAGAATTCATATCTATGGGTAGATGGGACACATATAGACTATGCATCATTGTGGAATTTTCTATTGGTTAGTGCTTTCAGATAATAGTTTAAATTAATAGAATTCTTAATATTTATATTCCAAAGTTTATACATATTAAATAGTAATATCTTTCTTCATTAAAACAAACATGTACATAGATAGCATGAAAATAAAACTATTGTGATACAAACTTTTATAACTACTTCAATGACAGACAAGCAGTTGAATTAGCTAGTCCAGAAGATTAATATTTAAAGTTATTAAAAAGCAGCACAGGGAAAAAGTTAGCATACTCCACTGAATTACAAAAACGCCTTTTGGCTAAACTAAGTACGACCTACTGGAATTGACAATTCAATTGTTTTCCTGTTAGTGTCATACTGCACATTGCTCATATGCAAACATAGAATTTCCCTCTTTCATCCATAGTATTCCTTTAATTTTTAATATGCTTCAAGAACCAAGTGTCTAACAGCAAAGCTAGTTTTTCATTATTTATGCATACTCATATCTTTAGCATATACAGGCCAATAAAATGTACACAGGCTTTTCTGTTGCTTTTCATTTACACGTTCTGACTTAGAATTAGTTACATAGGATAGTTCCATACAGATGTGGTCAATGCGTTACAGTAAATTCTGCACAATAGGTCCTGGTGTTAGGGACGTGGCTTTATCTAATACTTTCTTATGGATGTAAGCTCTTGGTAATTTCACCAGAAATCTGAGGATTTTTGGCCATTCCTTCTCTCTCACTATCAAATACAGAACATTACTCCCTGAAGGTTAAATGAAAAGTACTTCTGTGCTTATGGTAAGCTAATGCTTTGCTGAGAGCATAGATTCATTAAAAGCTTTCCCAAACTCATTTAGTTACATTTTGTAGTGTTTGCATAGTCTTGTAAAAGTTTATGACTGCGGCTGATGTAATTCTAACTTAGGGTTTCCTTTTTCTTTTCATCTGGGCAGTGTCTTGTGATAAAACTTAACCCAGAGGTTTCTTTTTTAATAAGTATTTCCTATGTTAATTATAAATGTTAATTATTTCATCTGAGACTTTTTTCTGTTGTACCAAAGGTAAATACATGACATATTACACTCAAAATAGTATTATGAGCAAAGGGCAACATACTATACATGGACCCAAGAATTTACTACTGGTCCATTTAAAATCTTAGCAATCTAATCAAAAGACAACAAGCAGGTTTAAAAACATGAGTATAAGTTAATATAGAAAAGTATGTTTAATAAAAATACTCTTACAATTGTTATACAGGACAAGTTGCTAATTTCTGCCTTTTTCTCAGGTGCTATGCTCACCTTTCCAGCATCCCTCTGGGTCAATGGTGTCAGTTTTCCCCAGGCAGAGGGGTGCTAGGAGGGATCACAGGGAGACGGCAGGATGCTCATCTTCGCTGGGGGCATTTCAATGTTGGTTGAACTCCTTCCTCAGCAGTGGGGCCTGCTCCTGGCCATTGCAGTGTGATTCCCATGCTGCTGCCTTCTGGCTGCTCCCAGCTGAGTGTGAGCGTGTCCCACAGCCTCCCCAGGCGCAGCCCCCCCAGGGTCTCTTGTTTGCTGGGCAGCGACCCCCTGGGTTTGCCAGACCCTTCCCATGGAGGCACTGGCAGAGCTCAAGCTCAGGCAGGGGAGGCAACAGGCACTTGGCCCCGAGGCAGGAGCTGAAACCAGCTCAGCCCAGCTCCGGCCAAGGTGAGCCCAGGCCAGCCCTGAGACCTGCGCTCTCAGCTCAGGGCAGAGCCTATGACACTAGTAGGAACAGCAAAAATTATATTCACTGGGCTGCAGTAGGCAAAAGCTGCAAGTAAGTACTTATATCTGATTACTTATATCCAGAAAGAGACATTGAACTCAATGGTCAACTCTTTGAAGGTTGTGGAGACTCAAAATTTTGAGTGGTTTCTCTTTGAGTTATGATAGTATCCCTGAAAATCAAGCTACTATATTTCAGCATCTTTCTTTAAAGCAATATACAAATACAGGCCAAAGTTCATAGGTAATTTGCTTCATCATAGTTAATCTTACCTCTCCCTGATGGTCCTGTCTTGTGATCATGTTCAGTTTTTACTTTTTAACAAGTCTCCTTTAATAGTGTATACTGTCCTCTCAGGTTAGTCAGCTCTTTTGACACGAGTCTAGCAAAAAGGACAGTCATGTGAAGGGTAGGCCAGAGGGTGAAATTTCGGCAAAGGTGTCACAAGTTAAAATTGTAATTTATAGGAACACGTGACATCATTTTGTGTGGAAATTTCTCAGAACTAATTTCTAATAAAAGTAATCAGAGAGGCTATTGAAAAGATTCTACCTTCTCTACTGTTACGAGGCATCCCACGTGTTTTCAGCGCTTCTTCGTAATCATGACATGTTATGATTCACAACGGCGGGTGGGAAAGTGGCAGGTCTGTTCCATGGCACATGTCTGTTCCCGGGGAACTCTGAGTGACAAGTTCCATGTCAAATTTTTTGGCTCCCAATTAGTGATGAGACCAATGTACAGAGCAAGAAACTGGGTTGTTTCGAGAGAGAGAGAGATTATCTGTTGTCTAAAAAATTACAGCAATTATATGTTCATCAACACTGGGTTTGACAGGGTAGAACTGAGGCTACACTGAAAGGTCAGTGAAAAATTTGGTGTGAATTCAGTAGGGCTAGTACTGCACTGTAGCAGGAATGAAGCCAGAGCAACCTGAATTTAACTAGTTGGATACTGTGGTCAGTTGTTTGGTGGCAAATCTGTGTTAAGCTATTTTTGGAGTAATTTGAAGGAACTTGAACACTGAGAAGCACAAGAGAAGGTGTAGAAAAAAAGGGGAAGACTTGCAGTCATGTGAACCAAGTCAGAAAGTAAGTTTGGGAAGGTGTTTTACTCCTAGTCTTGTTATTGCCCAAAAGGGCACACATTATGAGAATAATAAAGAACTTTTAGTGTATTTTAAATCTTAACAGTCTAATCAAAGAATTCTTTTTAGTCCAGATCTAATTATTACAGAAAAAAAGAGAAAAGAAAATAAGAGAAAGAATATTAGTGAAGGAAAAAATCTTCATAATTAGACAGTAGTCACCTGAGACTTAGAAACTTTATGTTTCCATGAAAAAAATTTAAAGCAAAGCACCAGGCAGACCAGGACAAGACCAAACAAAGCAAGTCTGACAAGCGTCAGTCCCAAGGACATGCAAAGGTACTTGCAAAAACAGTGTGGCTTGTTACCAGCAGCAGCAATATGGTGTTTGCTGGGCTACAGGGCTGCAGAGGTCTAAAGGGAGGGGTAAGTCTGTAAAGGAAAGGATGACAAAGAGAAGTAAGACTTGAGAAGAGTTCCCCTGTTTTTATTCTAGGAATAAGCTGTTACTTGACTGCTCATATCCAGACTGTTTTACCATTTGGGCAAATTTTTTTAGAATGTTTCCTGTTTGCCACACCATCGCGCAAAGACTTTATTGCTTAAAAGGTGGTAGTAAAGTATCTTCATTGAAACAAATACAGTCACTTCTGAATCTATATCGAACTCGGTTCAGTGATCGTTCTGGCTGCAGTTATGCCTGCTTTCTGTCAGACAGTGGGGTAATTTACTCAAAATGTTCCAAATAATTTTCACAGAAAGTTGTTCTCCAAATTTATCATGCAAAAAGTGAGCTAGAAATTTTATAGTGAATTGTATTTCTGTAACTTTTCATAGAATAAAATAATAATCTGTTTAAACTAGTCTTTTGTATCCTTTTTATGGGTGTTATGCATAAATGCCTCCATACAAGAGATGGTAAAAAATAAATAGTAGTTCTGTTCATTTGACTTAATCAGTTATTAACAGTTACAACATATTACAATGGGAATTTGTGATTTTAGTGTGCCTTTTCTGTTCTTCAGCAGATTATGACAAAACCTACTGACGTAGATTTTAGTTGAAAGGACAAGAGAAAGTTCTTGCACTGAACAGCTTCAAGTATGACTAGGCAAAAGATTTAAAGATTGGCGAACAGGAATGTTAATAATCTCATTTTACAGCTGAGAAGACTGTGTTATAATTGGTTGTAGGAAAGTTGTCAAGCTTTACTTTAATTCATTGTTTTTGGAATAATATCTTGGCTTTTCCATATTGAGAGCTTTCTCTCTGTCTGAGGTATTTCTTTAAAGCATGTTTGCCATCATATATTATGGGTCTGGGACAGTTGCCTGTGATTATATGATTGCTCATGAATGCTCTGCTAATGGTATTTTTCCTGAAGAAAAATATTGACTCATTTGTTTTGAACTCCTACTCCACCCACATGTAGTAGTGTAGAATTATGTAAATTTTGTAAATGAGAAAAGTAAAGTTCTACCAAGTGTAATAATGTTTATTTAAATGTGGGTATCTCGTATTTCAGCTTGTTTTGAATGATTGTTGTGGAAGTCCTGTTGCAGCATGTGTGAAGATTTAGCTTTTTATATTTGATTCTTAAAAAAATTGTCCTGTAATAAATTGTAACATATCAGAATATCGCCAGTAGGAGACCTTTTGGTTCTAATTAAACAAACTCAGTCTTACTTCCTTTTATCTAATTCAGATTTACTGTGTTTGTTAACATTTAAATATTTTCATTTTACATTTTAATTTATGTGCTTTTATAAAATACCTGGACTTACAAAATTTATATTTCTCTCAAATCAAGACTGGCAAAAGTAAGAAGGATTTTGTGTTAATTTTGGCCTATTCCAGCATACTTCATTCAGGTGAAGTTTCTATGCTTTTTGCTTGATAAGAATAGCAATTCACACTAGGTACATTAAACATATTGTAGCTGTTTTAAATCACATGTCCATTCGTTTCAAACTCTTTATCAATTAGAAGGACTGTGTATTACATTGAATTTAAAGTATTACTTCATCAAAAAAGGCATAGAAGAGTTAAAAATGCTTCATTGCACACACACACACATAAAAGAGAGTAACATTGTAAGGATTTCGGCAAAAGAAGATGGTGTTGGTCTCTTTTAGTACATCCTTTATTTTTGTTGTAAAATCTATATTGATTATACAGTCTTTTTATTATTACTGATTTTTTAAATAGCAGATTTGCTTGTGAAAAAATTGAAACTTAGCTACAAAGGATGAATTACAGTACATGCTATTCCAGGAGTACAGTAACAAACATACAAAGCTTAAATGAATGTGCATTTAAGCTTCAATACAGGCAAATACCTTTCAATACAGTTGGGGAACTACTGCAGAAACTATCAAAGTCTTGTCATGGCAATATTTAAAAAAAACATAAATTTGCTGAACAGAACTATGCAAGTTTGGAAATTTCTAGAAACTAATAAATTGAATGAATAAATAGAGAACAAAAGCTTCTGTTTTGATATTTGTTTGGTTTTTTGCTAAACATTTTCTTCACTTCATTGGCAAGTTAAGAGTTGGTATACTTGATTTTTGCTATTCTTGACTTCTTGATTTCAATGAAGGATTAGCAAATCAGTTAAAACCAGTTGTTTTAATTATCTTGTTTTAGAAGTCAAAAATCTGTCCAAGTTGAATTGCAGACTTTTTCAGAGCAATGACTTTATATAGAATATAGGAATTGTGATGTTTTGTTTAAAACTTGCAAGGATAAAATTTTGGCATATAAATCTCCTCCATTTAACTCTTACATAGCTTAAGAAGTTTACTTTTATCCTAGGAAATGTCTTTCTGATATATGGCTTTAGTGCCTGAATGGAATCAGCAGGTATGAATCATACCAGGTGATAGAGGTATGATGGAGATTGAAACAGTGATTAGGGTTCTTAATTAGCAAGAATCTACAGGCTACAAATTAGTACCAGCAGAAGTCATTAAACTACTTTATTTGAATTTAGTGACATGCATATCTAGTTTTAGGAGGCAGACAGTGTGAAGATTAAAAGAAAAAGATACGTGTTTGTGAGCTGTAATACAGATGTGTTTCAAACATTCAGAGGCAAACTCATTTTTTTCTGCTGCTATTAGAAGCTTCTGTTTGTTACTCATTAAATGTTTTTTCCTGTTCTATTTCTGTTTTTATATATGTACTGTCTTTGCTTTATTTCTTTATGATGACAGGTGTAAAGGATTTGGAATCAGAGACACATAGGGAATAACACATCTTCCTAGTTTAGCTGCTTTTACACTCACTTTACATGCAAATGCCTCCTGAGTCCAGAAAAGCAAAGTGTTCTTGGAAGATGTTCTTGGTCAGAGGACCCAGAAGGTATTCGAAGCTCTTTTGTGTTTCTGTTATGCTAGTGTGCTCTGACGGAATATAAACCTAGTGGGTTATCATATAGTTTGCAAAAAGTCTGTGGCCTGATCTTGAGCAAATGTTTGGTCATTAGGGATCTCCAAGACCTTCAGAGTTTTTTAATTACTTTAAATGTGATAATTATCGTTCTGATTCTCTCTGTAGCACTGTTACAGGAAACAAAGTCCTGTTGTGGTGTGGTATGGCCAACAGACATTAAAATTTTCTTGGGTATTGCTGTTGAATGATGTTTTGTATCAGTCTAAGCAGCAGGTTGGCAGAATAGATCGTTTTTGGTTTTGGTGTCTTTTTTTCCTGAATAATAAACTTTCTGGATTCCTCCCACCACTTCTTTCCCTCTTTTCTTTAGGAGTATAAATCACCATTTCCAATAACTTCCCTTTTTGCTTTCCTTGTATTGGAACTGTACTGTCCTACTATCTCATCTAACTATAGGAGATGGAAAGATATATTAACTGTATCATCTCTAATCACATCAAAATGACCTCTCTTAGTACAATAGACTGGTGCTTTTAGTGACCTTGCATCCAGCCTAGTTCAGATTCCTTGTTCATCATCCATGTGGCACAATCTATTGTTCATATTTTTTTATTAGAGTCTTCTTGATGGATAATATATCTAGAGTTTGTTGAATCTGACTCTCAAGATGAGTCAGTTTTACTCCTCCTCCCCCTCCTACTCCTCCTGACATTTCTGCATCAGAAGGAGTAATATTCTCTGACTCATTTTTTTTTTTTTTTTTTTTTTTTAGAGATCAAAGGGAATTCAGTCTGAGGAAACCACATCCACACGCATCAAACAGGAAACTTTCAGAATATTAGTGCAACCTACTGATCATTTTTGTGGCCCCTTACTTTCTGGCTTCTGATAGCTTCCTAGGAGGTTTTTTTCCCCTCCTTTTCTTTTTGTTTCAAGAATTGTAGATCTGAAAAGCAGACTGCTAAGGAGACTGTTCCTTTTGATTAATAAGTGAATATATTTGCTGTAGAGCCAAGAATGGAACATCTTGTAACTGTTGGCAGCGGTACTAAAAGAATAAGTATCCTCATGGAAAGGGGGCAGAGCATAACGAGAGTTTTGATCAAATGGAGAGAAGACAGTCTTAGAAAGGCTTTCAAGAGTTGTTGCATTACTGTAAACAGCTATCTATTTTCTTCTGGACATGGTCCAGTGACTGCTGGAACTAAACAAGTCATTTTCAGGCTCATATGATTTTGAAACCGGACATTTTTTTAGCTACTTGACTTCCTTTCTTCCTTTCTGGCAGAGTTAGCCTGACTTTATGTGTCTGATGCCAGGAATGTGGCATTCATATTTTTTAGCTCGGGAGGTTGCCACTGCAAATCTGCATAAGACGGCTCTCATTTTCTGTTTTGAAGTGCTCGTATTTGCACTGCTAAAGAAAACTGGAGCGTATCGTATAAGACATTTGGGGAAGCTGTTTCAGTGATTTCATCCCAAGATTAGCAGTGAGAATGAAAGTCCCCATTTGAGCATCTCCCACGCAGGGATGATAAGCGCAGGATAGTCCCCTATTTCAACTTGTCTAGTGGCTGCAGAGATATAGTAGGTCAATGCTAGTCCTCCTTCTCCACTACTACTCCTCTAAAGGAGACACCAGGAAAATAGCTGGAGCACAGCATACTCTGGCTGTCTCCCTAGTTGTGTTATGACTGGATGTTGTTCCTGAATGTGACAAAAGCATTTCCTTGTGTAGGCCTTATATTCTCTGAGCTTGGGACAGAAAACACTTCCCGGCTGCATCCCGTCATGGATCTGCTGCATCCAGCAGATTTTTGATGCTGCAGAAAATCTGGCAGTCTGTGTAGATTCACAGATTTCACAAGCTGCTCCTAAGAGCCAAAGACTACCATGCGTGAGGAAGCCATATTATTGAGGAAACCATTTGTCCAGGAATTACTGACTTTAACACTTTCAGCCATTTTATTCCCCTTCCCCCCACCCCCAAGAAAAGAGAAGGAAATGAACAAAAAAGAACATGAGTATTCATCTCAAAATCGTCCTTGAATTCAGTGGATTCTTTAGGTTATCACTACAAAACTTGTGCCTCAGACACAGCAGTGGCTTTTTGACAGACATCAGTGGAATATATTTAAAGCACAATTTTGGTACTCATAGGCAACAGTGGAATGCACTTGTTGAACCAAAGTCCCATTGGATTTATCAGGAGGATTCTAGAGCTTGTACACAAATTTCATCAACAAACATCAAGAAACTTCCTCAATTTTCTGCTTTTCTGGCTGGTTTGAAAGACAGTGAGTACAATATAAGGGAAAGCTCTCTCTAAGTATTTAGAGTTGTAGTCCTGACTAACTCTGTGTCTTAGAAGGGAGTGCATGTAATATAGTCTGTATGAATATATGTGCATGTGTGCTTGTAGTTCTGTATCTTTCAGGATCTGAGCATAACTAATTTGGCGTAAATTTTGTTATTTTAATATCTAGATGCTGTGGTAAGGTTCCTTTCTAGATTGGTGGAAGTGATTACCAAAAGAGTGATGCTCACTGGGTGATTCAAAGGAAGATTTTGCATAATAATTCCTGACAAGATATCTTCCAGTATAATACTATAAAAACAGAATATTTGGGAAGACAAGGAAACTTCATTAACTCTTAAAAAAAATAATAAAATCTATGCAACAGAAACTTTTAGTAAGATGTTAGAAATCCAGAAAGGGGATGCTTTTTTTGGGAAAAAAACCAAACCAAACCATACAAATTATAATTGTGATAAATTATATAACCATAAATTAACAATATAATTATAATATATAACTTATAACAATTATATACATACAAACAGGTATAAATTATTATATTTTTATGCGTATATAAACTTTAGGCGTATTCCTAAGTCTTTCTTTAGACGTCGTCGTCTTACTAAAAAGTTTTTTTGCATTTTCTTTTCTAAGTTTGATACAGTCTGAAAACCTTTCTATGTAAGGATACCTCTTAAATATTAATTTTGCTTGATGTGTAATGACCTATGTCAAAAGAGAGTTCAAGAGAATATGATTCTTTCTATCATTATATGAGTAAATGGATACCGTGCACATGGAGGAATGTTAGTATACTAATGTGAGCTATGTTATTGGACTCATAACTTGAGTCAGAAGTGACATTTCCCAGATCAGGACTTTAGGTATGTGCGAACTTTATTAAAATTGTGAGGCTTTCATGAATTCAGCCCCATGAACACTAAAGTTTCACTGCTGAGGAGTTGCCTGATTTGATTACTCCGAGCACTGCTGGAGGCTGTTTCCTCGGAGCCACAAAGGCTTCGGTTCCTGCTCTTGGGCAGCTGCATCTCCTCAGCTGCTGGGACCGGGCTGCAGCTGGTCCTTTTGGAGGCAGCGAGGACTGCCGTGGTGCTGCCAGAGCTGCATGGTGTCCTCTTGCCGGTAGGAAGGGTGTAGGATCTTGGAAGGCAAGGCTTCTGTCTCCTCACATGGAATTAAGATCCAGTTTCTGCACTGGCAGGAACACAATGTCTTGTAGCCAGGATGGGTATTTGGTTTCCTACCTGGTGCAGCATTTCTGTGTCCTTTGGCAGATAGCAAAGACGAGGACATCACTGCATCTCCTGGCTGACAGTCAAGACTCGATTCTCACTGGCTTTGAGGAAGGGGGAGAAGGGGAAGGAAAGCTTTTAGTGTTTGAGTTTGCACTGATGTACTTAATTTGTAAGTAGACAGGTGATGGTTCCTGCTGTGTATAAAATAATGCCCAACACTGATAAAACACATTATTAATTTCAATTGAAAATGGCTTAGCTTCTCCATAAGACTGAAAAGAAAATTAAGGGCTGTCTAATATATGTTTTCTGCAAAATGCTCATTTTGTTCCTTATCTTCAGTAAACAGATCTTTTGATGTGATTTTATCACAAATTTTTATCATAAATTTTATTAGTCTTCCAGGTTTCCTTTCATACTGCTAGCTATTCATAGAGTGTCTAAAACATTGCTGTGTAATAAAATTAAAACTTTGCGAAAAAAACAACCCCTACTAGCAATAACAATAATAAGAAGAATAAATCTCTTGCATCTGGTTGGGAAGTTGACTATGCTTGTGAAAATTTAGACTTGTCTTTATAGCAAATGATGGCTTTGAATTGCTTTGGCATATTATATTCTGTGGACTTACAATGTCATTAGTTTAATATTTATTACGCTTCATTAACTATATACAAGTTGCTAAATGATTTCATTTTCATAAATGGAAGTTGTCTTTGCATAATTCTAATAATTAGGACATTTTACTTAGAACTTTGCTCTGTCTCAAAGTCAGTGAGAAGAAATTTACTGTTAATAAGAAAACCTGCTACTATTAGAGAGCTATTAAACATAGTTGAGTATTTTTCTTGGGGCCCAAGCAGATGTTGAAGCAAGTGAAAATAATAAGATTTTTATATTAATTTGTAAATACTAATGCTGCTCATTTTGGGTAAACAAACCAAATTCATATGTTTCAAAACCATTTTGTGTCAGTAACCTTGTTTCCTGGAGTTAGGAGTTACTTCCTTCTGGTAACACTTCATGTTGCAAACATGCATGTTATAATAAACAAAGAGCAATCATAAGCTGATGTTTAAAATAGGCTATTACAAACATGCTTTGCTTTTAGATGGATTTTGTATGTACCTGTCATACTTGTCATGAAATACTGGGATTTCTCTGCAAGAAAAGATGTCATCTTTGGATAAAATGATCTCAGGGTGAAATATCAATAACTTTAATTATTACTGAAAACAGGGCTATTCTTGGCTCTCTTACACATTGTTTTTATTAACTAAGTTCCACCAGTTGACACATGATGAGTAACATGTCCTGTATCTTGTTAATAAGTACAGCAAATACCAGTGAGAATACAAAAACTTTTAGTCTATGGTTGTGCCTAGGTCTGTTTTCTTGTAGAGCGAACCAAGAGGAATTTGGAGTCACGATGGTTAATGAAGCTGTGAAGGAACACTGTTACCCTGAGTCAGGCGTCAGCAAGGATTGTACCAAATGATTAGATTGGATGTACCAAAGGATTAGAAAATGTCAGTTATAATTGAGGAAAATCTTTTAGTTTGTCTTAAAATTTCACCTGCAAAAATTGGCTAGCATCTGATAGATAAAATAAAAACTGATATAAAATAAAAAGAAAATGGTTATATAGGTCTTACTATTCAAGATTAATGTATAATGCAAAAAAAAAAATATTAATAATGTGACAAAAGTGAGTATTATGATGGTTTCAATAATTCAGAAGAGTAATAACATGGAGAGAAACTTATCTTTTAAAAATGAGTGATCTTCAATTTACTATTTCTCTTTAAAGCATCATTTATTTCTACTAGCCTCCAGCTGAGTTACAGACCAGGAGGATAAGCACTAAGGACTGCAACTGTACCAAGTGTCCTTGCTGAGATACTGTTTAGTTTCTTGTAGATGAGGCTGTATTAATACTAAAATAACCTTTAAAAGGCTTCTACTCCGAAATGAACAATGTTTAAACCAATGCTATTATTGAATGATAGTGAGATATTTTTTAAATGCATGGTTTTGGAACTTTTCCCATCTTTTCCCATCTAATTATTATATGCTCTTTTTTTTCTCATTTTTACTTTAAAAAAACCCAACCCAACCCAAACTGCATTCCCAAAAGGATGGTTATTTTGGTTGCCCACTGTTTTGTAGTCAAGGCTTGTCATTGATAGACTTAGTCTCTGGACATCATGGAAGAAGCAAAACGTCCAAACTGGTACTTGTAGATATCTTAGACACATGGGAAGAAGACCAGAACAGAGGTCCAGATGCAGAAGAGTGAGGCTTGCAAAGCATTTTGAAGAATAGACTTATAATGGGACCTGGAAAGTCATGATGTCGCTGACATGTAAATATGAGTCTGTGTGCAGAAACCAAAGTATTTTTCTTCTGAATTTGTAGACTTAGTTGTTTGGTTTAATAGTCATCCTGGCTTACTGTATCAATGACTATGCTGTAAAAATATCTCCCCTCAAAAACCCCCTCCTTCTGATGAATACAATGTGTCATTAGCTCCCTTTATGTGATTTAATATGGAAATTATTTTAAACAAAGTAAACCATAGAATGAGTTAATGGCAAAATGAAGCTGTTGTCAGCACACCTTGGCCCTTAGACCTTCTAAAATATCAAGACCACTTTGAAAAAAGCCCTGAAGCCCAGCCTTTTGATTTTAGCCTTATCCTTCCCATAAGATTATTTATTACACGGAACTGAATTATTTATTTTTGTTTCTTTTTTTTTTTTTTTTTTTTGGTTAACATGAAATACTTGATGTGATTTTCCTAGAGGGACCACTTGAAGTTTGTGGTAAGCTATTGGTTTCTTGGAATTTACTCCTTTTTGTATCCTGTTGGAATTGTGGCTGACCTTATTACATCTTCCATTAAGTAGTTTTAATGTACTTTCCCTTGTCTAGTCAGTCGTAAGTGTGGAAGCAAAATTCTTTTTCCCTTCCCAGTATGTTTAGCTTGTTGATGGCTTTTACTTTGTTTTTTTTTTCCTCTGTTTTCCTGTTCCTTCCACCAAGTTCATTTTACAAGAGCCTCTAATTCCTTACTTCTTTCCCTTCTTGTAAAAACAAATACAGGGCAACTGGTCCAATAAGTTACTTAGAGATCTCCTGTGTTTTTCTTTATATACTGTTTTTTTCATTGTCTAATGTATTTTTCCTAAAAGTTTTGAAGTCACATGCAGTATGGTATTTTTTAGGGAAAAATATGTAACTTTTTTTAATCAGAAACTGAAAGCTAAAATTCAGTTTCCTTCCTCCTCACACTTTTCCCCTGCTCCAGCATCGGTCCTTCCCAGAGTCTGCAGTCTCCGTGGGCCACAGTTCCTTCGGGAAATACCTACCTGCTCTGGCATGGAGGTCCTCCACGGGTTGCAGTGTGGATATCTGCTCCACCATGGTCCTCTCCCTGGGCTGTGGAGGGGCAGCCTGCTTCACTGTGGTCCTTTCCAGGGGCTGCAGGGGAATCTCTGCTCCGGTGCCTGGAGAACCTCCTCCCCCTCCTTCTTCACTAACATGGGTGTCTGCAGGAGTGTTTCTCACACTTTTTTTCTTTTCCCTCTTCACTGGTCTTTGGTGGTTTTGCCCTTTCTTAAATACAGTTTCCCAGAGGCGCCGCCATCTTGGTTGCGGGGCTGAGCCAGGCCCTGTCAGCTGGAGCCGGCTGGAACTGGCTGTATCCAGCATGGGGCAGCCCCGGCCTCTCCTCACAGAGGCCGCGCCGCAGCCCCGCTGCCAGTGCCTGGGCACCGACAGCCTGTTCAGTGGACCAGAACTGATTTTGTCCAACAGCTTAGTAAGTGATTTGTCATCTTTCCTTCTCTTCTTTCCTTTGTTCCTGATGCATGTTTGTAGGCAGGTGTCTAAGTGAAAGGTGGTACAGTGCATTGCATGTGATTGATGTTAGGGCCTGTGCCATTGGAACTGACAGTGGCACTGTGGATCAACCACCACAGTGATGGGACCTTCATGCTACATCTGAACCTACATAGAGTACAGTAGGGTCTTAATTTCATTCTACAATTTGTCAGCTGGTAGTGCTGAAAGAAGTTGTCTGGACAGGCCTCGGAGATACATCCTGCTAAAGTGTAATGCTGCCTTAGGAGCTTCTGAGTCTCTCTTGCTTGTCACACTGAAGTAACACTCTGCCGAAGACTGAGTATCCTGAGTCATAGTTTCCAGCCCTGACATCTCTGAAGAGAACTAATGAAATAAAATTTCAAGTTGCTTTTTTATTGAAATGCAAACCAAGCATTGGCAGGAGAGGGGAAAAAAATCCAGAAGAAAACCCAACACAATACAACAAAAAAACCTTCTCAGTCCTTGAAGTATCAATTGACTTTTGATCCAGTCAGCTATTTCTGCTTTCTGCAAGAATTGATTTTTGTCTTACGTAGAAGGACGTAAGTTTGATCCTTGAGGCAGATTCAGGTTGATAAAATCCTAACACATTTCATTCAGTGGTGTCTTGAGCCTGTGTTACATTTTTGTGTTACATGTTGAGTGTGTTACATTTTTATGCAAATGTATTAAAAGTTTTGGGGACTAGAGTGAGAGAGAGTAAGCACTGCAAATTGAATCTGGTGATAGGGAGGTGATAAAAGTTTATCTGGAATTGAATTAGCAGCCTGGACCTTTATTCATTGGGCTATTTGAGATGCTTGGGCCTGAGATTTTTCGTACATTGTCGGTAATTTTATTCAGAATTTGGTATCTAAGTCTCATGTGGCTGAAAAGATACTAATTGTGATTTTTTTAACAGAGTGAGTAGTATCTACTGTTATTTTGTAGACAGCAGATGGAATGGAGGAGCAATAAAAATTTGTGTTATTTTTCAATGGTAATCTTTTTCCACATGTCTCAAGCCCCTGAATTTCAGGGCAGGGACTGCGGGAATGAAGTCCCTCCCGTTGTAGAAAAATATCACGTTTGAGACCACCTTGAACAACCGGTTGGTTTGAGACCAAGTTGAATATACATAAGTGCATGGCATCAGCAAGATGCATCCCAGGGTCCTGAGGGAAATGGCTGATGTAGTTGCCAAGCCCCACTTAATCATATTTCAAAAGTTGTGGTAGTCAGACAAAGTCCCCAGTAACTGGAAAAAGGGAAACATCCTGTCCATTTTTAAAAAGAAGGACTCTGGGAACTACCAACCAGCCAGCCTCACTCTCCATGCCTGGTAAGATCGTGGTGCAGATCCTCCTGGAAGACATGTTGAAACCTATGGAAGACAGGGGATGTGATCAGAGACAGCCAACATGGCTTCACCAAGGGCAAATCATGCCTGACTAACCTAGTATTCTTCTACAATGTGGTGACTGCATCAGTGGACAAGAGCGATGGACGTCATCTACCTGGACTTCTCTGAGGCCTTTGATATGGTCTCCCACAACATTCTTGCTGCTAAATTGAATAGATTGGGGGTTGATGGCTGTACTGTTAGATGGCTAGGGAACTGGCTGAAAGGTCATGTCCAAAGAGTTAGAGTCAATGGCTCAATGTCCAAGTGGAAACCAGTAAAGAATGGTGTCCCTGGAGAGTCCGGACTGGGACCAATACTATTTAATATCTTTACCAATGACATAGGCACTCTAGTGCACCCACAGGAAGTTTGCAGATGATACAAGCTGAGTGATGCAGTTGATTTTCTTGAGGGAAAGGACACTGTCCAGAGGGACCTTGACAGGCTTGAGGAGGGGGCCCACATGAACCTCATGAAGTTCAACGAGGCCAAGTGTGAGGTTCTGCACCTGGGTTGGGGCAATCCCCAATATCCATACAGTCTGGGGGATTAATGGATTGAGAGCAACCATATGGAGGAGGACTTGGGGATATGGGTGGATGCAAAATTGGACATGAACCAGCAGTGCCCACTTGCAGCCCAGAAAGCCAACTGTATCCTCGGCCGCATCAAAAGAAGTGTGACCAGCAGGGCGAGGGAGGTGATCCTGCCCCTCTGCTCCGCTCTTGTGAGACCCCACCTGGAGTACTGCATCCAACTTTGGGGTACCCAGTACAAGAAAGACATGGAGCTGTTGGAGAAAGTCCAGAGGAGGCCATGAAGATGATCAGAGGGCTGGAGCACCTCTCCTATGAGGACAGGCTGAGAGAGTTGGGGCTGTTCAGCCTGGAGAACAGAAGGTTCTGGGTAGACCTCGTTGCGGCTTTTCAGTACTTAAAAGGGGCTTATAAGAAGGATGGAGAGAGACTTTTTACCAGGGCCTGTAGTGACAGGACAAAGAGCAATAGTTTTAAACTGAACAAGGGTAGGTTTAAATTGGACATAAGGAAAAAATTCTTTATTATGAGGGTGGTGAAGCACTGGAACAGATAGCCCAGAGAATTTCTGGATGCCCCCTGCCTGGAAATGTTCAAGGTCAGGTTTTATAGTTCTAGCTGAAGATGTCCTTGCCCATGGCAAAGTCCACCATTGGAGTAGGTGATCTTCAAAGGCCTCTTCCAACCCAGACCATTCTATGATTCCATGATTCTGTGAATTAACCACAACATTTTTATAACAATAGCTGGACTACTGATAAGTCATGTTATTTTAGTACTTAAATGTTACTGTGATAGATATGAAAGATATGGTAAGAGTCACTTTGAGAGAGAAGGTAAATTAGAAGACTCAGTAAATTCTCTCTCTGTCTCTATATATACACATAATTTTTTAATAGTGGTATGCCGTTTGGCCTATTTTTTCCAGTATTTCAGTTGCTGGCACAATACTGAAAAAAAAGTAAATTCTTCATTTATTTTTCTCAAGTCAGTTTTCAATAATTTACTTTTTATTTATCTATTTTGGTAACCACAGTGAGGGAATAATACATGAATTGCAATTACTGGAGTTGTAAACAAGCGTTCTCTTTAAAAGGAAAATGTAGATAGCTTTCATTGAAAGACTACACTTAAAAGGTATTTTTTGTGGCTGAAAAGTAACGTATAAATAAATGCATTCATATTAATAAATGCATTCATATAGGTGATACCATTGGGATAGAAAAGGAGGAAGCAATTAACCCCGGTCTTTTAGCTACTTAAAGTAGTGATTCTGTAATCTCCCCCTCTTTCTTTATCCCTACCCTTCAGCATGGAAGAAATTTTTTTAAATGAGTAATGCTTTAAAAATGGTGGCTGAGAAAAAAAGGATTCTCTCCATGCATCTGTGTCATGACAACTGAAGTTTACAGGTAGCTTGGTATCTGCATGCATCCTACAACATATAAATTTCAGCTAAGAACTTGAGCAAATCTACTTTTACTGTGATCTGTTTAGCAACGGAATGAAAATAATAACTTGCCTCTAGAATGAAATTTCAATCAAGAATAGTTGCTTGGATTACTTTCTGTAAACTGCAAAGCCATGCTTCTGTCAAACATAAAACACTCTCTCTCCCTTTCCCTTTCTAATGTCAGCACTAAAACCCAACAAAAACATACTTACTTTAACAAATATACACATGCAGTAAAAAGAAATTGAGACAGTTATTACTCAAATTTGGTATTAAAATTCAAGCTCAATTTTAATTATAATATTTCTTTGACGTTTTATTCCACTTGTTTGTTTTGTTTATATCTATGCTTAATGCAGTATTTAAATAATAATAAAAAAATAAAAGTGGGAAAATTACTTTGTACTACTCGGAAATCTAGCCCAGTTGATCTTTGCATAAAATGTATTGATAAAGAAGTATGTTCATTATTCATGTTCCAGTAAGACTCAGTGATTTCTAAAATTGAGTAACCATGGAAACACAACTGGGTAACATAAGGAAGAAAGTGCAGGGGTAAATTTACAGTTAGTCTTTTAATCAAAAATTATGATGTTTTTATTCTGTTTTTACAGTATAATTGAGCACAGTTTTTTTAATTAATCTCTTACCAGTTTAAATGTGTGCAGATATATTTTTTTATATATATATGCATACAGATATAATGCGTATATATGAAATATAGTTGAAATAATTTTTTATTTACTTTTGTTACAACCTTTTTTCTGATTTCTTTTAATTCAGAAAATTCTAGCCAGAAAACTTACCAGCTTCTCCCCCTTAATTTTTGTTTCATAGAACGTGGTTTTTTTTTTTTTTTTGTAAATGAGAATTTGAGAATCCTTCCTGACTTATAAATTAATTTTAAAAGCCAAATTTGTAAAGCATTATGTGATAGAGTAGTCTAGTAGTCAGAGCATTAGGAGGATCACAGATGGATTATTGGACAAAAGTGTAATAAAAATGTTACAAATGTAAGGTAAAGTCAGTTTCTTGTTACTGTATAAAGCATATGTTGTTTTTAATGTGATAAATTGCAGAACTCGTAGGGTTTTGTGCAGTACTTGGCACACATTTCAGTGTCTGTCTTTTATATTGCTTGTGATTGTGGACTGAAAATATGTATTTGTTTTTTTAGAAAAGTATGCCCCAGGTATTTCTGGACTATGCTATTCATATAATGACCTGCTGGGTAATGTTTTCTTTTCCGTATGTCACTGTGAACCTCAACCTGCTATCTTTTCTTAACATTTTTAATCCACATGAGGATATACCTCCTTGAAAATGTCTTGAGTTCTGTGGGGTTAATAGCAGCAATTTTTAAAATTGTTCTTGCTTTCACTATCTAAACCCCATAAGATTAAATATGTTAAGCAATAAGGGCAAAGAGAAGATTTTGAGCTTCTCTACTTTAAACTTTTGAAATTTGTAGTTTGTGACTTTCTTTGAGATAAGAGTGTTTGTCCTTCTGTCTACATTCGGCATTTGTTGCGAAGGTCTTTCTTCCTGAGTCTTTTCTTTTGCCCACATTTCCCGCACTTGTCTTCTCCTGTCACGTATAGGAAATGAAATAGGAAGCTAAGTCCCAAAATGTATTCTCTTGGTTCTGGTGCAACCTCTAAAATGCATCAAACATCAAGCTATGCCCACTGTGAGCAATTCATGAAGAAATTGCCTCAACATTTTGATCACAGTCAGGCTTTTATTATAAAAGTAGCTGGCATAGAAAGCCACCTTTAGAAGTGTGAAAACAAGCAACACAATGAAGTAAAAATGATAAAATTGAGCACAGTGCTGGCACAGTACAGCTGCTGTCCCTGGCAGTAACTGCTGCCTTCAACAATAGTCTACGACTGCCAGGAAAACCCCACTCACTATGGGGAAGTAATTTCTGCTGGTTAACTTTCATTTTAATATCAAAGAAGAGTTCAAGCCAGAATTCCATGTGTGAAAAACTGTGAACTTTGACAGTTTTTGTGTGTCCATAAAATGGTCTTATGAAGGGGCCTCCTTTATTTTTAAGATTTACCTAAAGGAACACTTTATCCCGTCGGGCTCCGTAAGTAATTTTCTGTGTATTCTGAATGAATGTTGGTGACAGGGCTTTCCAAAGAATATATTTGGAACTTTAAGAAAAAAAGAAAAGAAAAAAAAAAAAAAGAGTCAAGTAGACATGCAAATCATTTGCACTGTAAAAGGTGAAGTCACTTCTTCCTTCCCTGAAGTTTGTTTGGTAGGGGTGACACCTCATTTTCAGTCGAACAGTCTGTGGTATGGCAATACAAAAGCACAATGCTATCTTTCCCATAATTTTCCTAGTAAGGGTTTATACACTTATACTTACTACTGGCTTTCATCTCACTGAAGGGTGAATTTAAGTCCATTTAAGTAATTTTGTATCTTGGCAGTATTCTGAAGTTCTACAAACCAGAGTCAACAGACTCGGTAGCTCTTTGCCTATCACTTATAAGCTGGCTCGTGCTTTATAGTATACAGGGGAGGCATATATGCTGATGAACTCTAGATCTGACCTGCCTGCTGGCTTAAAACAAGTAAGTGTCCTCCTCGTTTGGACTTGCTAGTCACTATGGACCCAATTATCCGTTGTCTGCCACCTCTCATGGTCATTTATAGCAATGTGAGAAAGTATATAATACTACCATGATTTAAAGTCACTTCATCCTTGGCATGCTTATATGACAAAGACTACAAAAATTACGAGGCAATGGAGTATCAAGCAATCGATATTTGTGATATCAGACCTTCAGTGTTGCAGGAAATCTAAATTTAAAATTGATGAGTGTCAAACCTTAGAAGGAGCTAGCTGTTTTCTAATGAGCTTGCAGAGGTGAGGACCAAAAAGCACTCATAGTATCCTGAAGTAAAGGTTTAATCTGGAGGATTAAACCTCATGAGGGCATCAGGACACTTTCTAGTGGAATCGTTACACCAAGGAATAAATTGCTACATCATTACAAC
Organism: Balearica regulorum gibbericeps; assembly: GCF_011004875.1. Lineage (NCBI taxonomy): Eukaryota > Metazoa > Chordata > Aves > Gruiformes > Gruidae > Balearica > Balearica regulorum. The sequence goes on from NC_046184.1 coordinate 19,023,982, forward strand.
TCTAGAAATAAGACATCTTTAAGACACCTTAGCTATATGGAGGTTGAACTTAGATTGGGATATATTAAAGATGAGACTAATTTAGATATCTTCAAGACTTTTCTTAGCTGTATCTAGGAATTTTTCTCTCCTATTTTTTTTTTCTTCAGCCAGACTAATTTGCCCAAATGTGTTCTTCCTTCCAAGCAGTTGTCAAGACAGAAACACCCAAGAATTGAATCTCTGTTAATTTCTGCAGCTTTGTAAACATTAGTATTTTCTAAATTTTAATTATTTGTATTCCTTTTTTGAAACCTCTTTTACTTACATTTTAAGTTTCGGGTTTTGTTTTTTTTTCTATATTACCATCTTAAGCTACTGTGACTCATAGTTTGGGAAAATATATGCTGTTGTGTCGTTTTAATTTTCCCTCTTTTTAAAATGTGTCTCCTGTAAACATAATGAAAAGATGTCATCACACAGTGATTCTCTTAACCACTACTTCACATTACCTGCTAAAGTCAATGAGGTGAAAACCATTCTAGCTTCCTGTTGTAATGGAGTTTGTTCAAAATAGAATCCTGTTTTGGTCAAAAGACAACATACCACATATAGAGATACAAGAACATAGTCTAATTAATATCTTCACAAGCATGTTTGTATGTAAACAAAATGCAAAAAGTAGTTATTAGTCCAGCTACAAAAATGCAAACACATTATCTCATTAATAACACCCTTAAAATGGTTATAGAAATGGTTTTAGAAAAAACCCACCCTCATGTCTTTATTGTGGTGTTGTGCTCACCTTTCCAGGCTCCTTTTGGGTCCTCATGTGGATGGTTTATGGCTTCTCCCAGCCTGCAGTGGGTACAGTTGCACAATCACCATCCTGAGGCCTTTGCTGGGTGAGGTATGATGTTCATGGTGGAGGTCCACACCTCCTCAGTCCTGGGACCTCCTTGGGTTTATTTTTATGTGTTTCCTTGCCCTGGGCTGCTGCCTTCTGGCTGCTCTCAGCTCAGGGCACAGCTTGTGGCCCTTTACTAGGAGTGGCAGAAGTTGACATTACTGGGCTACAATTTATTTTTAAAAGCAGTTTTGGATAGAGTCAGCCACGTTTATTTTGGTGAGGATGGAACTACATCTTCAAGCAAAACATCTGCCCCACTGATTCAGAGAGCCAGGTTTATATTTCCAAGACATTTTGGATTTTTTGTTCCAGTTTGTGTCATGGTCTGTCTCACCATTCCCTCCAAATACAAGATCTTTACCATGGAATTAGCTGAGTAGCAGCTTATTTCCTGCAGCACCCGGGTGTAAAGCTGCCTATAAGCACTACCTACAGCATAAGAAACATGAAATAGAAGATGGGAACTGCAAGGAATACTGAAATCCTTCTGAAATTTGCATGGTAAGTCAGAACAGCGATGCATGAGTGGCTGACAAGACGTGGATTTAGGTAAGTGAAAAGGAGCAACCAAGGTCAGTGATACAGGTATAGGATGAAGGAGGGTGGACAGCAATTCAGCGCTGCTCAAGCAATGAAGGGAATGACTATTTGGGGATGGCTGAGGTGCAGGCTGTTGTTACTGAGTCAGGATTTGGTGCATACATGCGCATATGTGTGTGTGTGTAGGGAATCTGCAACAGAGCTGACTAGCAGAAGTTCTCATGCTGTTTCCAGATGTGTGGAAATGGAAAGAGCACTGGTAAAAGCTGTAGCTTCAGATGCAGCAGCACAGCTTGCCTGCCTCTTGATGCCCCATGAGCTTCCTTCTCTGTGTAAGATCCACAGTTTTTTTTCTTATTGTTTAATCATATGATAGCTCTGTTTAATAGCCCTAATACAGGATGGCAAAGAGTCAAGACAGCAATAGGAGATGAATGGCATTTCTCTGAACTTAAGGATGAACAGTGGGTCAATGGAGTCTCCTGTGGAGCAGATAGAGATATGTGCATATTAGAGTGCATTAAAATTTGATTTTTCAACCTTAAGTTATTGTACATACACAGTGGTAGAGAAGATAAGGAGAACTAAAAAGTCAGGAGATAGACTAACCCTTCTCTAAAAAACAATTTTATCTTCTGTAAAGGAAATGTGTGATGACTTGGAGATCAGTCTTTTGGAGGTATAGGGGACAATATATGATTTTTGGGGGGTTCTTGAAATAGTAATATTATTTTCCTTAAGTATGGTATTCTGAAATACTTTTCCAAATTCAGGAAAAATTATTCTCATTAACCCTTAAGACTCTTGGTGGGATTTGTATTATTATTGTCTCTCAAGAGACAAGTAGGACAGGATATACTATCTTTAAAAAAAAAATAAAAATTGTAGCATTGTGCAAAGAAGAAACTGGTATGTAATAAATATATCTTTAACTGATGGCTTGAAACTGATTTTCAAGCCAAAGTACATATCTTCTTTGGACCATGCTGTTTTCCCCAGTTTTCTAATGCTTATGTAGCTCCTACATCTTGTTTGTAAAGAGGTAGCTTTAGTTTGAAGTTTTGTTTCAAAATGGAATTAATTTTAAAATCTCAGAAATTTTCAAAACTGAGGAATGTCTCTCTAAGTTAGCTTTAGTTCTGCACTGGGCAATAGCAGTGCGTCTCTCAGTCTGAGTTTCCAAGGGTAAATTAATAAGGAGAAACATTCTTCTGGAAGTACTCTGTCGTGCTCTCTGCAGACAGACAGAAATGGTATTTTACCAGTTAGACTCTGTAAACATTTTTTTTTTTTCTTCTTTCTTCTTCTTTCCAATCAAGAGAGCTAGTAAAACTTACCAGAATCCCAGACTGGGTTTGAGAGAGTGGTGTAGCATATCTCAATCCATCCTTACCCTCAGAAGCAACAGCTTCAAAATGTGAAAGTGGCAGTTTTTGTTTGCTGCACTGCACTGCAGTACCAGCTCCTTTCCAAGCAACAGCTGATCACTGCACCCTGCTTGGTGTGTGGTGGCAGTGGAAAAATCTATGTGTGTGTGTCGGTGTAAACATGTGTCAGCCTATTGTGCCAGCTTCCAGTTGTAAAGGCAATAGATGGGGCTTTACTGCCTATTTATTAGTAAGTCCTGATTTATGGGGAAGTATTAAGAATCAATGATCCATCAAATGTAGGACCTGAGTTTCCTAGAATACTGCTTGTTAGTTTGCTTATTGCTTCTTCATACTGATAGGTATTTCTGTATTGATATATTTCTGTGTATTAACTGCTTTATGGCTCCCCATGGTGGAACAAATTTTTCGCTTCTTAACTTGTGAAATGCTTGAACTGTTAATTCTAGAACTGTTTCATTCAGTGGTTATAGAATGCATCATTTCTAGTAATTTTGAAATGTTTAACATAGAAACCTTTGAACCCTCCTCTTCTTCAATTTAGCAAGTAAACAAATTTGCTGTTGGAGGATGGGTTTGAAGATGACTGCCAAAGATCATTGTCAATGAACTGTTCTTAAGCAATTAATTCTACTGTTGATCAAGTTAATTTATGTTTTGCTGTGGGTATGAGCTGGGGTGTTTGGAATCCTTTTAGCTTATGCATAGTAAAACTGGCAGAACATATATGCATCTATTTTCAATACTGCCAAGCTTCAGTTGTGCACCTATAAATGAATTTTCTCAGCAGGTCTTTTATTCCAAAAGAGGTGGATTGTATTACTGTGTTTGCATATCTAGTGGCACAGTTGAGGGCACATAGTGAAAACAGAATTTTCTGCTGTAGGTGGTGTTGTTAGTGCCAATCTTCAAAAAGACTTGGAAAAGTGGAGAAGAAGGATGATATTATAGATGATGAAGAGAGTTGGGATTTGAAATAGTTTCATCCTGCCACATTCATTGTGTGAGACTGTGAACAATTCACACTGTCTCTGTCAATGCATTTGTAAAGTGGTAAAAAAATATAGTTACCTTGTAGAGACTTAGTAAAGATAAATGAATCATATTTGAATGGTGTTTTGGGAGATTTGAACCAAAGATACTATCATTTACTGTAAGTGTTGAATAGGATTTAAGGTGGAGGAATGTTTATTGCGATATACTGGGAAGATAGTATTTTTGGGGTATTTATATACATTCTTTTGGTATTTGATCTACTTATCTGTTCTCCATCCTTACCATGTGCAGTTCAAAAATCTTTTACCATACTCTTTTATTCAGCTAAATTTCTTTCTCCAATTGTTACCTTTCCACTTTTTCCGGCTGACCTTCCTGGATCAACATGCCCGTTCTTAAAGATGATGTGGTTGACAGTTGTCCCTCATGAATTATCTCCTTCTGTCTGTATCTCCTCTTCTATGCCTCCACTGCCTGGACCTCTACAGGTACAAAAGAAACTCAAGACTCTCCAAAATTATCATGTACTTTTTTTTTTTCTTTTTAAAATTTGTTTTTCCTTAATAGGAAAAGCTTATCTAGCTCAATAGCTATTTTTTTTCAGAAATTTTGTGCTGACCAGTTCACATCTATTTATTTTTAATTACTTATTTGAAAATCTGAAGGTAATACAAAGTTATTTGAAAATCTACTTTGGAGGCTGTTTTGACATATAATTTTGAATTTGGTGATAGATTTGTAGAATTTTCTGTAGACAGTATGTATTCCTTCATGTTCAAGGAACTATGCAGCAAAGAAAACATTTTGTGGTTTTTTAATTAGCTGTTGTTTTTTTTTAATATCATTTCTCTTTCCAGTACAATATAAGCACTTTTGATAAGAGATTGAATATGTGCATTACAACATATGTACCATATTTAGAAACTATGTGTTCCATGAACTCAACCATGATCACAAAATTCATTAAATTTAGAGGATTGTGTATTACACATGATCCACTGGTATAATTAGGTGCAACTAGAGAATGGTAAAAAGATCCTTTGTTTGGAGTAGAAAGCATTTTTATAGTTTTGTGGATAGCATGGAGATGGGAAGAGTACTAAGCACTTCTTAGTGTCAGATTCAAAATAAGATTGATAAATTGGAGGAATGCTTTGAAATCCGTAAGATGAGGTTCAATAAAGACAAATGCTAACTATTACAACTTAGAAATGAGGAATCAAATGCTTATGTACAAAATGAGAAATCAATGTGTAGGCAGCAGTAGTGTGTAAATATATCTTGGTGTTAGAAAAGACCACAAATTAAAATTAATTAATGATGTGATTCTTTTGCATAAAAAAGGGCAAATAGCCCTGGGACATGCAGACAGGAATGTCATCATTGCTACCGAGCTTCCTTCAGTGAGTGGGATGTCACAGAAGTAGTTTGCCTGGTCTTGGGCATTAGGCTTAGAGAAAGAAATAGATGAATTGGACGGTGTCCAGAGGAGACAAACAATAACCAGCATGAAAGAAGGTTTGTTAGTGCTGAATAGAAAGGTTGAGAAGTATATATGTCAATAATACTGAAAAAAAATTGCCTTCTAATGTATGAAAGACTACTATGAGCAATTATGGTTCTGTTTCCCAAATCATAACAAATAGAACGATAATAATCAGCATACTTTATAACACTGAGGATTTGGGACAAGAAAACTCTTTATATGTGACATAGCAAAGTACTTGAAAAAACTTTTGGGTATCTGGGTCTCTGGAGGCTCAAAATACGTGAGACAAATCTGTATCAAGAATAGCCTAAGGGTATGGTGTCCTCCCCCAGAGTAAGGGGGATGGATGAGATGAGGCCTTTATTTTTCACAGTCCTAATTTTTTATGATTTTTATCTCTTCTTGCCTAATTAAACCAGTACGTGTGTGCGAGGTGTGATAATGTAAGCTTTGAAAATATTTTAATGATTCTGTAAGGCAAGGTTTTTATGAAGTTGTATTAAGAGGTTTTACATATATATGTATGTAAAATATATAAATATGCATTTACATACATACATTATAATGTGCAAATATATATTTGTAAGTCTTCATTATATATGGTTTGATAGAGAGGTGTGTGTGTGCGAGTTTTTATAAGCGAGTGAAGTTGGAAAAATAAACCAGTTCTTGGATACGTTTCTTCAAAACTGAAATAAAGCACTACATGTTGAAAATAGCTGCTCCGTTTAATTTAATTATGTTCATTTAATATACAGTTTGAGAAACAATGGTAGGGGTTTTTTTACCTGTGGGACAGTAGAAGCTGCTAGCAAGGCTAGAGGTATTCAAGTTGTTAGCTCTGTGGGATGAAAAGAGACAGATAATTATTACCTGTGGAACATGGAGGAGTTATCTGGGGAGAGAATGTGAGAGAAATAATAATGTGTCGCTTTTAGGTCCATGATTCTTAGTATCTGGCAAAGCTAGAAGTTTTAGTTCCCAAGCTTATCTTTTGGAGATATTTGGTAAGTCTCCGCTGAGAAAGAGGTTGAGTGATCATAAATGTAATACAGGTTTTATGGAAACAGTACTTCCATTAACTGCATGCCCTGCCTTTTACTGTTTTCATATGAGTTCATTCTGGCATTGGAAAGTCTGTTCACTTTGACCTACATAGTTTTATAACAGTTTTTGGTACCCTGTGTGTGTGTGCGTGCATAGGATCCATGTGTTTGATGGCTCTGTTATGTCAGGTGTTTATCCCAGTTGTGAAGAGGCACATTTTACATTTATTATTCTGGTGAAGATTTGTTTGCTGCAGTGTATGTTGATGGCAATTTTGGTGATGAGTCTGCTAAGGTGGAGGGTTGTTTTAATGTTAGGCACATGTGAGGAGGAGATTTGGGTTCCTGATTAGCTCTTCAAATTCAGTGAGACTTGTGCAAGGAGGTCAGTCTTTCCATTTTGAAAATTAGACCTCAGATTCATAGGTATGAAGTCTTTAAATCAACTTTAGTTGTTATTGAAAGTACTAATGCAGAGTGATTATCCCAGGAGTTTAGTAACAGGAGTGATTTGAGTGCTTTAAGCCTTCTCATCTTCTGAAAGAACATAATGTTTTTTGACATTAGTAAACATTAGTTTTTGCACACATTGCAATACAGCAAATATAAAAGCAATTCCAGGCTAAAGATATATATAAAAAATAAATTTTCTAATTAATGATTTCAAGGCATAGCTATAATCTGTTGCAGAAGGTCTTTTAGTCATGGATTAGGAACCGTCAGTCTGAGGAACACAGAAATTATGATTATTTGCCCTTCTAGTCATAATAAATGGAAAGGACATTCTGCCTAAATGGCAGAAGGATGTTGGTTTTAAAATAGTAGAAATCACTGTAATGTTAATAGTAGAAAAACAATATACAAATATGGTTGGTCCTATAATAGCTTTCTGTATGAACATTTGAAAATTATTATCAGTTTTAAGAGTAGGTGTGTAGTTCTGTGCTGGCAGCATGTCTCGAAACGGAGGATGGAAAGAGAAAGAAAAGGTAGTTACTGCATCCTCTGCTGCAAGGACAAGGGCCACCACTTCGAGCTGTAAATGCTACAGCAATTCAGCTGTCAGTCCAAGGGAATGATCCACCTGGGCCTTGTTGGACTGCCTGATGGAAAACCACTTTGAGACAAAAGAAGGAATCATAGAATAGAATGGTTTGAGTTGGAAGGGACCTCAAAGATCATCTAGTTCCAACCCCCTTGCCATGGGCAAGGACTTCACGTCTAAGCCTGGTATTGGTAGCCATTGCCACATGTAAAAAGTGAGCTACCTTACCTGGGCAGGACTGGTCTTTCTGAAAAGGGGGTGTCCCTTCAAGTGACCAATCAGTCTCCAGTGATAGAGATTATCTACAGAAATTCAGACTGAATCATTTATATTACCATAACTCAAAGGAAACATAGACTGTATTGAAGTATAAGATTAATAAGCTTAGGCAAGCGTGTAGGCTTTTTGTTATTTTAAACTAATTTTGTATAATGCTTTGTTCAATTTGCCAAAAAAAGGCTTCTGGATTCACTTACTGACTGATTTTAAAAAGGCTATTTGTCTATGTCATGGCCACCTGAAGAAGGGAAGGGTTTGCACGTAAGACTTCACAGTAATACGTGCTTTGATAGACAAGCTAAAGTAAATGAGGCTGCAGCCTTGTAAAATGTTATAGCGCTCAGCTATTAACAGGCTTCTTTTGGAAGTTACTGTTCATTGCAGCAGAACTGGCAGCACAGAACATACACCAATCACACCAGTGCTGTATTTCAGCTATGCCAGCAATTTCCCCAGCATTTTAGCTTAAAATGTCAAACTGAAGGCAGGCTTGTATTGAAGCATGTTGTGATCTGGGAAGGGTGGGCATGTCCCAACATATTCTGTCCTGTGGAGTCTGCCATGGCCGATACACTTGCTGGCAGAGCAGCCTGGGTGCAATCCTGTACTAGCACAGCAAAATTTTGAAGTGTTTTAATGTGAAAACTGTTAAAACTGGTTTAAGGGCAAGTGAGGCAGTTACCTGGCTGCACTGCTGCATGCAGTTTAAATATCGAGGCTAACTAGACAAGCTTAAATATGACATCCAGACTAGTGCTGCACTCACGTTAGGCTGTAGCATTTTGGGAATTGTAACCACTAGTTCTTACCTCCAAAAATCTTGTTGGAATTAGGCAGCCTCTCTGGTCACGGGCAGGGAATTACAGGGAAAAAATAACGACTAACATGTTGTTAACCAACCTTCTGCAGAAGCTTAGCTGTATCCCAGAACAGGCCACTGAGACTGGGTATTTTACTATCTTTGGCCCAGGTACCGTTGGATGAGTATAAACAACACTGGCAATGCAGCTGAGCAGCATCCAGATTGTGGTGGGTTGACCCTGGCTGGGGGCCAGGTGCCCACCAGAACCACTCTATCACTCCTCTCCTCAGTAAGGCAGGGAGGGGAGAAAGGAAGATGGAAAAGCAACCCCAAACTCGTGGGTCGAGATAAAGGCAGTTTAATGTAGCTAAAGCAAAAAGCCGCGCATGGAAGCAAAGCAAAAAGCAAAAGATTATTCTCTACTTCCCATCAGCAGGCGATGTCCGACCACTTCCTGGGAAGTAGGGCTTCAGTAAGTGTACCCCTCACTCCAGAAGACAAACATTGTAAAAAACCCAATGAATGCCCCTGCCCTGTTCCTCCCCCTGTCTCTCAGTTTCTTATTGCTGAGCAGACATCATATGGTATGGGATATCCCTTTGGTCACTTTGGGTCAGCTGTCCTAGCTGTGTCCCCTCCCAAGATCTTGCCCACCCCCAGCCTGCTGCTGGGAGGGGGGAAAAGAAACGTTGGAAAGACAGCCTTGATGTGTGCTGGCACTGCTCAGTAGTAGCCAAAACACTGGTGTGTTAGCAGTTTGCTACCTACCAATACACAGCACAGCACCATGAGGGCTGCTGTGGGGAGAATTAACTCAATCTCAGCCAGACCCAATACACAGATATACATCTGCAATGGAAATAAACTGCAAAAACTACAGATTTGAAAAAATTTACAAATAGAGAAACAGGGGAACAGACAGCCTTGAAATGCTGACACAGAGAGTGAAAATAGGAATACATTGTTTAACAGTTAAGGGTTTAAGTGGTAGATTATTCTGCAGTTACGTGATCATCACTCTTCTGCAAGTTTCCATTTCTGAGAATTGACTTTTAGGCATTGTGTTTATATGTAACATTGTGCATAACCACTACAAAATTTTATGAATTTCATATATAGACAGTTGTGGTGAGTTTGTGCTTCTGCCCTTTGTAGGCATGCATGATGCAAACCTGTATGTAATCCTCATGCTGTGCAGATGGCAACTACATTTCTGATCGCAAAATTTATGCAATAAGTGGAGGAAGACTGGCTGGCTTAGCCTGCACTGTACCATGACTCATAGGAGTCTTCCCATTTGCTTCAGTGAATGTCTGTAGGGAGAGGACGCTGGCTGCATCTTTTAAATTACAGAGCCAAGTATTGGAAGAGAGGATCTTTTCTAGAGCTGCTCATGCCTGTGAGTCTCTAGAGACAGCTGTTTAAAAAACAAAACAAAACAAAACAAAAAAATACTGGCAGCATAAAATGTTAGAAGTCAGAAAGGAGATTGCCTAGTGTTCAGTTTGATAAGTGCCATCAATTTTGAGTGTTCACAGGATTGTGTTCTGTGTCTCTACAATTAAAAAGAAAATAAGAAAAATGCATCATAGAACATTAGCATAATTATCGTAATGCAAAGACTTTGCATGCAGTCTATTAGTATTTTCCTAGCCGTCCAACTTGTGTTAATTAGCAAAGGAGCAATTTCTACATGATTTATTAGATAAGCACTGCATTTCAAAACCCCTATTTGCAGAAATAAGACCAGAGGTTCTCTAGTTCATGAAAGGAAATAGAAACTCCTTGAATTTTCTGTAATTTGAGGATGTGAGTGAAAGTAGTCATTAATGAAGGATAACAAATTGATTTGAGAGATGCAGAAAGAGACGACTGGAAAGATGATGGTCTTGATACAGACAAGATACTAAGGCCTCTCAAATCTTATTCTCAAACTAATTTAAACCAGCTGGTATGAGTACTGGTAAAAGTATAGCCACAGCAGCAGGGACCTTGGCATTCACTAGTCACAAAAATTCACCTGAACCTAAAAGCTTTGAAGCCTGAACTGAACTCCCCTTTGCCTTAGCAGTTACACTATGGTTTTGAGTTAGCTAATACCAACGCTGCCTGGTCCTGTCTGCAGGACCTCTAATGTCTCAGGGACTATTATAGCTGGATGCTGGAGTGTCCAAAATAAATGAAGGCACAGACGGTACTAATCTGAAAATATACTCCCCAATGGGTCATTTTCTATACTGCAAATTGGGGCTGTATTTTAGGCCTGTCCCAAAGATGTCTATTGATATGATAACATTGTCACATGTTATGCTTCTTTGGCTACACTCCCTCTATACAGACAGATGAAGATCACTGTATATGGGTATTTTGATAAATTTATTTTTGCTGTCATTTTGCTGATGTCTGAAATATTTTTATTTACATTACAAAACCAAACATTATGATCCAGTTGGGACATAGAGACTGTAAATATAGAGAAGATGTCAGCATGCTTTGTTATCTTGGACACCCCACCGCAGTGTCATTAACTCTCTTTCTGGTTGGAGATTATTCCCATTCAACCGTCGTGCAACACAGAATGAGTTCAGTGTCTGTCCACATCTGTGCAGATATTCAAATTGCCAAAAAAAGTAAAAGAAAAGAGAGGTGGAGAAGGAGGAGGAGGGAAATATGCCTAAGGTTACACACTGCATTACTGGTGAAGCTATTGTGTTCGTTTAGTCCTTTCTCAGTGATGCCACATTGCCTTCTACTGCCTTTTAACTCTCCTGACCTTTATACAAAACTCAGTCCCTTCAACTCTTTCATTATTTTAGTAGCTGTTCTCTGAATTGCTTCCATTTTCTCTCCATCTTTTTTTTATGGAGTTCAGGTACCCAAACTGAGTGCTATAGTTTAGATTAAATTACACTGGTTATTATACCACAGACAGGCTATCACATTGGAGGCATATGATGGGATACCCTTAGGAGTGGTTAGCTCTGATCGCTGTATTGCTACACAGTTGTATTGGACTCACAGGTTACTAGCACCTCTAGCTTTTTATTGCAGTATTGCGCTTACTTTGTAAGACAAAATCACTTGTAAATTAACCTTCCAGCTGTATTCAGTTTTACTTTTCTAGTTTTAATTTCCTTATGTTGCCCAGGTTTGTTTACTGCTCAATACAATGTTCTTCAATTATTTTTACAGTATCGTCCAAAAATAATCATAGTTTTTATTCTTCTGTTTTTACTCATTCGGATAGTATATTTCTCCTGGAACAAGTCCTTTAAAAGTTGTATTTAAAGACAAATGGTTACTATTTTCAAGTCTGCCAAGTATAGATTGCATTGCTACTTACATGGACGTGTTTATTGCAAAGATAATATAATGGTAAGCTAATATATCCTAATAAATCTAATATAAGAAATATAATGAAGGAAACTTTACTGGATGTTTTCTTCTGAATTGTAAAATGCTTGCATCCGTAGTAGGGAATGTATGTATATTAATAAATATTTCTATAAAATTTTACTTCGGCTCAAACTCACATATTACATGTTATTCCTGGGTATTTGTAATACCACAGTGCCCAGCCTTGGACCTAAATCTCTTTTTGCTGTACAAAAACAGAAAAAAAAGAAATAATTCCCACCCCAAAGAGCTTACAGGCTAAGGTAGGAGAAGAAGAGATAAGAATTGAAGGAGACAGGATAGTGTTACTGTGCACAATGTGCTGCGGTTACAGCATGTTGGCAGCCTATTGACTCTTGTTGGGTGCTCTTTGGAAAAAGAGTATCTTTTACCAAAGTAACTGATACACTTGGAATCCCCCTCCTTCCGCCCCCCCCCCCCCCCAAATTTCAGGTGAATGGCAGATCTGAAACAGAAGCTAAGTATATGGTGAAATAATTTTCTCTGAAATTGAATAATTAGTCAGATGATTTGAGAGGCAACATTAGCTGTTTCTGTTGAGCAGAGTTTTATGTTAGGAAAAGGGAGAGAGGGGCATCCTAACAAGAAAGTTTTAAGCCTGCATTTCAAAAAGTATAATGAAGTTTTGGAAGGAGAGTTCCTGCCAGTTGGTGTGAGAGACACAAAGGTGTGCGTTTGAATCTTTGGGCTTGTCCAAGACACATAAAACAGCCATGGTTTCTATTTTAGGTTGAAAATTCAGTCTCATCTTCAGTTTGGGAGTGTCCGATATTTACAAAATAGTATGTGAACATTTACAGTAAGTATTCTGCAATGTTTAGGAGATCTTTTATGGGATATCTAAGAGATTTTTTGTTGCAAAGGAGATGGCATGTGGCCTCCTCTATGCTTCCTGAAGCCAGTAGAATTCTGTTTCTGCCTGCATAGATTGATGTTGGGTTCCATAGATACAAGGGAACAAGTTGCACAGAAAATTATATGGTTTGATTATGATATACAATTTTCTGTGTCTTAATTTCTGATTTCTATTGTCTATTTTCTCTTTGGGTTTGGGACCTTTTTTTTGTTTTCTTGGGTTTTTTGTTTGTTTGTTTGTGGGTTTTTTGTTTATTTTAGTAAATTATTCTGTCGAGTGTTGCTGGCATACCGGATATAGTTTCATGGCCATGTTAACTTTTTAACTTCTGTGTTTTACCACCTCAAAGTATGACAGAAATAAAAAAGACAAATCTTTTTACTAAGCTGAATGGCTGCCAGAGCTGCTTCTTAGGCTGCCTAGGAGTTTTGGTGCCTTGGAGAAGTAGTGTAAGTGTCTGTGTGGTTGGGCAAGGGCTGGTTGCTTAAATGAAGAGATGCCCAGATAAACAGCTAGGTGATTCAGGAAAAGTCATCTATGACTTAGTTCAACACATATTTGCTGAGCAAGCAAACAGGCTTGTTGGGGGTCTGGCTGCCCTTTTTCCTTAGTAGCCCAGAAACCTTAGGACCTCTGCTCCACATGAATATTCTTGGCAGCCTTGTGCAGAGAAAGGGAAACCCTGGACAGACAAACCAGCTGATGGAAATGCAATGCTGATGGAAATAGTCCTGATATTGACCATAAGCTTTGAGATATAAATAGATTTGTTTATAAAATTTTGTTTATTTTGGACCAAATAAGATTAATGGATATTTCCAATTAGAATAAGGAATCACAGTAATTCCCTTCTCTCTTTAGAATATGGAGGAGAATTTCCAATGGTCCAATGATGCATTTTGAGAGGAAATTAATAAGGATTTGACATTTATATTTACTTTTTTTTGTGCAACCATTTCTCATTATTTAATGTTCACACTAAATTATTTTATTATTTTTCTTGTGCTTCTACTTGCATGGCTGGTAGAGCTACATTTTTATGCTAAGAATGAAAGAACGGATCCTTATTTTACCTTATTTTCATTTTAGCAGTCACTAGAACACCTCTGCGAGTATGCATATACAGTAAGATAGACTACAAATTCCTCATTTTCTTTTCTTTTTTTTCTTTTTTTTTTTTTTTTACGGATACAGAGCTCAAGGAACTCTCTAGTTACAAAGGGATTGAGTGGTGGTGTTTCAGTTCCCTATGGTCTTATTCTTGCCTTGAGTTTCAGGAAATGCCTGATTTAATGGATTGAGACTTCCAGATGTGACTGTATGTAGGGACACAAGTTTTACATCATACAGTGCTCTAGGATCTATGTGGGTTCCAGTGTTTTGTAGAAATTCCAAAACTATAAGAATGTTGAAGTATTATGATTTTTTTTTTAAAATAATTTCTGAGATGTTTGGGGCTTTTATGTTGATCTTTTGAAAGTTAAAAAACCTCAGCAATAAATATTTTCTGAACAGCGACACCTAATTTTATCTGCCATGGTGATTTGTAAATAAGACTTCATATTAGCAGGACTATTACTTTCTGAAATGTTTATATAAAATGTGTATATATATACACATAAAGAATAGAAATAAGATAGGAAAACCTATAATATTGAAGAGGCAATGAATAATCAGCAGTAAGTGATTTGAAAACAAATGTACCTAACTAATCTTTGGAGTTGAAATTTATATGAGTTGTTAATGGAGGGAGTTCAGCAAGTAGTGTTTTGACATGAAAAGTAAAATATACTTAGTCAGTAAGACTCAAATATAACTTCTGATCAACTAATTAAATGAAATTTTATTAAACTACACAAGACATATCATCTTTGGATCACGAAAAAAAAGCCTGTTAGGAGTGTTCCACACATCTCAATGAAATCCATTCACATGTTTTAAATCTGACTATGAGTGTTCATATACTATAACTCACTGAATAATTCTGTGTTCCATAAATAGAACGAATATTTTAAAGTGGTACATATGTGGATTTGGAAAAAAAAACTTGAGCTGTCACTAACAGAAAATTTATGCTGGCAAGTGTGATAAAGTTTCACATGTAAAAGGGTTTGGGGAGAGGTTGTTTTGTTGCTTTTGACTTTGAGATTGTGTGATGATGAGAACCACTGAAGCATATTGCACTGATTAAATGTAGTACTTGGGAGTCTCAAATGTCACAAAACATATGGAATACCAGGAAGATTCATCACTGTTTGAAGGGACTGTCTAAAGCCTTGATAGCCTGGTCTAACGACAGTGCCAGTAAAATAGTGAATGAAATGAAGATCTGGTAGCATGAAAAAAAGAGAAATAATGTTGGAACCAAGAGCGTTAGGCTGCTACAGAATTACAGCTTCTGCTTCCTCCTGCTTATCCTCCTCCTCCTCTTTTGAAAGAAGAACTAAATTGTGGTCAAGAAAAGCCATACAGATGCTATTAGCCTTACTCTAGCAATAAACAGACATTGAATCTGCATATATGTTTGGGATTTTTAAAAACAAACTTTGAATACAAGAGAGGATGGCCACAAATTTTATTTCAGTGAGGGTAGACTTGAACATGTGAATATTACTATTGCTAAATCAGATGTGTT
The DNA here is from genome assembly GCF_011004875.1 of Balearica regulorum gibbericeps. NCBI lineage: Eukaryota > Metazoa > Chordata > Aves > Gruiformes > Gruidae > Balearica > Balearica regulorum. The sequence goes on from NC_046184.1 coordinate 19,039,364, forward strand.
TTTTTCCCAGTAAGTGGTAACAGTTATCAGTCTAATTTTGGTGGGGAAGGGAAAGACTGTTGTGACAATTTTTAAAATGTCTGTAGAACAGTGTTAAGGAAAGAGGGAGGAGGCAGCTTCCTGGAAGCAGTCCACAAATATAAAGATTTTCACTCACTTGCAAGACCATATTTTAAATGTATTTTAGATAAAATGGAAATTGGGTAGGTATTTATTGTCAAAAGTTTGATATCCTTACAGGAGACCAAGAGTCAGTTTCCTAAAACTATCCTGATTCCTTTTCCTTCTGGTATCCCACATTGCAACTTTACATGACGTAACAGCAAAACACATTTACCATTCTGTGAGGCAGACCTAGACTTTTTATTTTATATAAAAAAATAACTTTTATTGAAAAGAGGAAAAAGTATGAGCAACTCTCACTGTTACAAGACAATATATGAAGAATTTTTAAAATAATTTAACTAGCAAATTGCAATGCTTTACCATAATATTTTTTGTCAGAGGGATCTGACAAACAGGCAGGGCTTCACCATGTGTAACATTTACTTGGGAAGACAATTGCCATAACTCTGAATGTCTCCTCCTTCCTTCTTCTTCCCCCACCTTTTATTGCTGAGCATGACGTCATATGGTATGGAGCATCCATTTCATCAGTTGGGATCAGCTGTCCTGGCTGTGTCCTCTCCCAACTTCTTGTGCACCCCCAGACTACTTGCAGGCAGGCGAGTCTGAGAAGCAGAAAAGACCTTGATGCTGTCTAAGCACTGCTCAGATATAGCTAAATCATCTATGTGTTATCAGCACTTTTCATCATAAATCTAAAACATAGCCCCGTACCAGCTTCTATGAAGAAATGTAAGTCCATCCCAGCCAAAACCAGTAGGACTTTTATTTAATGTGTAATATTTACAGATTCAAACTTCTATGCAGGAATATCACAAGTCTTCAACAGAAATATGTATCTTTAATAATTCCATTAGTGCTATTTTGTTCATGATATTCAGTTGTAGATAAATTTTATTTTAATACTATCAGACAATGCTACCTTGTCTTTTCCTGGTGTAGTTTCTATTGAAAACAAACTCTTCAGACAAAGTAGTCTTAGCTTTAGCCTGCACAAACAAGCAAGTATGCATTTTGATTACTGAAATGCCAGGGATGCCAGGAAACATATAGTTATTGTATGTATGTCATAGAATCATAAAATCGTAGAATTATTTAGGTTGGAAAAGACATCTGAGATCATCAAGTCCAACCATAAACCTAGCATTGCCAAGTCCACCACTAAACCATATCTCTAAGCACCACATCTACATGTGTTTTAAATACCTCCAGGGATGGTGACTCAACCACTTCCATGGGCACCCTGTTCCAATGATTGACAACCCTTTTGGTGAAGAAATTTTTCCTAATATCCCATCTAAACCTTCCCTAGTGCAACTTGAGGCCGTTTCCTCTTGTCCTATCGCTCGTTACTTGGGAGACCAAACCTACCTGGTTACAACCTCCTTTCAGGTAGTTGTAGAGAGTGATCAGGTCTCCCCTCAGCTTCCTCTTCTCCAGGCTAAACAACTGCAGTTCCCTCAGGCACTCCTCATAGGACTTGTACTCTAGACCCTTCACCAGCTTCATTGCCCTTCTTTGGACACACTCCAGCACCATGTCAGTTCCATAACAACCATAAATAGTAAATACATAAATAAGTAGTAAGACTACCTGTAGATTTAAAACATTTCCTTCAGATGGAAATTAAGCACCTTTGTAAGTTAAAATTATGTTTTGATCAAGAATAAGACATAATTGCCTATTTTTGTTTCCCTATATTAAATGGACATAGCACAAATTTTTTTATATTCACTTAGGAATTGTTTCCAATTTAAATTACCATTCAAAGATGCTTCGTAAAAATAGACAAGTGCAATCTGAACTAAAAGAATTTATAAATGCAGTGTATTAATTGACTGCACCCTAACATGCAATTTAACAAATAACTTTGTGCGTAGATAATGGAAGCCTCTTTTATTTTCCCAGAAGGGAAGCCAATTTTCTGCCTTCTTGTTCAAGAAATATCTCTTTAAATTCTTCTGTATTTGGAACTAGCTAATGTTTCTTTGAGTTGCTGAGGAATAGAAGTCAGAAAATAGTGTTTTACATGTCTGTATTAGATATGTGTGGCATTATTTGAGGATCTAGACGTAGTTTTTGAATATTTGCAGATTCAAAATGCTATTCTGATTTATGTAACGTAAATTATTGCCATTTATCTTTGGAATAAATCAAAGCATCAAGTAATAGACTGATTATTTTGAGCCTTATCATCAAATCTTGTTTACGCACTGAACCTGTTGCAAAATAAGCTGGCATATGAAATTTAAACATGGTAAGTATTCTGTGCTGTCTTCAGTTAAATTCTAAAGCGAACTAAATTACCTGAACAAAGAAATTTTAGGACTAATGGAATAAGAGTGTCTGTAGGAGAAGCTATTATAGGTTGTTTTCCCTGGGTAGATAAGCCCTGAGTCAGTAGAGGAGCTGGGTTGAATCTGGGTCATCTGACTCCTGCTTGTGTAGCCAGTTCTCTCCACTAAAAGCCTCTTCTTGTGGAATTACGTGGTGATGTTTTCTACATTTGCACTGTGATGTTAAAGATTATTATGGGATATCTGTTATGATTTCATAGTATCCTACGGAGACCTCTACTGAGTGAATAAGTTGCAGTTTCTGAAAAATAAATTACTCACCTACTGTTGTGTTGTGCTTATAGTAATACATGCTCTGTATTTTCATTGTGTGACATAGGCAAAGAATACTTTCTTTTTTCTAGTATCTTTATTATCATTTGGAGTAAAATTGAAATACTTGCACATTTCCTTTTTGAAAGCTGGGTAACAATCCTATTTTGTGGCAGTTCAGGACTCAACAGATGATGTAGATTTCAGGAGAAAAAATATACTTGTGAAATCTGTAGCTAGTGCCTGTAGAATATCTTTCTACAGATTTTGGACATGGCGGTTGCCAGGTAAATTAAAAAAGGAAAGAAAAAAAAAAGAAAAAAGGTGAACTAAAATGTCATAGTTGACTGTTGATGAGGTACAGGAAAAGGTTTTGGTAGCTAAATCCAGAAACCTGCGTTACAGTTTCTTTACTCTTTGTATGTTCTGGGGAAAAATAGGTGCCTCGGAATGAGGTCTAAAGGAAATGGGATACCTGCTGCCTACCCTTCCTGGGACTGCCTGTGAGTGGCCTGTAGGAAACAATAACCACAGCTGGTTTGTCTGAAACCCCTCTTCTCCCTGGAGATCAAACTCCTTGTTCAGATTGTCACAGGATGTTCAGCATGGCACTTTCCTCCATTTGCCATCTTCAACCTGATAGGTACCACAGCACTTCTGAAGTCCTGGTCAATTCTTATTGTTGCTCTTGAACTGTTAATGTGAGAGGGTGGTAATACCTACCTTTTCTATATCTTAGACGATATGGCTTTTACTGGGCTCAGCTTCTTTTTCACCTTGAGGAGGTTCAGTTGCAGCTCTCAGGACAGAGACTGGCACCTAGCTGTTGTGTATAATGTGGTGGGAAGTTCCGGCACCTGTGCAGCTACGTGAAGTCAGTTGTTCTTTGTGCAGCCAAGAACGGCCAATTTGTGGAGCAAAGAGGGGTGTGAAGCAGCATGAGTCAGTGTCTGCTGATAAAGGTTTTTACCTGGGCTGTGGGAGATCTGGCTTCAATTCCTGTTCCAGCCAGTGACAGCATAGGTATAGTCTCTGGAGGAATTAATATGAGGATAGAAACATTCTGACTGAAGCAGCAGCAGAAACAAGGGAGAGAATACTCTAGGTGTCCACAGATCATGAGGTAATGGTAGGCATGATAGAGGTAAAACCCTAGGTGTCCAGAGATCATTACACTGAAAAATACACCACTTACTGAGGCGTGTAGAGCCTTTTGCCATGTACATTTGGGCACCAAATTCCCGACTAAAATGTACTTAGTTCAAATGTATCCTTGTATCAAACTTTTTTTTCCTTCTATTTTTTTTTTTTTAATTATATAAATATATATCAACACTTTGCTTAATGACTAGTTAGTTCTGTCAGATTCATCTAAAACCTTTCCTTGGTCACTCAGGATTATTGGATTTGGTCATGCTTCTGAATGTTCTGGGCTTTTGTTACAAATTCTTGTCTGTCTTCCAAGTTTTTATCAGAAGGGCCAGATATTGCAAATAAATGAAAACAAATCCACCTATTGTTCCTTAAGCTCTCTGCTGAGTCACTGTAACAGATTTCTGTGAAGAAGTTTTCACTTCTTCTATATAATATATCACTATATCAAAGACAAAGGCTTTGTTCTTTTGAGTTTATGGCAACCAATCTGATAAACTACATGGAAACTGATGTTAATTTTAATAGAAAAAAGAATACTTTTAAAAACACAATTAGCAACAAGAGAGAAAGAAAAAAATCTGTTATAAAGAATAAGTTTATATAGTTGCACAACTCAGCTATGAAACAGCAGTAGTATCTGGGAGTTCATAAGGTGGTTTTAACATCTACAAATATAACATTTATTTGGAAAGTAGGCAAATTTCCTTCTTTATCTGACTTACAAGTTTGTTATATATTGCCTTTTTTATACTAGTTTGAGATTATAAGCAGTATTATATTTTGGATAACTACTTAAAATTAAGATTCAGTTAAACAGTTTCATTACCGTGTCATGAGAGATACCTAAGGGTTTTTTAAAAGCATTGCATCTTTTTTTGGACTGCTCTTATCATCTGTGACAGGATTTATTAAGAAAAATTGCATGCAAAAATACTTGTTTAGTTAATATACTGCAAAGAAACTGATGCCTGACTACTGAGAGGTAATATGTTGAGCACTATAAAACCAAACATGATCTTAGAATCATATAATTGTGTTGCTTGGAAGGAAACTCCATATGCTATCTAGTCCAGTTACTTGTGCAAAGCCGGTGCAGTTAAAGCAGATTACTCAGGGCTTGAATCCAGGATTTGAATATCTCCAAGCATGGAGATCCCACAGCGTCTCTGGGTCCCTGTTCCATTATTTGACCACTTGCAGGATAATTTTTCCTCCCTTGTATCTAATTGGATCTTCCCATGTCCATTGGCTCTTGTCCCATTGCTGTGCAACTTCAAAAAGAGTCCAGCTCTGTCTTCTCTGTATCCTGCAACTTGGCAGATGTAGACAGTCAAAAGGTCTCTCAAGCCTTCTTTTTGCCTGGCTGAACAGATGCAGCTCTCTCAGTCTCCTCTCGAAGATCCTGTGCTCGAGCTCCCTGACCAGCTTGGTGACCCCCAGTGGACTCATTCTAGTACATCCATGTCTTTGTTGTACTGGGGAGACAAAAACTGGGCTTGGCACTCAAGATGTAGTCTTACAAGTTGTAAATAGAGTAGATGGATCATTTCCTTATACCCGTTGACTACAGTCTTACTAATAGAGCTCAGGAGGCTGTTGGGCTTCTTTGATCCAAGACCACACTTCTGACTCATGTTCATTTTGTTGTCCACCGGAACCCCACATCTTTTTCAGCAGAGTTGTTTTCTAGGCTATAAGCCCCTCAACTGCAATATTACATGGAGTTATTTCTGTCCAGGTAAAGCACATCTGCCTAGGACTTGTCTATATCTGTCAAGGAATCATGGAATGATAGAATGGTTTGGGTTGGAAGGGACCTTTGAAGATCGTCTAGTCCAAGCCCCCGGCAATAAGCAGGGACATCTTCAACTAGATCAGGTTACTCAGAGCTCCATCCAACCTCCCTGTGAATGGTTCCAGGGATGGGGCACATACAGCCTCTCTGGGCAACCTCTTCCAGTGTTTCACCACCCTCATTGTAAAAAAATTCTTTCTCATTTCTAGTCTGAATCTACCCTCTTTTAGTTTAAAATCATTACTCCTTGTCCTATCGCTACAGGCCCTACTAAAAAGTCTATCCCCATCTTTCTTGAAAGCCCCCTTTAAGTACTGAAAGGCTGCAAGAAGGTCTTCCTGGAGCCTTCTCTTCTCCAGGCTGAACAACCCCAACTCTCTCAGCCTGTCTTCAGAGGAGAGGTGCTCCAGCCCTCTGATCATCTTCGTGGCCTCTTCTGGACTTGCTCCAACAGCTCCATGTCTCTCCTGTACTGGGGCCCCCAGAGCTGGACGCAGTACTCCAGGTGGGGTCTCACAAGAGCGGAGTAGAGGGGGAGAATCACCTCACTTGACCAGCTGGTCACACTTCTTTTGATGCAGCCCAGGATACGGTTGGCTTTCTGGGCTGCAAGCGTATATTGCTGGTTCATGTCCAGTTTTTTAGTCAACACTACCCCCACATCTTTCTCCATATGGCTGCTCTCTGTCCCTTCATCCCCCAGCCTGTATTGATACTGAGGGCTGCCTCAACCCAGGTGCAGGACCTTGTACTCGGCCTTGTTGAACCTCATGAGGTTCACATGGGCCCACTTCTTGAGCTTGTAGAGCAGCATGTGATGTTTAAAAGTAATGTTGCTGACAGATAAATCTATTGTTTGTGTGTTAAAAACCCAGCAACACTTTCTTGTTTTTTATATGGTGAACGATAGCACAAAGACTGTTCTGGACATTGTTTGCAAAGAAAATGAGGTTAATTGCCTGTTTGTGCTTCTATGTTTATTGCATTCATTAAAGCTTGCTGGATGCACACAATATTCTATAGTTAGCAAATTAGTAGTGCCCTATCAGAGTCTTATTTTGAGGACAGGTTTGCAGTGATAGGTTTCTGCTTTCAGTGGCAGTAGTTTTCCAGAGAAAGAAATGCTCTTGAGCTCAGAAAAAACCTTGGAATCAAAATCACTTGCAAACTTTACAAGCATTTGGTCGACAGAATTAGGATAGTCTTCAGATACCTGTGTTCCCTAACTGCTGGTTATGTTTGAAAAGAAAAGAAAAGAAAAAAACATTTTATTATCTTAGACTTATAAAAAGGATAGACATTTTAGACTACAGGCTTTCTGAAGGAATACAGTTTAGATCAACTGTCATAAAAAATAATTTTATCTTGGCTGTTTATTGACTTTTATGACAGAGGTTTGGTTTTGTCTATTATTTAGTAAACTGAAACAAATGAAAACCACATTGCGTTTGATGTTGAAGCCCCTTTCTTAAGTAACCTCAAAAGCCTAGAATTGCCTTCTTCAAGACAGGTTTTAACATACTGTGTTCTGGGTACCCGCTGCTAATAACATAGTTGGTTACCATGTAACAGTGCAGAAGACACCTGACATATATTTTTGTAATATGCATGTTAAATAGTAAAACCCATATTTTTTTATTAGAACTTCTCTGTTCAAATCAGGGCTTAAATTCAAAAATCTTGGAATTACTAAAGTAGATAATGCTGCTTCATCAGCAACTGTATGAATTGACGTGTATTTCAATACAGGTTGATAAAGTGATGCCATGGATTTACATTGCTCTTTAGAGTCATCTTTAAGTGGTAATCTAGAGATACAGCTAAGTATGAAAGTTGCTTTACAAGAGCTTTTTATATGATTCAAGTTTCAGTTTTAAAATGTGCTGGTTAAATGCTTTTAAAATGTACACCTTCGATCCTACTATAAAAGAGCTTTCAGTGGCCATCTGATTCACAAAATTTCTCTGCTGGTAACTCTTGCAGCATGGCATATTCTAAGGTCACTCACTTCACTTTTAGGTAGGTCTGGCCTTGTACAATAGGAATCAGTACTACAATTCCAGATATACTTGGCCAGCAAGGCTGGCTGGAAATAAGGAGGTAATTGTTCGCCACCCAGTATTATGCGGAAGGCCAGGAGAATATTAAAAAAGATGGGCTCTCCTTAGGTATTTGAGGTGCATCGCATGATTAGGAAACAAATTATTTCTCTGCATGGGTTTGGATTTTCGTCACTTTAGCTATTTGTTGACAAATTTTGCATTGTTTTGGCCTTGTTCACAATTATGGACCAAAAAAAGCTACATCACTGCTATTAACTGCAGGACTCGTGTAAGCTTCGCTTTGGTTATTCAGTAGCATCATTGAATGATTTCATAGCCCTTCTGAGCCTTGGTTTGCAGAAGGTTCCTGAGGCTCAGTGGTTCGGCTGCAGGCTTCAGGCACTCAACCTGTACGTGCAATACATGAAGGTAGCTTACAGAGGCCAAAAGACTCTATGTCACTAGGTGTTTTCTGTTATCTCGTTGGTTTTATGAAGTACCTTGTAAAACAGGTGCCCTTATTGTTTTCACAAGCTTGTAACCTTTTAAAATTTTTATCTTTATTATTGAAAATATTCATTGATTTTTTTTTTTCTTCTCTTCACAAGGTTTTCTGAGTGAGCCTTTATCTTCTTTAATTGTTTAAAAATATTTTTTTCCTTTCTTTGCTAATGAAAGAAGGTATGTATTTCTCTGTGTGTGCCTGCAAATTTGTCTTTGAGGAGCAAAAATGTCTGATGTCTATTACATACTGAAATTGGATACTGCTTTGCTGGATTTAAAAAATGTTTCAAGCAATTAAGAATCATTTGTGGAGATTCTCGGTAAATGCTTACAATACTTTAGGTTGTAGCTTCCCACTAAAATCAGTGTTTCCTTCATGAATTTCCTATCTTGATTTGAAACTTATGTAGTAGAGGCAGAGCATAGGCAATTTTTACTCTCCTCTTAATTGAGGTCAACTCAACTACTCACATGCCTCATAACTTTCAGGTTTTCTGTGTTAGTTTGTGTCCTGGTCCCTAGCAGAGCTTCACATTGAGATATTTCAGTGTGAAGACAGCTTTATTTTGCAGAGAGGGCCTAACCACTATCAGTATTTCTTTCTTGGTATTCTGTTTATGCCAGGAAAGCTTTGTGTGAACCATTTTTAGTTTCTGGATGAGAGGACTAGCACATTTTTTACTTATCCTTCTTGCAGAACAATGGAAGAATGAAGCATACAAAATGTTGAATCATTTAAATGTTAGCATGTGTTTGAGACTTTTGTTTCATTCTACAGCACTGGCTACATTCTGAACTTGCAATGAGAAAACAAAAATAACTATTCCCCGTGCAATGATAAGGGGAAGTGGCATCTGCTGCTTGCTTTGGTAGGCCAGATTTGGAGAACACAGTATAAACCAAAGTATGAGCAGAAGGGAGAAATCTCCTTTCTTCTGTTTCATTTACCATGATGAGACTTGGAATTGGAAGGTGAATCAAACCCATTTTAATGCTGCTGTCATTAGGTGAAGGGAATTTATCCCATGTCTTCCTTTAGAAGAAAGGGAGGTGAGAAAATTAACATAGAAGTAATACAAAGGTTTAAAAAAAATCAATTTCCCATTAATTTAAGACCCTTGCAAACATTTATAGGCATTCAGCAGATATGTCTAAAGCAAGAATGATATTTTTTGGATACATGTGTAAACCAACCTATTTTTTTTCAGCAAATACAATAAAAAAAAATACAATCAGAAAATGCTATCAGAGTCAAATATTTGCAACCTTTTGTGTAGTTTTAAAGAATGCATTTTTCCTGTTGATGCTTTCTGTGTATTTCAAAAGATTAAACTTTAACTCTTTCACAACCTGAGTCACACTCAGTTAGAGAATGGATTTTCAAGTCTGTGACCACAGCATGCTATCACTTTGTTCTTTGAAGAAGGAAAGGTGCTAAATGTACAAACCCCAGCTTTTCTAAATTCTCCAGTGACCTGAATTCTTGTGCATTTTTATATTTTGCCTACTCAGATCAATCTTAACTGACTGGAAGTCTACAGTGATAATGCAATTGTCATGCATATATCCAGGCTGCAAATAGTCTAAGCAGGCTCTTACTGCGTCTCATCACCTAGGTTCAGGCGAGGATGGAGTAGGAAGAATTTCACCTTTGTTTTAGTTAGTATTTTGAGAGAATTAATAGCTTCTTGGTTTTGTTGGTGGTTATTTTTTTTGTTTTGTTTTTTTGGTTTGTTTTTTTGTTTGGGGTTTTTGGTGGGGTTTTTTTCCCCCTTTATATTGAATAGTTAAAATTAGATAGGTTATCTGTTAAATCTGGCACTTTGACGATGTCTTCCTATGAAAATTGGAACTGTTTCTCTCAGAGTATTATGCCCTGCACTTCTGTGAAAATTACAGTCTACTGTATTAGAAACATATTTATGAGGAGACTAGGAAAGATTTAATACAAGAGAACCACAGTAATAGATAAAATTAGAGAACTGCATAATGCATGTGATAAATAGCAGTTTTCAGCTGTAAAAATGCTCATGTAAAATTCACATATTCTTCTCAGAGCAACAATATTTTTATTCGTAGTGCTGTAACTAGACATGTCTTTCATTGGAAGGATACTTTGAAATATGATTTCCGCATGCCACAGTCATATCCTGATTACAGGCTGTTTGGGGTTTTTTTTCTCCTATCAGTAACATTGTGAAGTAACAATATGCTGAAGTCTCAGTTGTACCCTCATAAAGCAGTGAAGCTGAGGAGCACCCTCTTGTCTCATTTCTGCCCCCAAAGCATACCTATTATTCCTAACGCCTTGAAAAATATATTTTTTCCTTCTTTGCCAGTGTGGAGCTAATGGAATTACCTTCATCTAAAAAGGGGCATAAAAGTCAATCTAGTTGCATGGTGCACAATCTGTATTCAAGCCGTGGTATTCAGTGATACTTCCTGAGAAGCGTTGCTCCTGTGGCACGGGCTGCCGTCCCCTTCATCCCTGGTGACTTGAGATACAGACACATTGATATTAGTTAATACTCTGCCCACAATCTGCAACAAGGATGTACTCGTGGTTTCATGAGTGGTATCTTAGAGGATATATTCTGACTGGAAATCTACATAAGAAACAGTGGAGCATGTTTTGCTAAATATCTCATTTTCTGTCATTTCCCAGTATTCTCATCTCCCAAGTAGATTCATCTTCGTAGATCCATGATTGTCTGTTTTTCATGCATAGCAGCCTCCATGGCCTTTGAATCAAAGAGAAATCTGCTGCAGAAGTACCTTTGTGTTTTGGGTGTATTCTTTTTTCATATATCTTCTCTTCCAAAACACAACATTGCTGGAGTGTGTTGATTTGCTGTGGGGAATATTTGCATAATAACTTTAATAACCAACTGAAAGTGATCCTCAGTACTGACCAGGCACAATATTAATAGTTTTAGTCTGTGCATTTTTCTTTTTTTTTTTTTTTTGACTTCTTGAATCTTCTTCTCTTGAATAGGATTATCTCTTTGCTAAAATAGATAACATGTTACAAGTTGCTTTTATTTAACTCTGTTTTAATTTTAATGAACTGAAACATAATTAGAAAGTGTTTGTTATATTATGCCAACAAAGTACTAATCATGAACTGAAGACTGACATTGGAGCGGACAGTTTGTGATTATAACTGTATGTCAAGATCTTCATTAAGATGCACATTAACTAAACATAATTGACTGTAAGGCAGCTGGACAGTGGTAAAATATTTAGTAATGAACCTCTTCACTGCAGTATTTTCTGCCTCAAGGAGAACAATAAAAGTGTCCACATTTTCTTTTAATACCCTTTAGTAAATGCTGCCATATTAGCAAGCAAAATGATATGATCACATGAGGGCTTCATAGTTTCTGCTTCTCTAGTTTGCTAGGGCTATTAATTCCAAGACTGAAAATTTATGAAGGAAATAGAGCAAAGAGTTCATTGTAGCCAAGGTCTCTTGTGCCTGTTTCACTTATAATCAAAATTTTAAGAGCAAACAAAAATAATAGCTGATTTTATTCCATTAAAAGTTGTACTCTAACAGCAATTTTCAATTTGTTACAGGTAACAGTGCATCCTTTTAGGAAATAAGCGCTATTGCCTGAACACAGGCTTTATTTGGGCAGCGTCTTTTTTAAAAAAGGCTAAGTCATCTCACACTAATGTTTCAGAGATGGTATCTACCCATCAAATTAGTTTAATTTTTTTGTACCAAATAATGAATCTACCTTTTATTGGTGACATACTTAAAAATATATTACTAGTAGTTGTTTCAGATTTATCTTTGGAATAATGTATTTTTGAAATTTGAATTTGTATGAATTTTTCATCACATCGTATCTATAGAATATAATGGACTAGAGGCAACATATTTATCATTATTGGCTTTTTGGATTATGTAAGAATTAAACCTCTCAACAGCGAAGGACTGAAGATTTCAATTTTCTTTAGGAATCATAATTACATAATTGCACATAAAAAGTCTGTTGCACAAATGAGAAACAATGTAATAGTGTTGTGTTTATTATCACCAGTTTCCACCATAATCTCCCTTATGCACTTTCATTATAAAGTGTTGTCAGCATAATATACTAGAGCACAGGAATGGCCATAGTCACCTAAAGTATCTGGTGTTATTGCCCCTCTAGTTCTCATTACATGGATCTATCGAGGCCTTTGCTTCACGCAGGTCTGTAATATTCCTGTGTTAAATACAGAACGAGTGAACTTCACCAGAGTGATTTCAGAACAGATCAATTCTGCACTGTGAGTTTTGAGTGGCTTTTGTTGGACTTTGTTGTATTTTAAAACTTGATGGGCAAAATTTATTCCTGCAGGTGCAGCCAACTGTCATCGGTAATTTATTTTTTTGTTCTTTGAGTGGTGTTCTAAGGCTTCAGAAAAGACATGTTACTTCCTTTAATTTAGATTTTTGAGAACAGATAAATAGAATGATCTCCTGAAAAAGATTTGCTCTGGTATTTCGTGCAGCTTGATGTAAATAGTTCTATTTAGTACAGATAGTATGAAAACAAGCCAAAAGGTGTTGGTTTTCCTCCTGCTTTTGTGATTCCTTCAGCTCTGAAGCTTCAGCTCAGATGTACCATCTGTTGGGTATTTTCCACTTTTTTTTTTTTTTTAAGTTAGATTTTCCTTTAACCCTTTATGTTTTCCAGTTTATTTTATTTGCAGAAAAAAAGGTAGATGATTTGCCCCAGTTCACTTAGTAAGTTAGTGGCGTAAAACCCTAAAATACTCATTTGGGGTTTTTATTGCGGGGTTTTTTGGTTTTTTTTTCTCCTTTTGCTGATAATCACTACAAACAGACTTTCTTATTTTGAAGTATACAGCAACATTTTCAGAGAACCTTCATGCTCAGCTCTCCTCTCATTCAGAAATTTGTTGTTGTGATATGGCTGCACAGTATTACTGTTACTATGTCATCAACATAAATAGGTCTGTAAGAGTTCAAAGTAGCTGTCTTAATCTGCATGCTGAATATATGTGGAACAGATTAAGAAGACATCACAATATATGGTGTGCATGGCACGTTTCTGTGCAAGTAAATGTAGAAACAATGAGTAAATCTCTCTCTCTCTCTCTTAGATTCTGTACTGTCATATATTATGTCATGTAAATATTTGTTTTTTAAAATGTGTTGTCCTGACATTTAGGTGTTGAATTCTTAGAAATTTCTCTTCATAACAAATTTTTAGGTTTTTTTAATGTAGTAACTTTTTATCCTGGCTGTATATTACTGTTACAACATTCCCTGGCTTGCATTAGACCATTCCCAGTCAGCAGTTACCTGAGAGAACTTTGTTGGAATGGAAGAAATTATATTTCTGGTCAGTTATTATGCTGCAAGTCCTGACTGTTTACATGGAAGTCAGAGGAGCTCCACTGGAGCTAATGAAAGGCTTATGAAGCCTTTTACATCTCCTACCCCCAAGGAAGCTTTGGAAGGATTATGTAAAGCTCTTCTTCCTCTGTTTTCATCACTTCATCCCCGTGAAGATCTGGTATGATACATGTCCCATCACTCTTTCAGCACAAGGACTCTTCACAGGAAGCACAGACAGCACTGTCTTCTGTGGTAGGATTATTCAAGCCATGTTGTATCCCTCTAAACCATCACTGAAAGCTGAGTCTTGGAAATCAAAAGGAGTTGCAGCATTTGAGAAAGAAAGAATGTAGTAGGTGTTACCCTAGCATTTTCTTTTCCATAGCTCCCAGACAAATAGATCCTTAAAATATGTTATTTCTTTGTGCTCTTGTGAGAGTGGTACCTTTCAAAACACTGTATGACATTGTCTTAAAGAGAGAACCTAAATATTAGTGTTTGTTTTAAAGAAGCAATCTAATTTCTACTCACTTTGTTTGAATAGCAAAAGGAGAGAGAAAAGACCCTTATTATCTGTGCCATGAAGAAAAAAGTGGGCTTTTCATCTGCTGTCTCCTACTCATCCCATGAGTAGCTGTCCTATTTCAGTGCCTGAAAGATTGGCCTTTTCTTCAGATAGACTTAATTTCTATCTGTATGAATGAATAAAAAACCCAGAACACAAAAAACCAGCCACCCCAGAAAATGGCTGGAATTTCCAAAAATAGCTTATATCATGACATCAACGGTCTTGCAGTCTTGTATCTGTCCGTTGCCCAGTGTTTATACTGTTTGTTCACTATTTGTTTCTCTGATAATATTTTTACTGTACCAATATTATGATAATCTCTTTAAACAGTTGATTCTGAATGACCTAATTTTTAAACTGCTGAGTATTTATTGCTCATACTGAAGAAAATCTGGTTAAGAAAATGTCTGTTCTGCAATGGTGTGGGGTGAGGATGTTTGTATTTGTGTATGTATATCTCTCTGTCTCTTGTAAATGCTCCCTGGTATGTTTTTACTGGGATTCAGGATTGTGCTTAATTTGGGGATTCTTATTCTTGGATTTTGTTTTCTTATTTTCTTGTGAGGAATAGGGTAGTTGTGCTTTTGTTCTGGGAAGAATAACATCATTTCAAGAAGAAGAAATAAAGGGGTAGATGGAAAAGGACAACTTTTCAAACTGTCAATTGACAATTTAAGTGTTACTGACTTATTTTCCAAGTTTGTGATTTCATCCCCACATAAATCAAACAATAAGACAATGAAGAATTGCAATAAATGCAATTTAAATGCTGCAACTTTTTTTTTTTTTTTTGTTATTATATCATTTGTGGAACACTTTTTTAAGAATTTGTGAAAGTACTCTATCAGTATTTTTGTGTTTGTATTAGATTTACATATTTTAATAATGCATTTCATATGAACACATATTTGCATAGTTTTATGTTAGTATCTTGAAATGGGGTTTAGACAGCAAAACGTGTTCTGTTAATAGGTGATTTAATATGATATTCTTATATTCTGTTGGAATGGAGTGTGGGAGGTAGAACTTTTTGCTATTAAATTTATCAGGCAATATAGATAAAGATTGTATTGAAAGTTGTTTTGCCTAAAGCTACAGGGCAGTAGCTCTTGGGAAAAAAATACCCTTTTTTGTTAATTGTGGCACAATTTATTGAGAAACTCTTGCGTTTTTCTGTGAAGTTGGTTCATAGGCTATGAACCTTTCTGATGTGAATTATAAAGCAAAGTACAGAACTTTCCAAAATAAATAATACAGGCAAACACATAAGCACTGGATAGTGTTAAGACGTTATATGGTTATATAGAGAATTCTCTTCTCAACCTGTGTTTCCGGGTACATTTTAAGTACTTATGCCATCACTACAATTACTTTTACATGGTTCCATGCACAGCACTGAATATATCTAATGATTGTTTATTAAAAATATAAAACTTCTAGCATGGGCACATTTTTCATCACCTTTCCATGCTTAATAGCCAACTATGAAATCATTTATATTATAAGTAAATCAACAAACCAGAATCAATAGAATAGAATTCTTAGTAGCCTACTCTTTCACAGAAACTGTTGTTTGAGGAAAATAAACTATTTTTTCTTCATTCCATGGACAATTAATTTCATCTATGCCTGAATTTTGTTTTAGTTCTGGCAAAGCTAGATATGTAAGAGGAAACTATGTTTTTCTTCTTTTCATAAGGAGTATCTATGAATGAGCTCAGTGAACAGTCAACAATTATTGCTGGACCCAGATTTCATATTGTATAGTTTCTTTTCCATCATTTTCCACATGAAGATGAACACAGCTGCTGTGTATAACAAATCTAGGTCAAGCAGCCAGATTAATGATGTCTGGCATATAATCATGAACATTAAAGTAACATTTTATTTTCTTTCTTAACATGATTTCTATACATAATATTATATAGTTTACAGGAAGGCAATGTTGGTTTATGATATAATTTTGCATCCAGGAAATACTGTAATCATGAAGCACTTCTGTGATATGATGATAAAAATTGCCATGTAGCCTGCATAATCCCTCTTCAGATTATAAACAGAAGTGTTCATCTCGTTAATGTTTGTCTGAACAGTTCCTCCTTCATCTGAGTTTAAAAGAAAATAAATTAATCTTTCACTGTAGATACTTTTAAAAATACTTTAAGTCAAAAATAATAAACAAAAATCATCACATACATAGGCTTTTTACCCCTTAGCTGTGCTTATTCTAATCAACATCAAATTTTAATTCAATAGAAAAGCATTCAGTTGGTAATTTTTTGCACAGATTCTCATTCTTTTTCAGTAGAAACAAGGTTTCAGTGTAGAATATTATGCATGCACCAAATATGTTTTTATATATATAGGGTGTTTGCATTAGTACGACTTCAAACACTTAAATAAGACAGTCCACAGTAAAATGTTTGTACGTATGTGCAGTATTTTTTAAGTGTTTGGAGTTACATGTGCTTTGTTGATCATTTCATCTGTTGTTTATCTAAAGGAAGAGAAAGATCCTTAGTTTTCCTAGTTTTCTTAAGTGTTAATTTTCCTCGAATCACCTTGGTGAGTCTGTACTTGTTATTTAGGAGGATATATGTAATATTCTCTGTACAATGAATCTCAGAGCTATGCATAATCCCTTGTCCAGCTCTTCCTTATGTCTTTTTATCCATGGGGGTGGGGAGGAGGGGAAGGAAATAACCTAGTTTCTTCAGAGATTACTCCAAACAGGCAGCAGAAACAAAATTGTGCCAGTTTCAGTTATTTCTACCCACATCATCATTTAGCTCTAACCAGGCAAACTTTGTCCTCTGAAAGAGAGATTTGCAGATGACACCTAGGAAATATGCAATTTCTTTCAGTGTGACATGAGAAAAAAAAACATTTAATTTGTACGTTTTGAACTGACTGTCCCTCTGCACCCCTAATGGAAATACAAATTGTGTTTTAGTATCACAGGGACAGCGTGTGGGCCCAGAGGCAACTCAGACCCAAATACTAGGTAGTGTGACCCAGTGAGTTTGCTCTGGAAAGAGGTAGCCAAATCCATAGATATTGGTAGAAAACTCTGTTCCATTTGACTTTAAGGCCAAGTATGTGTAATAAGAGACTCAATTAATAGAGCATGAAGGGAAAAGCATCTAGTTAAGAAAGAGTAGCAGACTTTTCTAGGAAGTTAACATTTCACAGATAAATTTGGTTTTCTTGATGAGGTGACAATTTTGATTGATAAATGGCAATGCAAATATAGCATATTTTAGCTTTTCTGGGATATTTCATTTCATGCCAGCCCATACCCAATTGTTGATCATGTATACTTTTAAAATTGCAGAATCAATTGCTGAATCAGACACTAAATATTTTTGGGAGGGAAATTTGAAACAAAGGAGAAACAGGTATCGGTAATAAGTCTTTAAATGAGGCTGCTTCTTTTGAACTTCAAATTAGTTCAACATGAACATCAACAGTGACAACAGAGTAAATGAGCTGTTTGAAGGAGTAAAGCAAAGTAATAAATAATGATTGAGGGGTTATTTTACCTCAGTATAAAGCAATGGCAGAACTAATACTTGATTGTAGCTGTTCTTTTTAATATTGGAAATAAAAAGGGTGAAGAAAAGAATACTAAACCCAAGCTTTTGGTAGGAGAAAATGACATACGGTTTCATATGCATCAGAATACATTTAGCTTATCACAGATGTGATTGAGAGGTGGTTTGCTAACTGTGTCTAAAACACTTAGTAATAAAAGCCTTTTTAATTTAGCAAAGCAAGTTAGTAGAAGCTGAAGCCAGAAATTCAAATTAATATGTGGCAAATACTTTCAGTAGGGAGGTGATTAACTGCTGGGACAAATTGCCAAGAGAAACAAGTGATTTTTCCATCGCATGAGGTTGTCAAATTAGAACTAAATAACTCTCAGGAAATTATTTGGCTCTTGCCAAGAACAAATTATTGGTCTCAGTACATTGTTAAATGGATGAAATTTTAAAGCAGGTGGTTGGGATACCAGATCAAATAATTCTTTAGTTTTATAATGTAAAATCAGAAGGAATATTTTATCTAACTTGCATTTGTTGAATCACATCAGGAACTTCATTGCAACATGGTACACTTTCAAGTTGGTAGAGTATTAGTATTTCATGACATATTCCCATTCATGCTATACCTTATTCAGGAGATACTCTCTTTTATCTCTCTACTTGGTCACAGTCGATTTCACCGATGAACTTTTAATTTATTTTTATTTATTTTTTTTTTACTTAATTAAGTGTAGGAGAAGCAACTGGAAAAACCCAGTAACTTTGTCAGTAGAGCTAAACTCAGTTCTTTACTCCAGTGCAAAATTATTAAATACTGTCTTATTGGAGCAGAATCACCGAGTATCAGCAAAATTTATTTAATACTAGTATGCTGAGTCAAATGGGAGGGACATGCCTTTAAACTTAGGGAGCGGGCTAGGTTAGTATGAGTGGCACGCACGCATCTTACTGCAATGTGCGAGCACGTGATGTAGAAATAATTGAAAGAATTAGTGCAGAAATCCTGCAGTCCCTTTTCAACTCTCATTTTGTGATTCTGTGTGTATTTCAGTTGGCTATCATTGGATTTTCTTCAGTACTTCAACCTAAATGCTGCAGTGTAAGTTAGGAGTCTTTAACTGCTTGAAAGATTCATTAAAGGAGTGTCTGTTAAGTGCATGAGAATATTTAAATGGCAGGTGATGGTATTGTATTAGCGATCACTTGGGAAATTCCAGATCGCATTAGCCTGTTGCCAACTGTAAGTGTGTGATTTAGTATATGCCTCATGTCTGCAGTCCCTGGACATCCAGTGGGAGTGCCCTGAGCGGAATAGTGTGAAGTTTGATGTTAGTTGATGCTTCGGTAGGCATTGTAAAGCTATTTTGAGTCTCAGTTTCACTGCAAGGGTTTTAATAACAAGGCTTAAGTTCTCAACCATTTAAGTTCAGTGCATTATTTCAAATATAGTTTTATGTGTTTCAGAGATGCAACGGTATTGTGCCATGTTGAAGGGAAAGTGATGCAAAGTGAATTGGATTCATTTGCCAGCCCTAGCAGTCACATGGCTGTGCTTTCCAAGCTATTAGAAAAATTAATAAACTCACTCCTTGAATTAATGGATGGGCTTGCAGGATACCATCGGACATAAATTTTGAAGCTGAATGATATTTACATTGCTATTTGTACTGTAAAATTAGTAAAGGTTATTAATTCTATCTGGTCTTCATATTACCAGTTTTATACCATAATTACATGCACAGACACACACAACCTCTTGAGAGGAGTGCTGAAACGCAGGTACTTAACAATACATGAAGGGCTGAAGTAAATGTTCACAAGTTATCCTATCTGTCAGTTTTACATTTTTTTCCCTTTGCCTATAGGTCCTACTGCTCACCTTGATGGCAAGATGGAATCACTACCTTTTCTGTGATTGTGCAGTACCATTCAGAGTGTAAGGAGTTTCATTTTGAAGACAGAATCCCACAGTGGCAAAATCAGACTCTCTGTCTGTAGTGCCTCTAGATCTCTGCTGCAGAGATTTTCGGGTTGCCCAAGATTCTTTAAATACCATATTTTCTTAGCACTTAAAAGACAGTAGTGATGGTGCAGTTCTTCTCTTACCAGTGATGGTATCATGCTGGACAAGATATGAAATGTTGTCAACAATGCTATCGTGTGCACATGCATGATAGATATTATTATGAGTAAAGAAGTGTGTATGGAAACAGGGGAATGGAACAAAACTGCAAATGTATGACTTAAAAATTCCATATGTGTTTTCACAATCAATTTTCTATTTTTCTTGTTTTGGTTTGGTGGTTTTTTTAGAATCTATTGTAGATTTATTTTATTTTTTTTCCCACTTGTGAAATGCAGATTCCTCCAAACTTCTGTGTGTGTGTGTGTTCCTTTACTTCTTGGCTTTTCTGTTGTGTTAGAAGTTTCCAGCCTCCTACTCACTTCTGGATCATATTTTAATAACTATTTATTTTTAATAACCAATTTAATGAGTTTCCAAATCACTTTTAGGGAGTGATGCTCCTCAGATTGAAGACAATGCAGGAAAATAAAATTTGAACATATCTTTCTATCGTTGATTCACATTTTAGAAGTCTCTTCCTATTTGAATCATAGGCCTTTATACTGTTTTGGTTACAGTGGGGTAAATATATTTACTGATCTTTAAAGGATCTGCTTTCTGCAGAGCAGCTAGCAGGGCAAAAGGTATCCTAAATTAGGAATATCCAGCCTTTCATTGCTTCATGTGCCCTTACTGTTCTAAGATACTCTGAAGAACTAAAGAAAGATCTGAATTTGCAATTCTGGTTTCTTTTTTTGGCATTTACACCAGGGTAACTGAAAGTAGATCATACCCTGTAGAAATTAAAGATGAAAGTTACTAGATTTTTCAGTGCACTTCCCACCATATATTTTCTAGTTTTAAATCTCCCCAGGGAAGATGCCTCTACTGCCTGTGTCATGAAATTATACTATAAACTATATTAGAGATCTTTAACAATGAGGTTTTATAGCATCATACTACTTTTATAGCATCATACTGTTTTTAAAACATCCTATTATTATTAATGTTTTTCTGCATTGCTGTAGATATTCATACTTTCAACCTTTGGCTTAGATGCTCTCAGTTTGTCCCATTGCAATGACCGTTGTACCCAAATCTGTACTCTGCCATAAGACAAAAGAGCACAGATATAGTAAACAGTTGTGTTATTTTTCAAATCTTGTTTTAAGATAAGATGCACACATTTTTTATAGATTACATTTTTATAGATTGATATCCCATGGCAAATAGTAGTATAAATGGCCTAAAAGCTATTCAGCTACCATCAGTATACATAGTTTGCCAGTCTTTAATGTGACTAATTCCTAGCCAGAAAATATCCTGAATTCTCAATGAATCGTAACTGAAAAATAAATTATGGTGACAGGAAATTTTAAAAGAAGATGTCATTTCGTATTGCTGTAGAAAAGCCAGTTTCAGTGACATTTTTAGGATTATCAGTGAGAAGACATCAATCTCTGGTGACAAGAATTGAACAGAAGTGTAATCATGAGAATGTTTTGGATTATTTGTTTAATAACAGGGGTTGTTAGGCTGATATATGGAGGAATGATGTTGCAAAAATGTATTTATTAGTAATAAATAGTTGCTTGATGACAATGAGACTTTACAATTTTATTTAGATAATTGGTCATTGGTGATAGGTACTATAAACAGTTTCCAATGGTAGATGGAATCATCATGGAAAACATAGCTTAAAAGTTTTTCCTAGTGATCATTCAAGAATTTTTTGTCTCTGAAATTCCCAGAAAGCCTGCATTTTAAGTCCTGTACAGCAGTGTTTTGTACCCATTAGTGGAAATGAATGGTGCATACCACATCCTCAGTTCTTTTCAACTGCATTATTAAGATTGAACAGAATGTAGAAGTACTAGTAATACAGACTTAATCTACCACTTCTTCCACTGCTCCTCAGAATGTTGTACTCAGACTAGTTGCTTATTCTGTCTTAGAGGAAATCATATTTGAATGAATCACACCATTTAGACTGGATTTGAATTTTGGACGGTACAGATACCAAGAATATTACTGAGAAAAAATGCAAACAAGTGTGATGGAGTTTAGTAATTAGTGAAGTTCTGCTTCAGTTCCTAGATCTTACAAGAAGCCTTCAGGTAAACAGTCTCTCCAAGAACATGCTATTAGGGGAAAATGCTCCCAAAATCACTGGTCAAATGGATTGGCTCCCCACAGGTTCCTGATACAATTTTGTGAGAGTGTTATTAGGATCCTGCCATTAGGCTCATTCCAGCTCAAGTGGAAACACATTCAAATAGTTGGCACCTCAGCACTTCCACTGGGAATTGTCATCCTGAATGCAGTGAACTGCATTTGTCATTTTTGTACCCCAGTTTTGGCAGGCTGTGATATGCCTTCCCCTATGATATTAAGTCTAAAAATCTAGGCTAAGGATGACTCCATACCTTGCTTCAAAGTATTTCAAACCCAGGAACCCTAGAGATGTATCAGTGATCTAGTCATGGATGTTCTTCAGTGCTGCACTTTCCAGTATATATGGAGATTTTGAAAGAAAGATGGATGTGCTTAATCTCATTTTTTTTTCTTTAGTTCCACCCTCTGTGTACTTTATCCGTCATGGAAATCTTAAACTCTGGGGATGTACAGACTTCATATTTCATCCTAAGGATATTTTACTCATTTTTCAACTTTTTTGCATCCGACCGTTTTTCCTGGTTTTGGAGACCTTGTCCATTAGGGCCTGCTCTGACAAGGTACAAATACCTATTGGACTAGGGAATAATAGAACTGGTCTAAGTTGTTGTTTTTTTTTTTACAGTAAAGTATTCCTGGTATTGAAGAGGCTGAAGACCTATTCTGAAACTCAGAAATTCAAGTTCAGAACAGTGACCTTGACAGTCTGCAGCTTTAAAAGGGATCACTGCTCTGTGTATCTTGACCGACAAAATGCTTACTTCAAGGTCTCAATCACATTTTTAGAGTGAAAGCATCTTCGTTTCTGTAGAGATTAAATACCTCTGTGAAGACCACCATGTCAGTACAAGATCCAAACACTGGAGTCTCTCTGGCACTAAATACCTTTAAAATAAAATAATTAAAAAAAAAAAAAAAAAAAAAAAAGAAGAAGAGTCTTTTACCACCAGTAAAAATGGAGTGATGCTCTTTCCTGAACAGTGGACTCTGTCTTTTCAGTTCCCTGGGGTTCAAGGTGAATAGACTGAATGTCCTTCTAGTTTTGACTCTACCTTTTGACTAAAGATGGTCTTTCCTCAGCTTTCTTTTGCCAGAGCCTCCTTTCTGTTTAGTGGCATATACTATTTGAATGCTGAAACAGCTGAATTTATTATCAAAATAACTGGTTGGGGTTTTTTTCTGGTTTTGTTTATAAGGCTTGTCTTCTACAACAGTGGACTTTTACCTGTTCATATAGTGTGTGTCTATGTAGTTGCTAATGGTTTATTTGCTTAATCATCCTTCCCTGATGGGGTAGTGAAGAGCTCTGCAAGATCTCTCTGTGGGTAGCACATAGTAGATAAAGGGATCAGTCCTCTGTTCCACTTACTTTTTTAAAGTTAATAGTGATGAATTCCTCTTTCCTTGGATGGGCATTTCACTTCAGTGATCTCACAGATCAGAGTTTGTAGTTGACCTTGAAGTTCAGTATATACATCACTGTCTTGGAGCTTACACTAATGAGATGTGTCAGGCTTTCTGTCCATGTGTAGAAAAGACCTCAGCTACAAATAACATACACAAAATGCATATTTTGCAACTTGTGCCAGAGGAAGGAAAATAACATGAAATTATTTCTGGTTGTGTCACTGACTACAAACCACTAGCAGATTTGAGGAATGTTGCATCAGTCACCAAGTAACTTAATCAGGGTTTACCCTTGTAATGACAGTTAAGTAATTGTAAACTGTGTGAGCCATTGCAAACAGGAACATAAGTGGAGGTGAAGAAGGAGGAGGTGCATCATGAAGTCAGTGTTTTTGACTGGAACATCAAAAGAAAATGAAAAAGCCAAACCAGCTTCAGGGGTCCTGCAAAAAATATATGAATCTGCAGTCAGAGAAACTAGTAGTATTTCCTCTGGTATGTCAACATAGTCCATACCTTGACCTAATTGTTAGATTAGTGGTGGGCCAGCCGTTTGAGTCTTCAGACAACTTTAGCCTCTGTCATCTTTCCTTAAGGATATTCCTTTCCAATCAAGAGAGGGGGAGAAATCTGGATCCTTGTGGCTGATTCTTTATATACGAATATGGTGTATATACATATTTACACCCTCCTCCCCCAGATTTTCCTGTGATATGTTATCCTCAGAAAACATCCTTTATTTTCTAACTAAGGCTCTGGATTTTATTTAAGCCAAGGCTGCCTATCTTTGCCCCAGTGTATGTGCTAGTTCTTCTTACACTTTTCCCAGGCAAGCTGTCTCTTTTTACATTGCCAGGATGAGGCCTTTCAGGAAGAATCCTTGTTTGTCCGTATGACAACAAAGTGAGCTAGAAATCAGCTGTTTCAACAGATTGTCTTACTGGATAGCTAACCGTGTGGGAAGCAGTTTGTCTGCTGAACTGGAGCCACCTTAGATTAACATAGCTGTCTTATTTTCTTCAGAATCCCTAGCATATGGAGGCTGCACATCTAGCTGCCACCTAGAGCTTCATTCTGAAATCCACCAAATCTTGCAGACCTGCTGAGGTGAGGCTGCTTTTCCAGGAGACTTTTTCAGTCCTTATTCAACTTTGGATATAGCCACCACTGTGTAACAGAACATCATCAGAGAAAGAAAGATCACTTCTCTAGCAGTTCTTCCTCAGGTGATTTATCTGATTGTAAATTCAAAACTTTTCCTTCTTCCCCTTAGACATTTTAAACCTAAGACCTGAGTGGAATTCAGATTCCTTACCAGTACTGTGGAGAGGTGGGGGACTGGTCCTCATTTGCCATGTGTACTTCTGAAGCAACATGGACATATGGACCCTGTCCTGTGAATGCACATATAGGCAAAATATTTTGAAGCAGAAATTAAAGAGTGAATAACCTTTCTTTTACTTTGCTGCAGGATAATAAATGAGAAAGAAAGGGAATATGCATATTTCTCCAAAGTTGGAAGAGATCCTCTGGGCTGTTTTAGTTTGTCTCATCTGATGCGCACTAGCAGAATGGAGTGATGTTAACTGAAAGAGGTCAGCATACGCTCCAGCTAATCATGGTTGTCAGTAGAGCTCTTATAATGCTGTTATAAGATATACTTTGATATCGCAAAGATACACTCTCTGAGTTTCTCTGTAGGCCATGTAGGCCCTGACACAATTCAGAATATGTGTTTAAACAATTCCTGTTCCGTCCTACAGCTAAACAAAATCAGGATCCAGATTAATTATGCTTTGGTTCACAGTTTAATGTTGTGTCCTAAATAATTTATTTCTTTCAAAATAGACTATTTAAAGGCAAGTGACAAGGGCAAGATTGTTCTCCTCCTCATAAATCCCTTTAATTGCTTCCATAACATGTAGAGCATGTATTGAATTTTGTATTAAAGAGGAAACAGAAAACATTTGGATCTTTTCTTAAAGTAACTTATGATGTTATGGCTATATGTATAACAATATCTACAAACATTATCTGTTTGTTTTGTAAACAATTATGTGTAGATCCAATACTTTAATCTTCAGTTTGAGGAAGAAAGGTTTGTGTTTCATCATAGCAGTTTCTCTTGTATGAGTAACAAACCCCCCCCACCTCCCAAATTGTATAAAATACAGTGTAGAGTAGATCTTAATTGAGTTACCTGGTGCGCCTGGGAGAGGAGTCTGAGATTCATAACATTCTTGGACTAAAGGCTATTTTTCTTTTTTTCTTTTCTTTTTTTTTTTTTCTTTTTTCTTTTCCCCTCTTTATTTTTATCTTGAATAAGACAGGGACAGATTCAAATGAGACCTCAGAGCACTTACTGGCCTGAAGGCATGTTTCCTACTGAAATAAGCTACAGCCTTAAAGTTCAAAGCTCTTAAATCAAAGCTCTTAAAGTTCAGACACTTTTGCATAAATTAATGTCTATTTATTTATTTGTCTAGTTGATGTAGTTCACAACATCTTTACCTGAGCGTTGCCTCAGTTACTTTCTGTACAATCCTATATATGTAACTGTGTAGATGCACAGATTGTCTTCTCAAACTTATGATTAACATTGTAAATTCATAGTCAAAATGTTTCCTTTAACTTTTTTGCTTGTCTAGGCTATATATAATAATAGTTAAAGCCCAAAGTAATATTTAAAATGTAATGAAATGATACATGTTTAAGAAGATATGATTCCATCATTTGAAAATGTTCAAGATGAATGAATGAGAGGGACAAAAAACCTACAGATTGAATCTGAGCATAATCATCCTAGGGAATACACTTATGTGATAGAAAAATAAGAAAAGGAAATTTGTTCAAGACAAATTAGAGAGTAGGAGCTCAAAAATAAATGCACTAGAGGCCTTCAGAAGCTATATGCTAGATTTACCAGAGAAAAGTAAATAACAAGTAGGAAAAAAGATGCCGAAAGTGATATTTGCATTATATCCAAAGATTTTAATTATGTAGTTTTTAAACAGAATCATTATAAAACAAAATAACCACTCAATGCTGTTGGAAAGAAATTTTTATTTTTAGTTCAACAGAATTGTTAAAGTACTATTTTTGCTAGTCAAAAATGATTGACATGTAAATTTGACAAATATTTTAAAAAGTTGAGGAAGATACAAACCATATCTTTAAAAAGGTAGGATTCATACTGAAGCACATACATATATTTTCAGATGATTTAAAGCTTTCCCTCAAAGGATTAGATTTTTTATTTTGTAATTTATTTTATTTTAGTGGAATGGCACTGACACCAGATGGAATCTGTCACAATTTCCTACAGTAATCTTCAAAATCTGCTGCAAACCTTTAAGTAGCATGGAGAAAGATAGAGTTTTCAAAATATTCTGGTCTAATGTATTGCTCAGAAGAGAAGACTAGGGTTAGTGGCATACTTGCTGCTAAAAGACTTTCTTACTGTTGAGAATCTTCTTAATTTATGTGTTTAGGGCATATATAATATATATGCAGTTAATGCTTTCATGGAAAATGTGGTTTGCTCTTCATGATAATAATAATTGATTTTGTCATAGCATAATAAAGAAAAGATCAAGATTCCTTCTGAAGCCTGTGATTTAAAGCTTCATTCTAGAAAAGACTAAAGGATAATAGCGATGGGATTAGACCATTTAGTCTAGGTTTGAAATATAAGCTTTTCTGTAAGCATGGCTAATGTATATCTGTTAATAAATTGCTGTTTGGGGAAAGAAGAAAAAAAAAAAGGTGATTTATGTGAAATTTTTATATACCTTAAGTTTCATAAAACAGCAAAGTATTTATGAAATTCATACTCTATATGTGGCTTTTGAAGAGATTTGGAGAGGAGTATTCAATGAGTCCGCACCAGTACTTTGTGGTTTGAATGGCAAGCATGTAGCTGGATTTGCAGCTACAATGCTGGTCAAGCATTTTGTAAAATTTTACTTCATTTTAGTGCTTGTTGTTTCTGACTTTACTATTTGGGATAGACAGTATTTTTTGTTGATGAAAGTACTCTTCATCATATTGATGATATTCACTGTCATAAAGGCTATCACTCCACAGCACAGATTTTTCTAAAAAGTAGTTTTGCTGCTAGGATTTAGTGATCCTTGGAAGCATTTAGCAAGTGCAAAACTAATCATTATCTTATGGGCTATCTCAGTATGATGGGAAAGTGATTGCTTAAGGCATCATACCATATATTTTGCATATTTTTTTTTCTGTATATGGCATGTATAAATGTTGCCACATCATCAGTCCTTTCCCTCAGAAATTTTCTTCAACATCAGCTAATTTCTGAAACTCTGAACACCAGATTTAATAACTCAGCATTATGATGTACTGGATTCTTATTTCATTGGCAAAGAGATTGCCTAGCATTATGGCAAATTCCACAAAACCTGTTCTACATTCTAAATAAACTTTTTGTGGCAAGCCACATAAGCCAATGATCCCCAAATTTTGTCTGCAGATGGTCACTGGTCCACAATCTGCAGCAGGTATGTGCAACCACACTACAGTAAAATTTACTATTTACCTCCCTGCAGCTGTATTGATTGTTTGCAGAGAATTTTGCAGAGTGCAATGAAAAATTAGTCCAAAGAGCCTGGAAACTACTGGTTTAAGTTCTT
Source organism: Balearica regulorum gibbericeps (assembly GCF_011004875.1). Classification (NCBI taxonomy): domain Eukaryota; kingdom Metazoa; phylum Chordata; class Aves; order Gruiformes; family Gruidae; genus Balearica; species Balearica regulorum. The sequence goes on from NC_046184.1 coordinate 19,067,369, forward strand.
CAGTAGAACTGTTTCAGTGTGTCACAGTTGACATGTAGATAAGTTGCTTGCCTACCATTTTGTAATCAGGGAAACACGCTATTTGAGGAGATAGGTTTCCATACTTCTGTATCTATACTTGTATAGCATTGTGAATAATTAGAGTAATAGTATGTGGTTGAAATACTGTGCCAAATTGTCACGTATCTTGTTTCGCTGATACCTAGGGATAGCTAAGTTTTCTAAAAAGCAGAATATCAGTAGTATGCACTGATGTTAGGAAAGAATACTGATCTTCCTTAATTAAATTAGCTTAACAAAATTACATTAGAATGTGCTTATACTTCCATGTAATATAGTCATTGCCGTATGTGTACCTGAGTCCTCCAAGGAGCATCTCAAATGCACTCACTGTTCCTTAACGTTACATTTTGCATTTGGATCTCTGATTTAGCTGACAAATGTGAAAAAGCACATGTTGCCAGAGAACTTTCAAGAGACAAGCTGTGAAGTCTAAAGAACACAGGTTATTCCAGCTAAGCTTGGCACTGACTTCTGCTTAAAAGTTTTTCTCCTAGCATGTAGTTTTTAAACTTGTACCTGCAGAATATAGGTTAGCATTCTTCTGATACAGATTTTTATTTCCCAGTTTTGTTTTACAGAGGTATAAGTATTACTTTTATTTTCACTCATCCTCTTCTGGTCAGATGCTGAAGCAGTTAAGAGCACTCCAAACAGTTGGAGAACAAGATTACATTCAAATTGCTCCATTTTGGTGATTTTTCAAACTCTGATTGTGGAGGAATGTAAATTAGTAGAATAGAAGGGCATGTTAAAAATGACATTTAACCATTTGTGTCAGCAGTATGAATCTCTCAACACTGAATTTGAACTAGTTTATGTGAGCAGGAAATAGTATCACACAGGGGTTTATAGAGTCCTTACTGAAGCCAGTGGAAGAATCCTGCTGTCTTCCTGAGCAATACTGCAGAGCATTCTGAGCACTGAAGTCTTACTCATCAAATCTCATTATACGTCATCTGATTTGATTGTCCTCTGATAACCGTGTAGCTTTGTTGTTCTGTATCATCTTACACGATGAGTTACTTAGCGTTATGTCTAGCAGTTAGCTACATAAGTTTCTTAAGGGAACTAAATATCTCTTCTGTCATTAACGTTGATATGTTTGTGCAGTACCAGTAGAAATTTAGACTGATGGAATTTATGGTCCATGACATCCAAAAAGAGGACATGACAAATAAGACCATGTCTGAAGTGTGTTTAAAGGGGGGGAAAGTACTAAAATACACTAGCTACCTTTTGTTAGTTTATTTTAAAGGCAGAGTAGGTATCTAAATTTCAGTGATGTGTGTTTTAAAATGAAAACACAATCTCCCTAAAATATTTTTTAAAACCACCAGAATTTATTCATTTTGTTAGTAGAGCAATAAAAAAAACTTTCCAGCTAAAATTGAAAGAAACATTTCAGTCATCAACAATCATCAGCTGCCTCTGAAGTCTGATAATGTAAATTTTAAGTTTGCCCATAGTGATACTGACTTACTGTTCTGTTGTCTTAATATATTATTTCTGAAGTCAACAGAAAAAAAATGGAAAGAAATACTGCAGATGAAAGGAATAATGACTCATTCGGGCAATTTTTATTAGCTCCTTTGTTGTATGTAAGCAACTAGTGTGGGGATTGAAAGTAGCAAATGCAAAATACCGAATATAATTTGTTTCATGCCTTCTCATAAGGTACTAGGCAAAATGTGGACACTTATATTTTCATTCAAACTACACCTCCAAGGCCATTTCTTCAAATCCTCATTAAACTCATTCAGAGCGATTTTCTTTTTACCCAAGGTCAGGATGGTTGTCTTGCAAATCTTTGGACACCGTGAATGGGAATTCATAAATCCTGACATTGGGAAGCAAGGTCGATCTTGCCCTACATTTAATGAGGAAAGGAAGTAAGATAAAAAAAGAAAAGAAAAAAAAAAGAAAGAGAACAAGCTGCTTTGCCTGATGGTGTTAAAAGGAATATCTAACTCTGTTGGAATAAAAAAATAATACTTTTTTTTAGCAGGTCACAATGCACTGATGATGTCTCCTGTGATATTCATCATTTATATTTCCAGTAAGCTGGTATGTTACCTGCAATCACTTGTCAGTTTTCCTTTTCTATGGTCTGTTAGCCCATCAGTTAAAATACATCCTAAATTACTTCTACATTAAAAATATGAACAGTTGATAGAACAGTTACTGTAAGAGATAGATGTCTCATGAACAGAATGTTTTTTTCATATCTGTCATAAATAAATCAGATTGTGCATCCTGTTAAACAGTTGTGACTTTTTTTTTTTTTTTCTTTTGGTTTTGATAGTACATTTAACTTCTTGGCAAGGAAACCTGTTGTTTTTAATTAAGGAAAAATTATTTGAATTAACCAGCCAGTATGAACATTTTGGAGTGGGATCCGAAACTTGTGGTGCTTTTGTGGTGGTGACATTCTCTGTTTTTAAATAAAGAATAAAAAAAAGTCATAATGTCAGCTGGTATAGTCATACCATTCAATATTACTGACCAATTACTACTAGGGAATGGTTGTTTTCAGGAAAGATAGAACTATCACAGTAGGAAAGTGTTGAATAGATATAGTGGTATCCGTCTTTAGCTGACAATTGAATGTATTTGCACTACAGTGGAGGTGGAGTCATCCTAGCTCCCTTTTCCGTAAGGATATAGAGGTCATAAGATTAGCCTGCCTTACTATGTGTGTTGTATTCCTTTGTTGTTGCTGCTTAGAAGATTTTCAACTCTCACAATTGATGGACTGATTTTTTTCAGGTTCAAGGGTTTTTCCTCTGATTGAAGTAAACAGGTATTGAAACTTGTTCCTTAAGACTGCATAATATGATAAGAGTACTTAGGAGTGGAAGTTGCTGGATTGTTTGTTGCTACTTAAGTACAGAAAAGCTCAAGAGGGTCTTTTCAAATACTTAGTTTTCCACTTCTCTGTTGCTGTCTTTGGTAACATTTGAATCACAGAGTGGTTTGTATGCTTTAGAAATCTAGCAGACTTTATTGCACATTCAACCTGGATGTAAGGAGAAAGTAGAAAATACAGAATTTGTTTTCTGGAGACAGATTTTTAGACAGATTTTAGATCCCTTCCTTTAGGTGGCATTGTAGTTGACTGAGTATTTTTTCTTTAAAAGATTTATTTTAGGTATCCCAAGGATATTTCTGTGTCTCCCTGGGAACCTACAAGGTTCATCTTTTCTATCTCCTTCACTCAGTGATCTGTTTGCTGTCTCCAGATTTCAATGCAGCCTATCAATTGCTCTTTACTTAGTTGAAAGAGATGGTGTTGAATGTTGCATGAACAGGGTGTGGTTTGGTTTTTTCCTCTCTCTCTCTTCATTTTTGTTCTGTTGGCTGCTCAGTAACTCTCTGGCAGCAGATAAAACTTAGTGTAAGAGAAATGGCATCTTCACATCAGTAACAGGCACTCTAGCACCAGCCCTCCGCAGGGCTCTGTCCCACTTATGTCTGAACATTAAGGGATGGCCACATGCTTTCACTCAGCTAAAATGCAAATGCTTTCTCATCTTAGAGTGGAGAGTATTAAAGAGGTTCTTTATTGTATTTTTTTTTTGTCTTAAGATTACCTTTTTTATTAAATTACAACCGTTGTAGTGATCAAACAGCATCAATTTAAATACGAAAAGTGAGTGTAAATTTGTGATAGTTTTGTGTAGCAGGCTAGTGATTTCAGAGAGTCTGGCATACAGAGCAGGAGAATTCAGCCTAACTTCTTGAAGCAGACCAGGCAGATTTCCCCAAAACTATTAGGTATTTTAATATGAGGAAGGAGTAATATAAAATTAGAAGTTATTTTTTGACACAAGTGTCACATCAGTGAAACACTTGCTTACCCAGTTGCAGAGTTGCAGAAGTTGCTAGTGCTTACTGGTATGTAACTCCATTAAATTTATCATAGTATGTTTAAGCTATCAACTAGGCCCTAAGCTACTCAGGACCCTTAGTACCTGCTAAGTGTAAAGCCAAGGCAAATTCAGGGAACTGGTGAGATGGAACTGCATATGAGCTCTTCTTGGCAAGAAGGTGGGTGATATGCAACAATTAGTATTAATTATAAATTTACCTTGTTTTCTTTTAAGATGTCTGCAGAGGTGAAGTGAACATGACTTAGGTCCCCTTCAGTAAAATAATGGTGCTTTGACAGTAACAGTAGTAAACCTGCAGATTACCCACATCTAAATATTTATTGCATTTTTGGGGGGTGGAAGAAAAAAAAAACCCAACAAACCTGACTATCTTCCCCACCTTAAATACGTAACAAACATGCACACAGCAATCATGGGATTCCAGAGGAGGGTGGGCAGGGAAGAATGTCAGAGTGTTTATCATACAGCTGTGCCAAAAGTAAAGGCTGAATGAATGAGATGGAGATTAAAGCCAGTAGTCTGAGCCTGTATTCAATCACTGCAGTCACTCTGTTTGCCTCCTGCATGCTGATGAAGTGTCATGAATGGTCCCATGTACTTTTATTCCAATATATTTCAGGCAGTAGTCATTATTGCTTGTACTCAGCTAAAGCTTGAAATAACTGGCAAACTCTTGCTTAGCAACAGAAGGCCTCATCTTCTCTCCTTTGGGACCACTAACTCAAAAATGTGCTGCTACTTTTAAAAGTTAAAGTTAGGAGGGGTAGATACTTTATATTCATTGCTTTCCTTGATGATTTAAAGAAGAAACCACAAACTAAAGCCCACAAATGACTCTGTTTCATAAATAATTATTGACTGGTTTATGCAGTCCAAATCCAATTTCTTTTATCACACATTAAACTGTTCTGTAGTTGGGCTACATGGCAATTTTGATAAAGGTATTGTCTTTATATGTGCTGAGAGAATAGAAGTACCTCCTTTAGAAAAAGATCTCATAGTGTATTTTGATAAAACCCTTTGGAAGATACTTATGTAGTATTAAATCATTTCATGTTTGTGCTTATTTTAAGTGTTTAGACTATGGTTTGTATTTTTCAGTGAGCTCAATCATCAAGGGAAAATGAATGCACATTTGTTAAATAAATGACAAAATGCAGAGTATGGTTTGAGTTGTAGATCTTAAGCATGTCCACTGAAGAATTCATTAAAAAATGCAGCAACATTATTCTAGTGTGAATTATATGCTGCTCTGTAGGTTTCTATTTTTGGTCACCACAAGATGGCAAAAGCAATGAGCACACAAATGCAAGGACGAGTGAGTTTCATAATAATGCGTTCTGCATTCACACTTTATGCACATCAAGAGAGAATCCAAGCACAGCAGGGGTGACAATCACTCCAACAGTCTTTTGAAATCAAAGTACTTCCCTGAGAATGTCTTTCCAGTGCTAATTACACCCTTCTATTGTGGTTCTTATATTGTGCAAAGTAAAATGTTTACACTGTCACTGGATACAGCTCCATCACTGGAAAAATGGAAGGTAAACCCTAGTCAGATTATTAAATATATTTATTTTCCTTTATGTTTTGCTGTTTCTACTTCCTTGTGTTCAGGGCTGAAATATCAAAATCTGTGTCCTTTGTCACCAAGGGACTTTGGCAAAGATGCTAATTTTTCACCAACTCTAAGGAAGTCTCTTCACTCAAGAGAGCTGCTACAATGCAGAAAGGATTGGTTGCCTAGATATCTTGAGGGTTTTCTCTTTTTTACGGTGTGGGTTTTTTTTTTTTTCTTCAGTTGTGTACTGATCACACAGTAACTACTATCAATGATTTTTTTCTAATAAGAGGAAGGCAAAAAACCTCGAGAGATTTCTTATCGTGGGATATGATAGGATATGATATGCATCTCTGTATGTTTGTGTGTATGAGCAGGCGTTTATGTGTATAAGATTGTATGTACAATCTCAGTAGTCGCTATGATACCCTCATTGCATAGAAGAGGATGCAACGTAGCAGTTAGGTAATGATATTAAAAAAGAGGAGAAAAAGTGCTCTTAACTTTATAACATTTGCCTGACTGTGCAGAGGTTTATGTGGAAGGTTAAGCAACCAGTCCAGTCTTGGTCTTTTATTCTTGTCTTTACTGCTAAGGTTGGTGAAAATGGTAATTGGTAGGAAGGATTGTCAGATGTAAGTGGAACAGGGAACCATTAAATATTCATTGTTGACAATGGAGCCAAGTTTCCCCTTTCTTGCAATTCAGAGGCCTGGTTCCTCACTGCTTCGCGTTTGTATAGCCATTTACAACTAGGCACTTTGCATGGGAAATAGTATTGCTGATCTCCATAGAAAAATGTGAGTTAGTAGCAATATATACATTTTTGTGCATAAGGTTTATATGAGCCATGAATACATGTCAACTTGATGCAACATGTGTACATCAAAGCATCCTTTCACGATCTATATATTTCATTCATAATTTACTCTTCTTTCCTAGTAGATGCCATCTATGATCTCTCTATAAATCATATATAAACACACACATATATATTCATATCTATATATATACACACAAGTACACATATATGTATATATTTGCTATTTAGACAATATTTTTTCTTGTACGTTCTGGTTGGATACTACTGCAGATTTCAGTTATGTTGTCAAACAGTATTCCATCATCTTTGAAGTTTCTGTGTATGGAATATACCCTAACAATTTTAAAGTATAGACAATTTATATTATGCATACGGATACTATAAGTATACACTATTTCTTTAATGCATATAGTTTTATATTCTCTTAAGGAGTTTTGCATAGTCAAAAATAGTTTATGTATACACTTTACTCTTATTAAGATCTTTGATCTTTTACGGAATTTGCTTTTCCAACAATGATCAGCTGCATGTGATTGAAGATGTCAGAATTCAAGTATTAAATGGGATGGTATTGGCATAAGGTTATCTCATATCAACAGAGCAGTTCTGTTACAGCAAATTGATATTAATATGTGAAATTGGGAAGCAGTAGAAAAGAGAAGCTGTCTACTTGCAATTGGTGGAGTGGAAGTGGTGAACCAAATTCACATATTTTAAAGACTAAATCATCAATAGCCGTAAGCAAGCAGCTATGTATACAAAAGTACAGACACAGTGTACTAGTGTATACACACAGTGTGTATTAGTGTATGCCAGTACATTTTGAATCATTTAATCATAGAATAATTTAGATTGGAAGGGGTGCCTGGAGGCCATGTAGTCCCCAAAAAAATATAGAGACCATAAAGTTGTCATACAGTGCATAGCTGAGTACAACCACTGAATGAGCGTACCTTTGGCTTTGCATCTATGTCTGCTTCCTGATTCCGGAGCACCTTTGTTCAGAGCTGCTGCCATGACTTGTGGTACATACAAAGTCATACAAAGTGAATGGTTCTTAAAATAGACCTTTCCCTTGCATAAGAATTCATTTGACAAATGTCCTTGGTCAGAATCACAGTTATTTAAGATGCAACACAAATTTGCTAAAGGGCTGGTGCTGGGAGTGCGAAGAATTTCTCATTATCCTGTTGAACTTGCTGTCTGTGAAGTTAGTGGTAAAACTTCCATTGATTTTATTGGGAGCAGGATTAATCATTGTGCAAAGATTCATGTTGTTCAGAAGATGTACAACTGTTTTCACTTGCAACTAGTGAAGGATTGTAGTTCTTTAATTCACTAGGTTTCAGCAGATTAGAAGAACCGGATTTTGATTAATACTATAATTCTCATGGCTTCAGCTCTGGGCTACTGTGAGTTTGATGGTGGTGTAGTTTCACTGAAAATAGCGCTATATCCTCCTGTTAACAAGAGCAAAATGGTTAGCCAGTACAGAAGATATATGGCAACATCAGAAACTGAATCCTAGTTTTTTGATTGTCATTCCTGTTTTAAACCAAGGCTGTGTAATTGCTATTTAATACATTCCTTCCTCTTAATGATAATAACACAATCGCTGCTTTCTGTATATGACCAGGCTCATGTTTCTCTTGCAATGAGGTTATGTGATGTTTTCTTCTTTATTGCAAAATGACTGTCTCCCTCTGCTGTTATCCTCCCCAACATGAGATCAAAATACACGTGTGTGTGAATCAACATATACACACAAATAACGTGATGTGTAGTTACAGCTGTGATTAATCATTCAGTTCACTATCCTCAGTTGCCATGTACACGCTTATGTTGGCCTATTTTCTCTAGAGGTACCCAACCCAATCTTTGGTCTGAATGATTGGATTTGTCTTAGTGTCATAATGACTCTCCCTTTAACGGTTGCTGTATAAATTCAGATTACCTATACCTAATTAAATTAACTTTATTTTGTTTTAACCTAATACATTTTGGATTTAAAGCATTTAGACAAAAGGTTATATGGCCTTTCAGAAACCCTTTTTTAATGAAATATTTATTGCCAGCTTTTCTGTTCTGATTCCTATCAGCTTATCCTCAGTTTTCATTCAAGCTGTTATATTGCCATTGGGAAAATTAAAATAAGAAGGGCAGGCCATAAGTAGTCAACATGACCACATATATCTCATATATGTACATACATTGCTTGATATCATTCAAGTTTTATTATATCTGGTGAGCGCAAACATTCATTCAATAAATCTCTCTTTGCTGTTTTCTTACTCATCCCTGAGGGATCATTCTCCTGTCCATGAATTTTATACTTCCTCCTGCCTACATACCTTACCACAGAAACACAGTATCAGTATCACGGAACTAAACAACTTGAGTATATTCACCAAAGGGAAGGCAGAAAATGTTAATACTTCTCCATAATATTAATAGTTCTCCTTCAGCATTTCCTCTGGATGAAGAGCAACAGTTACGCTCGGTGCTCTTTGACTTAAGAGCTTTAATGTTGTTCTTTGCACCAGAGAACTTCTGGTCAGTGCTGCTTCAGTGTGACCCAAGGAGCTGATCAAATCTCACATCCTCTTAGTTTTTCTTCTTAGAGACTTAGCTGATGAAAGATAGAATATAGTTTATGATGGCTTATGATACACCTAATCCCAAATTTGAGGGGATAATTTAGTGTTATCCACCAGCCACAGTCAGAACACTGAAATACTTACTTACAGTCAATATTGTGGTGTTAAAGTTCTAGCAAGTAGGTGAGAACAAACAATGCAAAGCATAGCCAATGCCAGACGCGGACCTGACTTTTTTTTTTTTTTTTCATGTGGCATTCCCTTAGAAATCAGTGGGAATTCTCCTTACACAGGGAATTTCTATTTTGAAATTTTTCTCTAGGTTGGACTAAAAGTTATATATTGTAAAGTAAAAATATTGCATCCATTGACTACAGTATCATAAAGAACCAACTTACTGATTACCTCTGTGGTATTAGTGTAACAGCTATTGTGAAGGACCTTGGCAAGTTGTTTATACCTTGCGATCAATCTGAGAAGCAGTACATTCTGAATCATCTTCAACACAAGGTCATATAGTACAACACATCCTTCTGTGAAGTATAGGTGTGTTTGTGTGTTTATCTAAGTATACATTTTTTGTGTTTAGAAGATGGTTAACTACAGTCTATTCTATGTCTTAGGAAGCATATTTCAGGAAGGTACTCTATGAGTAATAGTAAACTTAGTTCATCAAAATGCTGAGTAAAACAGTGACAGGCCTCATTTTTGTTGCTTTTTATTAAGGACCTTGATCTGAGGAAGTATTATTTATTAGGCATTTATTGGGAAATTGATAGCATAATTTAACATTTTATTAGCTAGTAAAACTGATAAGCAGTACATAAAAAGATGGACCATGTTATAGAGGAAATAATAATAATAAAAAGGTTAATTTAAAGTTTTTTAAAAGGTCATCAGTGTAAAGACTTTTTAACATTGCCTTCTACGGTATGAACACCTACCTTGAAGTTCTGCTTATGTCAATAGTTTTGTTTGTGTCTATTTTACAGCTGCTAAGTCTAGCACAGAATGGATTTGTACACTTAAAAAGTTTTCAGATTTTCAGTATCTTGAGATTAATTCTACATGTATGTGTGAACATAGATGACATATATCTTCTTTGAGCATAAGCCCCTTTGTATGGTGTAGAGGTGAAATTATGGATGCTGTGAGTATGCAATGATTGAACACTTAGTTGTGTAAATGGAAGACATTGTTCCTGATAAATGGGACACAGGAAGAGGTATTGTGTACGTCTCTAATCTTGAGCCTTTTACTGAGTTGTAGAGGTGAGTGGGATGACTGTAGTCCTTGTTCACTGCACTGTCTTTGGGCAGCCTTGGATATATGTGAGCAACTTAAAACTTCTTTTGCTGTCACCCTCCTCTGAGTTGTGCAGAAGAGAATCTTATCCCATAAATGGCTGTCTTTTTGAAGAACTAGAAATGAGGATACAAAAATCATGGATTTCATCCATAAAAACTTTTAGTTTCAGCATGCACCTGTTTCATAAGTCATTTTGAGCAAAACGGATAAAAATGGAAAATGCAGCAGTGAAGCTGGCCCAGATAGAAAATCACTTCTCCAAGTCTGTAGAACAGCTGAGAATAATAGCCAGCATACTCATGCTTCTCTGTCATACTTGCGTAAAGCACTCTTCTCAGACAAACCTTTAAAATGAAAGCCATCACTCAAATCCATCAGTTAAGAGGCCTGTCAAGTTCACTTCCTCTAGTTAATGCTAACATTTGGTATTAATTTAACAGAAAGAATATGTTTATTTACCATACTACATCTGTATTTTTGAACTTTTAAGACCGTGTAATTGTCTAAAACCCTGGTGCTGTACCTGCGATAGTGGGGCTAGTGTGCTAAATCTAGCCATGTGCTCAGCACAGCACCTACACGAGGGATTTCATTGCTCCATCCAGCAAAGACGGAGAGGCACGTACCGCTGAGGAACATTACACTGTTCTTGTGTGCTCAGTAATGAAACTCTGGGAGCTAAGTAAGAAGAAACAGCAGACGCAGCAGATAGATACCTGCTATTCTGTTCTGGTCCTTATGATGTACTTGATTTGAGAATTCATGCTAGCACCCAGATTAATTGAACCTACGCACTATAAACTTCCTTTACAGTCACTCCAGAGAGAGAGGCACTTCAAGAGATGCAGATTCTGCCTGTTGCAGCTTTGGGCCTCAGGATCCTTTGTCTGCTCAAGATTTTCAGCACCAAAGCCTGATTTGGATTCATCCATTATACTTCTTATTAATGTCATATATTATTCAGTGGGTTTATTTTTCTCAGGTGTAGTAAGACATTCAAAATTGTTGAAATTTGTTTCCTTCTTGGATGCAGGTACCATGCTTCTTCAGTGCTTCTGTTTTTCAGTGTTTACTTTTGCAATGTTCCTAAGATAAGTTTATATTTCCGTGTGGTTGTATGTGAGGTGTTGTACCTATTTGTTCTCAGTAAATGCAGTACCACAAAGTCTTGAGAGACTATATGGAGAATGTTTATGGACTATTTTGTATGGAGAATGTTTATGGACTCTTTCCATGAAAAAAAAAAAAAAAAGGCAAAAGAATGATACTAGCTACTCAAACACTTTTTCTCTTAGCTAGTGATTTCAGGGTAAACCTACCATCTAGATTACCAAAAAACCCAACTGCATCATAGTGCCATCACTAGAAAGAAAATGAGGTTTTGTGTCATAGGGTTTTGCAAAAAGGGAAAAACAGTGTTACAGGCAGTAGTCAAAATAAACAGGCTTATTTTAAAGAAATTATTTAGATCTGCTAAGAGTACAGTGGATGATTTAGTGTGATCATGTTTGTCCTACAAAAATGACAGAAAATTTCCATCATTTGAATTTTTTTATTTATTCATAGATATGAGTAGCATATGGCATGTTAACAAGACTGGATATTGTTAGGTAGCAGTTGTTTTCAGCTGCATACTTTGGCCTCCAGGTTTTCGAACCTGCCACAGGCACGGACTAATGACACAGTTCTTGTTGTATAGGATATAACTTACTTCCTGGTGGATGGTAATTAGAAGTTTGGGGTTATTATTACTGCAGCTTAAGGAGTAAGACATATTGACAAAATCTGACAAAACAATATTTCAGCATATTGATTCTCTTTTCTCACATGAACGCTACTGGACCGAATTTTACCCCAAATCTGCTCTTGAGCCCAGGATCTTGCAGTGCAGATCTGGATACCGGTAGGAAGGATACTTGTATGATGACTTTTTAAAGTCTGTGTTATATATGTAAATAGTTTTCAAGTCATTCTAGAATAACAATCAAGTCATTCTAGAATAACAAATAGTTTCACTGTAAAAAGGAAAACCTGAGAAGTGAAAAACACTATTTACCGGTGCTGTTACATTATATCTACTTCTGATATATGGCTTTATCTGCATGTTCCTTCAAACTGATTTCATGCTCCCTGCAGTGACATATTTTGCTAACACAACAGACTTGTTCTTTCCTGACATACAGCTTCTGGCTTCAACAAATGTCAGTAGCTTTTTAGACAAACCTGTGCTTTTTATTCCTGTCTTTCTCAAGAGAAATATCAGCATCCCTCCAATAACATTTTCCCCCCTATGGCTATTCTGTTTGTTTTATAAACAGGCTAGGTTTATTTTACATGTAAGGGCTGGTAAAGACATGGAAGCATGTTTTTCTTCTTTCTTTTTTTAAGAGTTTTAAATATTTTTAGGAGAGTAATAGCATGACAGCTACTTCCCAATTTATGCAAATAAGCATAGCTTTGTTTAATCCTGAATTCATGCAGTTGCTTCCTTTTTGTAACCAATAGAGGCCTCCAGAAGCAATTAACTAAACCTGCTTAAAGAGAAGTGAACAGGAGGCCCTCGGAGCTGCAGGTCCTCCTTGGAGGAGCTCTGTGTAGCTGAGATTTGCAGTCCACACTTATTTACACACAGGCAGAACTTACTTAAAGAGAAAGGACTCAGATGCTGTGTCATTTCATCTTGGTTTTGGTAGCATTGGTTAAATGATTTCCTTATACGTAACATCTGCTTTTAGGTCACTATTCAAAAAAAGATATGGAAACTCCATAGAAAACCCCATAAATCAGTAGGCTAGGGGGGATATTTCTATAATAATCATGAAATCAACATTAGTGGGATTCATTCGTTTGATTTTTGTGTGAATATGCATTAAAGACATTTCTCAAAGATGGAAGCTGTGATCTCTGTCGCTGAAATGAGGGGTGCAAGAGTCACTGACTCTCCTGGTGCTGCAGCTTGATGGGTTTCCAGTCTCCATGCTGGAATCAGCGCGATCCTCCCCAGGAGACCCGACAGGGCAGGGCCCTGCAGCCAGGGAGGCACCAGGCAGCCCCGGCACCGGGCACCAGGCACCTCCCCGGGGACAGGGACAGGCGGAGGCCAGGCCGGGCCCTGGGCCCGCAGGTGGGCCCAGCTCGGCAGGCCCGTGGCCGGGCAGGGCTGTGGGGAGATGGAGACCGGCCCTGTGGCAGCATTGCTGTGGCGGGGGCTGACGGCCCTCGGGGGTGGAATGGCGTCCTGGGCCGTGGGCAGGGTGTGCCGGGCAGGGACAGTGAGGTCTGTCATAGCCCTCATGGCCCAGATGTAAATTTATCTCTCAATATGATACCAGAGCCATGGTTTTCTTTTTCTTTATTCTTTTTTGTAAAATGCAGCGTATCAAATGTGTAGGGTTTGACCCGAGACTGTATAGGAATTTAAGAGATGACATCACCACATCCTTAAACCATAGGATCACTATGAATTGCTTTTTAAAGTAGTGTACCAAACAGGAAAATATATTTAGAAGTAAGTTCATATATATAAAAATGTCTTGCTTCTGCATTTATTTATGCAATGTATAACCTTGGCTTGGTTTTCCAAGCCTTTTCTGGTCTGGAATTCCTCTTTGTAACAATTCTGTTTGAGAATTGCCTTCAGAAACTTGAATCTTGACGTTTGTTTTTGCTAAACTTTGGTTTTACATTTATTTTTCTTTCTGGTATGTTTTTAATAGTAAGATATAGGGGAAATGATTCATAATTATGCAACATAATATTAAGCAATTACGTACAATAGCAGTATCAGGTGCAATAAGTTAGAGCATTAGTCTTATCTGGGAAAAAAAGAAATCTCAAAATGGGTTCTGAATGCATCTTGAATCTCCACAGACTCTATTTTCTTTCCTGTGCAACTATTTAGAAGAGTAGAATCTATCTTAATTAAAATTTACTGCTTATTTCAGAATGGAAGGGCTGAAAGCTATTTTCCTATCCTCCTAATGTCTGTGCTGTTTATGTGCTTGAGATGGCTAAGTGGTAGTCTGAAAATTGCAATAAGATTAGTAATTACTAAGGGGACATAATGTACTGTTTTGTTGCAGTGGAACTCTGAAAATACTTAAACTGACTCTTAAAAGGAGAAGACATTCATCGTATTTTTCTCTTGTTATTTATGAGTTTTACTTAACTAAGTCCTACAGTGAGTTTTCCTTCATAAAATGAACACTAAACCCACATCTTTTGAGACAAATTCTCTTCTTCTATACCACTAAAATCCAGCATCGCTCCTTTTAAGATTGGGAAGCTACAGAGGTCACAGGGTAAGGCTGATTCCAGCCAAATATAGCTCTGAACCTGTAATGAAGTAGAACTATGGAAAGTTTTGAAAAATTTGGTCTGCTGTTTTATAGTTTACAGGGCACCTATGGGCTATACCAGTAAATTTGCGTTACCCAAATTACTTACTTTTTGTTTCAGACAGTGACATTGGTCCTGTCTTCTACTGACAGCATAATCATACCCTGGAGAAAAACTGGTTAAGACTACTTTAAACAGGTTGTGTAGCTGTACTAGCATGAAGAATTGCTTTGTGTAGTCTGATACTTAAACGGCCACATTTGTTTCAATAGAAAGATACAAGGTCCTAAATGATTATACAAAGTATCTTGGAAACAAATGCTTTCCATGTCAGTGACATTAGCAACAGAAGAAGGATATATTCCCAAGAATTTGTTCTATTGAAAAATTGAAATTCCTTTGTATTGCATAAATTAAGATTGAAACAATGTTCTTATTCGATAGTTATTCTGAAATTGTGCTGATTCATTTGGACAGTTTTTTCCCATACTGAGTTACAGAAGCTGAGCCAATTCTAGTCTGTTACTTTAGATTAAATATGTTTTTTTCAGAAACTTTGTTGGAGTTGCTCTTTCTTATTTTATACTAGCTGGATTTCCACAAGTTTTGCTATTGTAGCTTAAAAGTGAGTGTGGTTCTTTGGGGCAAACCAATTCCTTGCCATAATCTCTCTCATTCTGAACTAAAATTGAAAAAGAAAAGGTAATAGGACTGTCTGAAATTGGATGATATTCAGTGTAAGAGATCTTTCAGGACATTTTCTTTGAGGAATGCTATATAACATAAAAAAAATTATAAACTCCACTTAAATATATGCCTTTTATTTTTTTTATATATTGAAATATGTTTAGATATTTGTTATTCAAGTTAACGTCCAACTGCAAATCATGAGTGACACTAGCTACTTAAGTTCCCCTTTATTCCAGTAGGAATTGTTGATATTCAGCCCTGCTGAGGAGTTGGCATGGCTCTGTTGTCAGAAAGACTTCAATATTGTAATAGAAAACTACTGAATGTATTCCTATGATCTGATTTTGAAACAACTCCTGCATTGTGTTCACTGACAAAAGAGTATCTGAATCTAGCCAAGATTTTTTAATAACATCTAACTTGATGCATTTTGAACTAAAAGAGCTTGTGTTGCTAGGCATCCAATTGGTGATGCATGGAAAAATTGTTCACTGAAACCGTAATATCAGCCTGCATGTACAATTCAGAAGTAGATTTTCTGGATGAGCATGAAATCTAAAACCCTGGAAAGACCCGTATATTTAGATCAAGTTTTATTTTCATTGTACCCACAGATACCATGCATTCATCATCTGATTTTGTTTCTTTAAATGAATTTGAGGGAAAGCTTTCAGCTTTTCAGCATGCATAAATTAAAAATTCATAATATCTATAACTTGTTTGCTGTAATCAATGTGGATTAGGCAGGTTTTACTTTCTATTAGAGAACAGAAATATTTTCGTCCACAGAAAATTAAAATATTATCCCAGGTACCCTCCATGGAATACGAAAACATTTACTATTTGAGGGTTTTACCCTATGACAGACAATACAGATCTTGCAAAAGCTTTATTCTTTCAGCAACATCGTATAGTTGACAGAGGGCTCTTAGTGATACATATAAAAAATGCCATTTACTTTTCAACGTTTCCGTAACATACTTTTCTTTCAAGAATGTAAGTACTAAAGAATTTTAAAAAATATATTAGTTTTACCTTGAGGTGTTTCCTGTGCCATTTGCTAGATATGTGTACCTACACTCACTGATTCCTACAGACTTCCATGAAAGTCTCACAGAGACCAGTTGCAGAATAACTTCATTCAGACAATGAACAAACAAACAAACAAACAAAAAGCCTAATCCAGTTGTATTTGGAATTTTAACATTTGTGGGGTTTTTTTGGTTTTGATTTAGTTTTACTTACATTTTTAATTCAGTATCCTGTAGTTTTCCCTTTTCCTGAAAGAATTTCATGTAGAAGCATGTGTTCTTGTTGTGGGAGAGAGAGAAGGGATATTTTTATTGGCATTTTAAGAATGTGGTACAATATTATAAAAGAACATTGAAGAACCTGAACCTTTTCTTTTTTTTAGTAACCAGATGGTGGCAACACAAAATCAAATAACTTCCAGTGAAGTCTTAATTACTAAAATAAACTTATAAAAGAAATATTTATAAAATATAAAGTATTTATATATATAAAATAAATTTTAAAACAATCACAGCAACAAAGAAATACCCACTCATTTACTTGGAAAACTGGATGGTGGTAACTCTGAAACAATCTTTATGCTTGGTCCATAAAACATTTTTTTCTTGGAAGAACAACTTTCAGACAAAGCTAGAATGAATCGGAGTTCTCTGATGATGCTTGCCTTTTTTTTCCCCCAAGATTATTTCATTCCAGTTGGAAGACGGTGAATTGCTTTGTGTACTGCAAGTACATAAATATGGTCTACTGAAAATATGGAGTTCCATAGACTGTGGCTCTTAATCTCTCAGCTGGAAAAGCTCCAGTGAAACTCCACCCATTGTTGCCTTGAGATTTCTTCTCTGTGCTTAGAAGTGGAGAGTGTTCAGAGGCTCACAGATGCATGGCCTTTTTTCATTAATATCTTTGAAAGAGGTCATTACGTTAACTTCCCTGAAAATGAAAGGTATCCTAATTCTTAAAACTTGGTACTTACAAGAAGTATATTCTTTTTGTTCTGTCATTTTGTACCTTTCATTTCTAGATTAAATTGTTAAATAGCAAAAGTAGCACACGTCATCTGAGCTTCTCCTGGAGACTTACCCTCTACTTAATAAGGGACAGAGAAGACATGCTTTACAACAGGATGACTCTCTCTCTGGAGATGGGCCTCCATAACCTTAACTAATACTTTTCATGCTTTACAGCCATCTGAAGCCAAGTGGATGTACACTGCGTTGTAGTGCTCAGTATACTATCAGTCTTTGCACCCTGTGACACAATGACTAGGCAGTATTTATGTCATATATGTGGGAAGAGCTGCTGCAGCCCTACAATAACTTTTAATTTTCTTCTGCTATAAAAACAAGAATGGCAGCAGAGAAATGATCTTTAAAAAAATTATTATCTAACAATTTAAAAATCTTTCCAATTTTCCTTTATTTTTAATAGCTGCTCAAAATTCCTTGAAAGGCAGTGTGACATTATCTTTGTACAGCAATTGCTCTCATTTAGGTATTTGAAGTTCATCAAAAAAATGAGGTCATTATGCCGAAGAAATTATCATCTCTATACAAAATAAACAGCTGAAAACAATCATAAAAAGCAAATAGCCCAGCTGGCTCAAAATAAGCCTTTGCAGAACTAAAACTGGATGGGTCCAAAACCAGAAAAGATTATAGGCGTTCTTATTGATAGTCACTGCTTACATTCCCTTGAAAGCTTTTTGCTTTCACCAAATATTGTTCAAGGCCACGTTGGATGGGGCTTTGGGCAACCTGGTCTAGTGGAGGGTGTCCCTGCCCATGGTAGGGGGGTTGGAACTAGACGATCTTTGAGGTCCCTTCCAACTCAAACCCATGATTATCTTGACATAAAGCTTCATTGTTCTTTTTCTCTGAATATAGTCCTTATTCACTTTCACTGTGCTGTAAAACTGGTTCCTTTCTTCTGAAATGGGGTTTTATATAATTATCCACTTAGATTATATGATTTACCATCTTTTAATGAAAGCAACAATAATATAAAGACTTACAGATAGTGGAGACTTTGGCAACCCATACTCTCAGGAAAACTTACACATATCATGTTTATGCTTCCACTTTTTCTCTGGTTTCCATTCAATTTCTATTCTCAATGCAGGACTATGATCATGATGTTCAAATGCCTAAGGGGTCAAGATCTAAATACACCTCTGTTTATGTCTTTTTTACATGATGTACTAAGACAGCTGTATTCCTTGGGAGCAATACATGTCCTGCAACCCAGAATGAAATATATTGGTGATGGAGGAAAAAAGAATGCCTTTTTTTTTTTTTTTTCTTCAGTTCAGGATGTTTCAGTGTAGCTGGATTTCCCTTTTCCCTATCTAGGAAATCATATTCCTCTATCTTTCTTGCTAAACGCTTGCATTCTGACCCAAGATTTCAGAGAAAACAAAGAAAAACCCAGCATATAATAGAGTAAAAAATCCACTCATCAGTGTGCTTATCCTAAGATGTTTTTGATAACAGAGTGGATAGAAAAGAGTAGAAACCCAGGACTGACCATAGCTTATAAGTCTAGTTGCCAGCAGCCATTAAACACTATGATGATAATGTTCACTATCATGAATTTCATATCTGTATTTATAAATGCCTCGTGTATTACTTATGTATATGTCATATCTTTGCATGAATTTCTGGAGTACCTTGTTCCATATTCATCTGTGAGATCCTCAGTTTTGCCATGTTGTAATTCACTGCAGTGTAGGAGTCACAGCAGCATAAAATTTAGGTGGCTTAGCAGTGGACCAGTCACAATGCTGTCGACAGCCTACAATATTTTGCTCTTCTGACAGTTTCCAAACAGTATCCACACATACTAAGGAAGCATACTAAGCTGGTTCAGAGAAGAATATGCTGTGTAAACTTGTATTCTCAATAGAAAAAATGCAGTATGCAGAAATATCATTACACTTTTAGATTAAATTAAATGTCATTTATATATGTTTCAGGGGTTTTTGTGTTGGGTGTTTTTTTAATTTTGATTTTAATATAGATCTAAAATTTCTGCTTTTTGTCTCGTTCTTTTTCAATATTTCAACGGTATAAAAATAATTTACTGTGAATATTATTTAAATTGCATAACTTTTTATAAATACAATATTGCATGTGTTCCAATCTCAATTTTTTGTGAAAACAAAATATAGTAAGCTGCTGATTTGCAGATATATTTTTTGCACATATTCATTTAAAGGGTTGTAATAGATTGCCTACAAAGACAAAATCCAATAGAAATTATATTTACTACTGTACCATGAAATCCAGAAATTATATGTAATGCAAAGTGATAGCTGGGATTTTTTTTTTTTTTTTTTCAATCTTACTATGTATTGAAATTCAATAATGTATCTGTCTTGCTTGTAAAAGGTAGTTTTTTGGTATACTAGTAGCCTAAATAAAGTGCATAATTTTAAATGTATAACATTTACTTTCGAGTAATTTTCTTCATAAAATAATTTTTTTGCAACTTTTTGTTTTGTCATGTCATAGCATGGTCCAAATTCACAACTAGGTGCTGTGGATTTCCTTAGTATTCAAGAGAAGCTACAAATATTGGAGAAGTCAATAAAAAGCAAACAATGTTACTGAGCTAACGGGGCAGTGTCATTTTACTGTCTTTTGCAGGATGGTTACATAGTAAATTTAGTAAAAGGAAGAAGGCCAACTACTTCAAATATGAGTCAGGTAGAGAGCGAATTACTGCTCAGTTTAGATGAAGCAAGAGCCAATGGACTGACAATCTGGTCAAACACAGGCATACTTTGAAAGACTTTTTCTTTCAGGAACAACGTGCAAAGCAGTTAAGACTTCTTAATATCCAGGGACATGTGGGGAAGTTTTTTGTTTTCCATATACTTTATAATTTATTTTCTGAAAGTACATAAAGAGCACACCATTTAAATTTCATTACCGTAAAACCAGATTGTTCCTTTACTTAGCCAACATAAGTAAAAGTAACCTGTGTGACCTCAGCTCTCTGGCTTTTATGGAACAATAATCATTTTGTGACAGAACCAGTTTGTAGGGTTTTCATATGTCCACCACAAAGAAAAATTGTATGTCATCTCAGTTTTATTATATCCATCAGCTGGCTGCCCATTTGTTGTGGAGTGTCTGCTGTGACATAGGGCCGTGACTCTATTCGGCTGTAATAGATTGCCTGTAGTGCATTCAGTGACTCTGGTACCTGTTGCTGGTTCTTTTTCCAGGTCAACTGGCTGCAGGTACATGTGAGATTGTTACTTTGGACAGAGATAGCAGTCAGCCCCGAAGGACTATAGCCCGACAAACAGCTCGCTGTGCATGTAAAAAAGGACAGATTGCCGGTACAACAAGAGCAAGGCCAGCCTGTGTTGATGGTAAGAAGCAAAGATCTATTCAATCAGTTTCTGCCAATACAAGAGTGGTGTAAACTGGTAGTGTCTCATAAAAAAATAAAAGCTCTATAGAAGAAATTTTCATGTGTCCCAACTAGTAATGGCAATACCATTGAAATTCCTCAAAAAGATATTACTGAATAATAGCATAGATATTTCAGTTACAATTTTTTAATTGGAATTTTCACTTTTGTTTTAACTTGATATGCAGTTGAATGTTAAGGGCATGGTGCTGTTATATATTGCATGTGATGATAGGATCAGCCATGAAATGGCATTCTTTTTTCCCCTACTTTTTATTTCTTATAACATTAAGAGCTACACTGCAAAAGAGCCTCAAAGGTTTTATGCCACTGGGAAGCTAATGTGACTGCCCCTGTGTGATAGTTAATGCTGTTGAAGAAAACACTGACACTATAGTTGGAATATAGTATCTGAATATACCTCACGTCCAGCATTCCTTCTCTCCTTAAAATGATGATTCTGTGTGATTCACTGCAGATGCAGTGATAGCATGCAGCTGGAAAACTGCTAACATACAGGGAGGTATGAAAATATTTCACTTTGAAATACTTTTTTGAGATGAATTTCTGTGTTACAGTTAAATAAGAAATTAACAGTGGGACAATCTTCATGACAGGTCTGCCAGTGCAAGGCTACTAGCAAGCATTCATGTTAAAACTGGAGACATTTTGAAAATAGTTGATGCAAAATGGTATATTTTGATCAAGGCTCAGCTAACAAAAGTAAAAAGAAGATGCTTATGTATAGAACTATAATAAATTCACAGATTGCCTTTGAATACTGACTGGTTTGAGTTCTCAAATAAAAATATTGCTGAGAACACCCTACTGTTGCCTCAGAATTTAGTCTTACCAATGATTATCAAAGAAGACAGCTCAAAGGAGATTTCAGAGCCTATCCACAGAGCTAAATATAGAAGATCATGCACATTCTATTTTTGCATTTTCCTTTCACTGTTTTTGGTACTCTGTAAGACAGTTTCTTAGCTGTCTCTTTGGTAATGTGATATGATACCAAATAATTCTCCTTTCCTGTTTTATTGCAAGATCATAAGACTTAATTGCTTAAGGAATGATTTTATTGTGTCATTTATAGTTGTTACTCTAGCAAAAATACTTGTTAGCAATTAAAAAAAAAATCAACATGTGTTTCCCATTTTAAAACAGCAAAGTTCTAAGAGAAAATATGAATTTCTCATCATCTGATGGGAACTAAGCACAATTTTTCCTCAGTCAGTTATGGCCTGTGGTGAGATTCCTTTGCTGTAACTTAGCTATCCAAAGTTAGTTGTCTAACCTAGTAACTCCATTTTTTCTGTATACCCAATGGAGAGCAAAAGGCACCTTCTTAGAGTAATTTATCTCATCCTAAGTGCCTAGGATAAATCAGATGTAGCACTCTCTGGTACTCACTGTTTCTCTGACTTGCCTTAAGACACCTGTGGTGATGAGATTTTAGATAGCTAGAAAGTACATGCCAGTAAGAAGACATGACTACACCTCATAGTCCAATTGCTGTATCTTAGGTTAGTTTCCAGGTATGAAAGGTTTGAGGTCATTTATTATTAGACTTTTTTTTTTTTTTTTTTTTCTCACAAAGAATGGCTGTTTCAAATTCTGCATTTGCTTTTGGGATCTATGGTTAGGTATTGTGTAATCAGAGCAGGTTCTTTATGTAAGACACCACATTTGAAAAATAAGTGGGAAGTTTATCAGTTAAAAAATAGAGCTTCCCATTAACTTACGTGTCCAAGTATTATAATTCATTTTTTAAAGCTTTTCTAATAAGATCTAATAATATGGTTCTTTATTATTTTGTGAAGTGTTTATAGTTAGGATGTTGAGCCCTTTGCTAAGAATGATAACTGCAAGACGTGTAGGACATGCTACTTAGCTTTCCTGGACACTGTTAGCGATGGTTTGTAATCAAAGCTCAAAAAGGTTAATGATACCTAGAACTGTATATTGAGTTCCAAAATTAAAATAAGGCACAAGCCAAATCTTTGATCTGTAGAATTTATTCATGAATGAAGTTAAAAAAATAGTTTTACATACCATAAACCCAATGATATAGGAAATAATAAATTAGCACTTTACCTTGTCTCTAATCTTCTGCTTGCAAATAAAGCTGGCAGATAAATTGGCCATTGACTAACAAGTATCTATCTTGTTATCCAGTTTACCAGGTTCATAGTTTAAAGAATACACACTGAATTTTTCCATACTCTTTATATTCATTTCTAGAATAAAGTGTTTCAAACACAGCTACTAAATGCTTTCTTCTGGACATGAAATCTACATAAACTTATGTCTGAGAAAAGCTAGTTTTGTCTCTGAAATTAAGTCAAATACTGGCAGTTTAGGAATGCAACAAACAAACTTTTTTTTTCTTTCTTTTTTTTTTTTTTTTTTCCCTACAGTAAAGAAGGCTATTTCACCTATGGAAATCTTCCATCTAGCAGGCATTCCATTTATTTTTTCTTATAAATCCCATTTTCCAAACAAACAAATAATCCTTCTCTGAGCTTTCTTAAATAGGACATAGAGTATTCTTTTGCAAATTTTCTTTATTTATATTATAGTTGATGTTAAGTTGTAATTGCTATTTGAGATTTCATTTCTGCTATCAAAAAGAAAAAAAAATGTCATTGGGCAGTAGTTTTTTCCATGCCAGTTTACTTTCCAAAGATTTGGTTCTTTTATTCTTTGTATAGTTTTGATTTTAATGAAATTATTTTTGAAGTAAAGGTAGCAGAGCTAGACCTTAGACCTTTAATAATTAATGCAAAGTCATTTGTGAAGGAAGCAGGCATAGTAAGCATGACCTGCTAACCTACTACCAAGAAAACATTAGCTAACAATTGTGTTACAGCTTCTGGTGAGAGAGTGTTGAAGATTCAGTACCAAAGCTGGTAATTTTTACTACCTTAAAATGCATCATGTGGTACCTGGCTACCATTGGCTCACTGTTTAATGGAGAGAAGTGCCTTAGAATATATTCAGTTATGCAGTATATTTCCTGGACCTCTGAAATGCAGGTGTCAATTATTGCAGCAAAAAGAGTAAGTAATTTAAGGGCTCTTAAACCTCACAAGCATTGTCTGAGATTGCACTTGTCAACGTAGCTCTTAAAGTAAGTCCTGAGCTGATTACTAAAATCCACTCCAATTTCCACTGCTACTTCAGCTAAGGTCTTTTCCTAAGAAATGAAAGACAGTATATGTCAGACAGATAAAAGTGGAATTGTTAAAAATGAAAATGCAGTGTTTAGGCCTTGGTCTGAGCAGACCATGAAGAACAGAGATTTTCTTGAAATGTTTCCCTGTGGTGGAGAGTGCTGATTTATTCTTAATTTTTTCTAGCAGTCTTTAAATATGGCAGATTGCTAATGTAATCTGAAAAAATGGCATCAATATTCACCCTGATTTCAAGCTTGATTTAGTGTTGATTACTTCATTCCTAAACCCACAAAGTCATAATGTATGTTTGGTATGTTTGGTTGTGATGTAATTTTTATTCATGAATGTAGGTTTTGTGATATTATGACAGTAGTTAGCCTGTACTTTTAGTTAAATTATTATTATTTAAAACTAGCATTCCCTAGTCCCTTTTTTGAGATCAAATTCCATAGCAATGACCTCAGGTACATTACTTTGATAAGATATTATATTTCAACATAGCATCTGGTTTATCACCAGAGTAATTTCCCTGCATGTCAGTCAAGCTTCATCAGTTTTTTCAGCTGCAGCCTGTGAGAGGTTGGAAGATAGCACTTACTCTCTATTTTTGTCCAGTACCTTCTCTAATTTAAACTTGTTTTAAAGAAAGTGACAAAAATTCTTTGTAACAGTGTGTGTACACGTGCACTCATGGTTTGTGTTCTTTCACAAGAATTGTATCAATCTGAAAATAAAATTTGTAATGCTGAAGCGTTTCATAGAATGCAAGTATATTAACCTGAGAAGAGTAGGATGAACGTTTAAATGTTCAGTAGATTCCAGTAATTCTGTCCAATATATATTTATAGCTCAAAAATAAACAGTAATTTTCTCTAGAAAATAGAAGCAGTTGATGAAAGGAAAAGTGGTATGATAGAAGTGGTTTAATTGCTTGAGAAAATTAGAATGGCAATCTTTAATTTGCTTACCTGAAGTCTGTGATTAGAAGATTCTCATGCTCTGGATTTCAGTTCTGGCTCCTTTTATGTCCACAAGGTGCTATGAAAAATCCCAGGACATTGATCCTGATATCCAAAATTCCTAACTTTGGAATAGCTCATGCTCAGGTAACTGAATTCAGAGTGTTCAGGCAATTTATGTTGTGAATCAAAGTTGTGTTTTGTGTTTGTTTTTTCTTTTCACTTTTTAAAGTTTTCATAAAATTTTAATTATTTTGCAAGCATTGTAATGATGTTATTTTGTATAGAATCTTAGTTAGTATAATTTGTTCATACATTATGATTAACATGCTTTTCAGTTGGTGCTGATTGATTTTGTTTAACACAGAAACTCAGGATCCACAAGGAAGCCACGCTAGTTTCGATCAATAATTCCCTGCTCTTCTCATTATCTCCAGGAGTCTACTGGGAGGTGTAGAGGTCAGAACTGATCATTAATAGAATCCTAGATCATGCGCTTGAAACAAAACTGCCTAATACCTGGAGAGCTTAATCATTCTAAAAAGTATCTTATCCATACTGGGGGGAAATAGGAAAAAAAAAGAGGACAATAATGATTTTCAGAAATGGGAATTTTAGTTTTTACATAATATTTCATATGTTTGTTAATATGCTATTTATATTATTTTATCCTGGGTTTATTGGAGATATTTGCAAATGTTTCCTCACTGTAAATATTATACATTTAACTTTGTTGCATTTAAGATATGTCAATTTAAAACAAGTAAAACCAAAAGACACAGCAGGATGCATATGAAATTAAAAGGAGACTGAATAATACCACGTAGACATTTTGCTGGGCCGGAAGCAGTGTACTGTGTAGTGTGGAAGATTTAAGTCTGGGAGGAGAGTGGGACTCTTTGACCATGAAAATGATCAGAGGGCTGGAGCACCTCTCCTGTGAAGACAGGCTGAGAGAGTTGGGCTTGTTCATCCTGGAGAAGAGAAGGCTCCGGGGAGAGCTTACTGAGGCTTTTCAATATATGAAGAAGGTTTGTAAGAAAAACAGAGGAAAACTTTTTAACAAGGCCTGTAGTGACAGGACAAGGAGCAATGGTTTTAAACTAAAAGAAGGTAGATTTAGATTGGACATAAGGGAAGAATTTTTTCATGACGAGGATAGTGAGACAAGTGTGGTAAAACAGGTTGTTCCATGAACAATGGAGAAGCTGTGGATGCCCCATCCCTGGAATTGTTCAAGGCCAGGTTGGATGGGGCTTTGGGCAACCTGGTCTACTGAAAGATGTCCCTGTCCATGGCAGGGGGGTTGGACTAGATGATCTCTAAAGATCCTTTCCAATCCAAACCATCCTATGATTTTATGATTTTATTTGACCCTGAGCAAATGATATTAATTGCATTATGGTGGTAGCAAAACACTTGGATATTCTGCTAGGTTGTTATGAAGTTAAACAGGTTAGAACATGTATTTAGCTTGCCTTGCTATTCTTCTTGAGAGATTGGAAAGAGTGACAGTTTAAACTGGAGAATATTTTGCCTGTAATGAACATTTTGGAAAAATTATCCTAATAAAATTCTGCTGGTTCCCTGGGATCTGAAAGACAATATCATCCATTCTCTGTTTTTCATTTCCCTATTTGCATAGAGAGCCCAGGTATCAAAAAACACTGACAATACTAACATTTCAGTTGTAGAATCACAGAAAAGGTTAGAACCTTCTGACATTATTGAAGAGTCAGGTACACTAAACAGTTAAACCCATTGAGTAGCCAGTTTGTAAAGAAGACCTTCTGTCTAGGAGATGTCTAGCAACCCTGCAAATTAAATCTCTAATACTTAATATTACTACTGAGTGAGAGGCCACATGGAATAGTAAAGAAATGTGTATGTGATGGTTTAATATTCGCATGGGAATATTCTGACTGTGGTCATGAGTTTAATTTCCAAAGAATAAAGCAAGTTTGTGTATAATCAAGGCTTTTAAACAATCCTAGAAGTTGTTAACTAGTGGTCATGCGTCTGTTACTGGTAGGATGTAATAATACACTGCAATATTAGAATATCTTTCAAGGAATGGAATAAACAATATTTTGGTCATTGCTTATATACCCTTATTTTAAGCTTTTAGTATGCCTTCTTGAGCCTCAACAGTCTTTAATTTTTCTTTTTTATTATGATGTATCTGAAGTGTTCCAAACACTGTATATGTTCATTTATGAAATAATCATTAGGTAGTCATCTTATGTCATACCTTAGAAAATTGATAATTTCTATTTACTCCTACCTAGAAAAAATTTTAAAAGAAAAAAAAAGGACGCTTAACTATATTTCTTTGCTTCAGCAGTGGGGAAAAAATAGCAACTATGCATTTGCCAGCACCATATGCATAAAACTTAGTTTTCAACATGGCCACAGCACCAAGGCTGTCAGAGTTCAAGGAGCATCTGAAGGATGCTCTTTGTTGTATGGTTTAGTTTTAGGTAGTCCTGCGAGGAGCAGGGTGTTGGATTCAATGATCCTTATGGGTCCCTTCCAACTTGAGACATTCTGTGATTCTATGACTGGACGTAGCGTAAAGATGCAGACCAAGATTTCATATAACGCTAGTGTTTTCCACAGAATAATTCATTCTTCAGCAGTCAGGTAGCAGAGAGTGAGTACTGATCACAGCTTGAAAGTCAGGCCCAGCATGGGTTTATGGGTTCTCAGGCTGAGTACTTACTTTTTTTTTTTTTTCTTTTTTGGTAGAGATCAACTGCTTCCTAATTGCAAGTAGATCTATGGGTCTCCTTCCATGTTCTAAGAAAGTTTATGGAGTAACAAATCAGGGATGTAGAGGAATTAGGTATAAATAATTATGCAGCAAATAATTGGCAGATTATTTTCTAAAAGATTCTGAAGGATTATGCACTGCAGATGGAGAGGAAACACTTTGGATATATAAAGGAAATAGATCTGGGATAAGGGTAAATAAAATGTAATTGAACATAAAATACTTTTCTAAGCCTTGTACCTATAACAAAGTGACCAGACTGGAATTACTTTTCACTCATAAGCATCCTCCTTTGAGGTTAAACCTGGCATCAATACACCATTTCAGGTTAAGTGATGGCTGTCTTTCTAAATGATAGTGCAGGGAAATATTTAGGAAAGCAGAATTTAATTATGTGATTTGGAAGGTGGCCAGGAACCGGGAGTTAACACTGGTACTGTTGCAAAGAGTGCTGAGAGAACTTTAATTGCCTCTAATGCTTAGTGCCTTGCTTTCACATTTCATCTGAAAGACAACACCTTCAGCCTCCTGGTGTTTCATTGGACGCATTAGTTCATCAGTGCTAACAGCTTCGTTTTCTTTAGTTCCTTGATGCTCCTAAGCAGCCACCCATGTAGTCTAATCCTCTTTCATCTACGTGCTCTGATGGCAGCTTCAGCACAGAAAAATGGTTGGAGGTTATGTGACATTAGATTGTGGAACAATTTTCTGAGGGAGTGGCCAGAAGCCTAATTACTACAGACATTTTAAATTGAACTAGACAAAATACTAGAGAACATATTATGCATTAGCATAAGTATGCACTGCATCACTGGATAGAGTATTCTGTGCTTGATTACTTGCGGCAGAGCACTACCAACAACCACAGCAGTCTGACTGCAGTGTGGTTCATTAGCTAACTTCAGGCAATAGGTCAATGTGATGTTCCTAAATTCAGGAGTTTGGTCACTCTAAGCTGCCTCTGCAGACTGAGATATGAGATGGGCATGTCAGAGGTCATGTAGTGGCATTATTGGAATTGCCTTCTGAAAGCTTCTCACTTTTTCTCTCTTACGGGATTAAAGGGAACATAGGATGACTAGCAGAGTAGGTTTTCTGCTTGAATGTAATGTGTGTAAACACTTCAGGCCATCAGCTGCTCAGATTGCCTTCTGGAAAAGCCACTGTCTTCACTGATTAGAGGCAGTTTAAGGAAAAAATGTAACATATTATATTACCCACTCTGCTTGTCATCCTAGGTTCTAGTTATCCCCAGAAGAGGGGGAAAAGAGAAACTTTCAAAACTCTTCATGTGCAAAGGTGGGCTTCTGTTAGCGCGACATGTTTGTCTCCAGTGAGTGCAAGAGAATATAGAGAGATGAGCCTTTGTAAATATCTCTACCGTCAATGAGTGAGAGAAAACTATAGCTAAATGACACTTCTGGCACTATGTGAAAGCAGCATGGTCAAGGAGTACTTCCCCCACCCCTGTAAATAATCTCATTAAGCATAGAGAACTATAAACGGAGAAACAATATGTTTCATGAAAATGAATGAAGAAAGACTGTAATACAGTTAGAAATGGCATTTTAAAGCTATATACTCCTTTATTTTTAACTTACCTTAGATTTAATATCTGTGATGATAGATGGTGTGTCAGAAGACTCCTAGAAAATTTTAGACTTGATTGCTAAATTAGTGACAACATTAATAGCATTACTACATCCAGCACCTGGAACAGAGTAGTTAATGCTAGGCATTTTTGTATGCCTCTTTCAGAATACTCTGCATGGGGCTGATTCAGAGAAAATACCCTCTTTGAAGACAGAACCTAAAGCTACCTATTTAAGGTGAGGCAAAGGAGTTGGATTTCCCCTGCTTTTAAGGGTTGAGGTCATACTGCAGGAGGAAAAAAAGAGTTTGTGGCATTAAAGCTGGCATTTTTCATATTATAAATAAACATTAGGTATGACTGTATTTATGTGCAAAAACTTGTTTTGCTTATGTCTTACAGTTGTATTATTTTTACAATTTCATAGGCATGCAAAATGCTTCATAAGCAAGTTTCATACAGTCCTAGACTGAAAGCATTTGCAGTCTAATGACAGGCTGAGTTCTGGTTTGTACAGCTATACAAAGAAATAAGGATATGCTTCTTTTTATTAATTATGCAGATCGTGGGGAGTAGGATAAGGAGAAAAGCTCTCAAACTTCTTTGTACTCTCAGATGAGGTGGAAGTGGGAAAGTGAAATTTCCATCAACTTGTTTCAGAGTATTTCTTTGAGACTTTCAGTCTTTCCTCTAGCATCCTTACTAGGAGGGCATACATAGCGGACCTCCACCCTTGCTCATCGCTTTTGAGAGGGCAAGGTTAAGCTCCAATTGAAAGTGAAGGAAGAGGATATACAACTAGTCAAGGTGGGACGCTAAGGATTAGGTAGGAGGGAAATGAAAAGGGATGAAGGAAAGAATTGCCTCTCCTTAAAGGAGAGGAAAGAGATGATATCAGAACTAGGCTGTAGTCAGCAAGAGGAAAGGTGGTATTGTGAAAGCAAACATGACTTTGACTTGGTGCGAAGCAGAGTGATTTACTGTGAAACAGACTCATTTCAAGGGAGAGTGGCACATAGGACAAGAAGGGAGCAGAATACATGAAATAAAGAGATGCAGTACAAAACTCAGGTAAGCCTGAAGGTGATAAGAATTTTCTTGTCCTTTCCATATTTTCTAGAGCTTACAAAAACTACTTTTTGTAGTGAACTCCGTGAACTCCCATGGTAAATTCACCTTACATGAAGAAATAAATAAAGCTAGCAGTTAGCAACCTCCTTGGGTCAGACACACCTTCCAGCCAATTAATTCCCACTTCCTTCCCTGAACCTCTTCCTCCCACAGCAATCAATAATTTTTTTTTTCATCACTGAGGCTTAAACAGAATTGGACAATAGCTTTGATGGGCTATGTGTTAACTAGGAGGCATGCAGTCTTCTCCCCTATACTCCATATTATACTCCAAAGTTATTCAATATTTCCCTGTGTCCTATGTCATGCACTGACTTTCCAACCTTCATGCCCAGTGCCATTGCTGCACCTCTTTGTTCAGTACCTTTATGCTACAGCAGTGGTGTTCCTCTGCCTCTCTGACACTGCGCTAAGCAGTTATTGCTGTACATCACCAGGGCACTCAGCACAGACCCACCTCCAGACTGTCTCCAATGCTCCGTAGAATGTAAATCTCCCCCAGCCCACACAGTGTTCCCACATAGCTCCCCACTAATGTTCGCTGATTTGATGACGTGTGGAGGGGAAGGCGTGAACTGCAGGACCAACAGAAGGGAAGCAGTCAAGCCATGGGGCAGTATTGCTGAAGCAGTGCATTCTCAAAATGAAAAGGTAGGGGTTCAGGGAAGATACTGCTAGTATGGAGTAAAGCAAAGGCAGGAAGAGACATTGTGACACAGAGCTGTGTGATATAGAGTGGTTGGAAAGAGCTAGAAGAGGGAAGAGCAGAAGACAAAGAGATTGGAGAGAGTGAGCCAGGGCAGTACAGAATGAAGTCAGCTCGAGGGCTAGAATTTCCTCACCTCAACAAAGAGAAGACGTAGCAGTCTAGACAGTGCATCACAATGGAGAAATAAATTATTATTTGGGGTAGAAAAAAAATAATTTTTTTGGAGTATTTCAGATAAAGAATAGAACTGATTTGGAGTTTGAGTTAAAAAAAAAAGTCTATGATTTGTCTTTTCTTCAGTTGTAATAGGATGTTTTGATGAACTGACTAGCACTGGCATTGCAATAACAATAGCCAAAAATCACCTGTTTTCTATCCAATTATCATTTTAAATGTTTTCCTTTATTACTGTTTTGCTGTTTAGATTTTAAATATCTCCTTTAACAGTCCTACATAATTGGAAGACTCAGTCCTCCTAACCTTGAGAATAATCAGCTTTCTTTAAATATATTTTTAGAGTTTACTATATCTGGGGTATATGTAATACAAATTAAAAGATTATAAGAACAGGCTCTTTGGTAACATAGATGTCTTCTACATGGAGCAGCAAGCATATTTTAAACTTCAGGCTTCAGCTTTGCCTGCATTACTGAATTTTTAATTTTGCTAAGCATAAAACATTGAGTGTTTGCTAAGAATACTGACCAGTTCTGACCAGCTTTTTTAAAGTAGTTACTTAGACTCAGTATTTGCATTCTTCCTTTAACAGCCTTACGTCAGAATACTTCAATTTTGACATAAGTTTTGAAAGTCTATTCATTATATACAAGTATAAAGCCAAGGGAAATTCCAACTTTGGAGTGTGAAAAGAAGGCTGGAGCACTAAGCGTAGGTTGCCGCATAGCCCTGCCTATGCTGTATATGAGCCAGACTCAGTGTCAGCTGCTTACATGCACTGACATGTCCTCCCTCTGTTTTACTGTGTGGTCATGTGGGGGTGATACCTGGTGGATCCCTCTAGAAGGGCCTGTTGTCTGCATGAACAGCATCAGCAATTTGTGTCCAGCTGGAGTTTAAGCTTCTTTGGTAAGCCTAAATGTTTCCCATAAAGCGTTTGGAACCCAATTTTAATGTGATACAACTTTGTAAAACTGGCTCAGGTATGCACCATATTTTAGCTAATAATCAAGGTTTTCTCTGTGCCTTTCATCTCAGAGGACCTCACTCCCACAGGTGTCTGTTTGTCTCTTAATCTGTATTTTTGTACAGTCTCTATCTGAAGTTCAGTTTTGAAATGCAGACAGCTTGGTTAGTAATTTCAGCTTGCATGTTGGCAGCTCTCTGTTGAAGTGGTGGGTAGCAGGCAGATAAACTGCCAAAGCATACTAGCCTCACAGTTCTGGGGCAGGACGAGATCCAGGTTTAGAATAGTGGGGTAGGTCTTCACTGTTAGGAAAATACTACTAGACTTTTAGTACCAGATTTCCTGAAGACCAATTCTTAGACTCTCTATGCAAAAGAACTGGGTTTTGCAATTTTGCATTTGTCACACCTCAGAAGTGGAAGTCTCAGTCTGTATGAATATTTTAAGTATCTGACCTCTGTTCATTTTGATTCAGATCAGAATTTAATTATTTTGTGATTTCACTATCATACATTAAAAAGTGCTGTGTTGGTGTTGGCTTCCTTTACTGGTGATATGAACTGCGTTATCTGCATTTGTTGGTAGCATCGGGTACTGGTCTAGCACATATTTGTGTATTCTTATGGGTAACGTAGAGTTCAGCTAGTTTTGAACCTCCTTGCACATTATAGAATGTTTTACGTATTTAGAAACAAAATGTATATGCTGGGTTTCATGCTGCCTTCAGTTCTATAGGTACTTTACAGAGCATAAGATTTTATTTTGTGGTAATTATATGATGTTTTTCAGATTTACCTCTATGTTAATTTTATATATAGTTTTTATATGAAAATAGTTTTATGTATAAATATATGGTAAATATAAAATCCTTTTCTATTACTATTATTATGTGGCATTAGAATGAATAAATTAGAAGCTGAAAGGCCAAAACATAAAGCTCTTCCCCAACAATTAGTGCTTCTGCTACAAAATTACTTGCCTGGTCGAGGATGACTTTGCAAGTAAAAAAGTCGCTAAGAGAGAAACTGGACAGTATCGTTAAAAGTAACCTATCAGTTGTAATTGTCCTAAGCTGTTAATTATACCCATGAGAGTAGTTTCCGGGACAAGCCAGAGGACTCAAGTCAGGTTTAAACCCGTGTAAGAGGCCATCCATCTATTACAATGGCTAAACTAATTTATTATGAATTAAGTGGTGCCAGTTCTTTGTGTAGGAAATTCTAAAATGACATTGTGTCCAGTGTGCAAACAAAGATTATGGAAAGGTTTCTGTACTTGAAGTAGTTTTTGCTTCTCTTTAAGATGTTGAGGACTATATCTGGAACATGAACATAAGTTTAGATCCTATTATAGAATTAATAAAAAAGCCTACTCAGACAGAGAGACATGATTCCTATCTTGAGATTCTTACAAGGTTCACATACTTTAACCTCTTAGTCAAATTAAGAATGCTATTGAAGCTAATGAACCTGTTTCCTTGAATTTGAATTTACTGGATCAGTATGCTTTTGGATAGACAGATATAATAAAAAAATGATGGAATCAGTGCAGTGACAAGCTTCCCGTAAGAAAGAAATTTGGAGAAGAGGTTGAGATTCATGTATAAAATAATTTGAATTCTGAAATTCTTTGTATTAATGGTTTCCATTTATTAATTTTTATGGCTGTTACTTTAGATAGTATACTTTTCACTGTAATCTACTAATAATCTACTGCAGGCTTTTATTTGGTATAGGGAGTTTTATATGAAAAACAATATGTATGCATACCTGTGAAACCTTGGACCACTTCTGGATCTAATGTTCTGGATGAATTTGGGTGAAAAACAGAAACAAAAATCAGAAAAAAAAATGCTCTTTCAACTGTGAGATTAATGAAACTTTGTTTCCTCTAGGGATGTCACCTTCAACTCTATATCCCTGCTACAGTAATACTAGATCCCTACCCACGCTTTTTACTCTTCCAAGTTCACAATAGTTTGTTTCCGAAGACATATTTCATTTGGACAAGTTATTTCTTTCTCCCTCGTGTGTATTTATGTCTGTTCTGGCAAAACACCAGAGTTAACTCATGAAATTCTCACTTTTTCTAGATTTTCATATAGATATGCTTTTCATGGAGTGATTTAGGCTATGTAATGCTACAGAACAAGCCACATGGAGTAGGTTTTGGCATACAGGTGAAATGGACTGCACGTGGGAAATGCTGCAAATAGCAGTTTGTAATCTATTGGTTCATGTAAAAAGAGGTTGCGTAAAATCAGCACATAAAGAAAAATAAGCACATTAGAAGACTCAAAGTAACTTTTTTTTTAAGAATCAGTATACAAAGGTGAATACTGGAGGAGCAATGATAATTTAAATTTTTTATACGAACTGGTTGTTTACAACTTTACAAAGCAGCATTTCTAACCACTTTTTACTTGAAAAAATTACACCTTGTACCTCCTGGTTTGAAAAAAATTGATGGTCTTGCTTACACTGTAATTGTGAATCACCCTATTGAAGTCTGGATGAACAGTTTTCTCAGAGTATGTAGGTCAAATGAAAGATTTGGGGTGTGGCTTCTGTTGTGTCCTTAGCTTTGCATGGGATGTCAAGCCAGAAAACTTTTGATTCTGGCTCAGGTGAAATTGTAGCTGAAAATATTCTCTTTCAGTTCTAATGCTAAGGAAAACTTTAAATATTTCTGATTCAGTTTATGTTTTAGAAAAAAAATTAAGAAAATATATAACTTTTTTTAAAAAAATTATTTGCTGTCAGGTTTGACAAATATTGCACAATATTCTAAAATCTTGTTGTTCAGTTTTGGTTGAAGAGAAAAGAATAGTTGAGACTGCTTTTCACTTTGGGTTGGATTCTTTTACCTACTCTGTAATTTTTTACTTTTACTGTGCCATGTTAACATAAGGTGTTTTTTTTCCTATGAGTTTGCTTATTGAAATAGTGAAAAATAGCATTCCTGAGCCTTTGACCTTTGGGTTCATATCATATTATAATGAGATTTAGAGGTTTTACATCCTGCCAGTGTGCTTCTCCTAGCTTCCTTTTTCAACCTCATTTTTTAGTCTTTTTGAAAATTATGGAACTTTACTGAAATATTAATTTGTGCAATATTTAAGACAAATTTTCTATTATTAAGAATACTACACCTACATATTATATTTGCCACAGAGAAGTTCTTGCTTTTTATTTTTATTTTCCTATAGCATAAAATGTCCTGATTTTCTGTACTGACAAACAGTTGAATAAGATATTTGAGCCAAAATGATAAATTGCAGAAAAGTTGTGCATAATATTTTAAGCACAGGATATCTTTTATGAAAATACATCAGGGTAGATATATACACATGATAAGCATTAAGAAAAAAATAGGGTAAACAGATTGAAATTACAGCCATATAAAATGCTTGTGATGTCTGTGAAAGTGAGGTTCAAGAAAATAATGATAATATTAATAAGCATGTACAGTAATATATAAAAAACAGATTGATATTAGCACACTCTTTATCACTGGAATTAAGGCATTTGGGTGTTTTTTCCCCTCCTAGACTGTACCTTCATGATATAAAGCCAAAACCGCTTGAATAGTCTTTAAAAGATGTTACCAATTTAAAATAAAAAATAAAAAACTTTAGTTATTCATGACAATGGAGCAGACACTCCTTTCCCTCTCTTTTCCCTATCCCTCGCCTGCCCAGGTTTTAACAGTAAAGGCTTCTGCACAGTACTGGAGTATGCTTTCTACAAAGTTATTTGTGTCCCAGATTTGTTGAGTCTAAGTACTGTATGATATCAGCTAGAAAATGGGCCCTGGTGTTTGGCAATCTGTAGCCTCGATAACCATCTGTGTCCATAACACTTCCATTAATAGGATGTGCTATCCTCATACTAGAATTTCATTACGCTGCAGAGGCAGAGTGGCTGAGTAAGTAGAGATAACTAGTAGCTTATAAGAGTTCCATTAAGAACAGTTGTAGACATTTTGAGAAAAATAAGGCATAACTGTCTTTGAAGGCCTTCCCTGTTTTCTGTAAGATATTCAGTAGCTACTGAAACCAAATTTTTATGGGTTTTTTATATGTTTCATAGGGATTTTTTTATCTACCAAAGTTTTTTATCATTGCTTTCAGTAGACCAGTACTGATTTTCATTTCAGGTGTAGATTGCATAGCTACCATTTTCTGGAAGTCATTCAATAGTACAGTTGCAGATATAATCATGAATACAGATCTTTTCTGAAAATGGAGTGTTACTGCTACATCTGTATCAATACTCCATCAACCTAACAAGAAAATAAGTCTTTCCATACCCTTACTCAAAAAAATCTTTGGACTGGGAGAGTCCAGTTCAGTAGCCTATTTACATTAGTTATCATAAATGCATTTTAGGAAGAGCAATGATGTGTTCATAATTTAGTCTACCATTGTTTTGTTATCCCATCACCAAAAGTGTGTCACATCCTGTAGAGCAAAATGAGACCAGGTTCTGGGCAAAGGCTTTGACTTCTTAGGTGAGTTACAACGAGTAAGGTTAGAAAGAAAATGGGTGCATTTTTTGGCAAGATTCTTGTTGTTATTGTTGCTCATGGCTGCCTTGCTAGTGCATAAGGACAAACAATCACAGTCCTTTATTATGCTGAACCCTGTAGAAACTCAAAATAGTAGTTTATCCCTGTCCTGAAGAGTTAAAGAGAAAGAAGATGAGGAAAGGGCCAGAACTTACTAGACAAATCTTGAGATCAAATAATCTTGTTCCAATTTTGTTCATTTCTGTACGGTTGTAGAGGAATTAAGTTCTGCTCAGAGATGGTAGAGCTAGATGATAAAAATTTGTGAAAATTTTTGAAGCGTGCATAAGAGAAGGAAGAGTGAAGGACTTCAGAGCCTGTCAACACAGAGCAGAGGAAGTCCTAGCATCATTTTAACGACTTTTTTGAGTGTCCAAAGATCTTTTCTTTGCTGTATACATATTTACTTCTGTTAGTTTTAGGATATTATCCTAGACTGTAGTGTTTTCATGATGTTTACT
This sequence comes from Balearica regulorum gibbericeps, assembly GCF_011004875.1. Lineage (NCBI taxonomy): Eukaryota > Metazoa > Chordata > Aves > Gruiformes > Gruidae > Balearica > Balearica regulorum. The sequence goes on from NC_046184.1 coordinate 19,104,609, forward strand.
TTTTAGGGGGTGGTGGTGTTTGGTTTGGTGGTTGTTTTTTTTTTCTTTAGTAATGTTATTGGATGCTGGACTACTACATTTTTATGAAAAGAAGTAAGAGCATAGAAGAAAGAAGGAAGACAGAGTGACATAGAGGATGAGCAGAGGGTGGAGACAAGGACAAGAAGCTAAATATTGTGGCCCGGTTAAGTAAAATTAGAGGTTGTCTAATGAGGTGAATCAAAAGGCAATACAGAGGAACTGAATAATTGCAGTGGTAATAGCACACGTTTCCAAGAGAGTAAAAGCTGTAATTACCTTTGAATCTAGCTGAAAGAAAAAGAACAGGTATAGATTCACCTGTAGATAGAAACAGAAGCCCATTTTGTTCTCATATTTGTAATGGATGGGAGAACCTCAACCAGGGAGGTGAAACAGGGGAAGTCAATATTGTGTACATCTCTGAAAATATCCCTACTTTTGCCTTCCATTGAGCTGCTTTTTAATTTCTTTTTGTAAGAGCAGTGTTTCTTTTTACCCATAATGCATGCTTCAATCAGCTGGACTAATTAATCTCCTGAAGGAAGACATTAGTGAACTAATAAAGTTAGTCATGTTAGTGCAGCTCCAGAGTTTCCTCATTTCTGGCCATCCTTTGTGTAAGTCACTTCTTCAACCTTACACACTTTTCTCACACACTCATTAACAGATATTCATCAATTATTCATCACCTTATGAAGAGAACCAGGAAATACTACCAATTGTCTAAAATACAAGATAAATATCCCTGCTAACCAAAGAGTTACTTGAAATCCAAATTGGTGCAGGACTTTTCATTTCTTTTCACCTTGTGTTTGGTGACAAAGAGTTTTCACAGTTTTACTGATGAAAACTTCTTGTGCAAGTAACTGTTGTGCAGAATTTTCTTCAGCTACTTCTTTCTCCTATTTATCTTGGGTAGACTGTTCAGACCAGGGTGATGTTCTTCTTTTGTTGCCAACTACTTAATAGATAATCATATTTCTAAAAATAATCTTAATTAAAATATGAATAAATCTGTTCCTAGTTGCTTGGGTAGTAGGACAAGGACATTATAGATAATGTTTCCATAGACAAACATCTTGTTACCCCCTTTTTAATCTCCTCTGTATGCTTTATATATATGTATTTTATATATATATTTTGTTTAAAAAAAAGTGGATCAGTCCTGAGCTTCATGGGACAAGGAGAGTGGATGGAGAGTTTAGGGTTGAGGAGACTGTTCAGTGTAAGGATGGGGAAAATAGAAGTTGTGATACTAGATTTCTCATATGGAGAGACAGGTAATTTAATAGAAAGTAATTTACAGTTTTGCCATAATGAGAGAGGAGTAACATCTCACATCTGTTTCAGAGTAAGTATTTGCTTGCTGATAACTCTAGAATAGTTAATCAAATGCTAAAATCCATTATTACTCATCCTTCTGCTCCTGTCATAATACTGACTAGTGATCTTGTCAGGAGTTATCAAGTAAATTCACAAAAATCTTACCAGTGACAAGTGAAGGGTGATGTGACCAGTAAGGGTCATATTATATTGGCTTACAAGACAAAGTAAGAAGATGGCAGCTCTGTGCAGTTCATTATCCTGTTGTGCTGGAGGGAAGGGAGCCTAAAAGGGCAGCAAGTATTTAGCAGTACCCTCTGAGCTCTGGTAGTCTCAGACACTTACTGGTGAAGAGACTGCATCTTCCCTTCCCTTTCCCTTTCCCTTTCCCTTTCCCTTTCCCTTTCCCTTTCCCTTTCCCTTTCCCTTTCCCTTCCCTTCCCTTTCCCTTTCCCTTTGACCCTGAGGGCTTTTTCTAATAGCTGCTGTTGAACCCACATACAGTTGGGCCTTCATAATATCTTCAGCCAATTAGTTCAAAGTTGGTTTTGTCTGGAAATTTTATATTATGTCCTTAGTTCTTTTATTGTGCGTTGTTGTAAGCCATGGTTCGCTTTTCCTATGGCACTCATAATTGTGTGTGTGTGCACATATATATGTAGTGTTCCAGTATATTAGCTTGTTTAATTTGTCCTCATCAGGTGTTCCAGTGATTTGAACCTCTTTGAACCTTTCTGTTCAACTGTATCTTTTCAGTTTTAAAACTGCCTAGGTAGTATGGCTTATGTGCCTTCGTAATGGTGGGCTTTTTTTTTTTTTTCTGTTTTGTTCTCTGTTCTTTTCTTAGTAACTTGTATCATTCTGCTTCCAATTCTGACAGCTACTGAGCGCTGGGTTGATGTTTCTTTTGAAACGTTTCTAGTTTGATTCCCAGATCTCTCTCTGAGATGATAATAGCTAATTTAGAGTACATTCCTGTATATCTATAGTTAGAGCTGGGTTTTTTTTCGATGTGCATTGCTTTGTTTTTATTGATATTGGATTTCAGCTGCCATTTTATCATCTGGTTTCACAGCAGTATAAGATCTCTTCGGAGCTCTCACAATTTTCTTTCTACCACTCAGAATAATGTATTTTCATCAGCATATGCACCTCACAGTTCCAGCTCAGTAAAAGCTGCAGCGTCACAACTTCCCGATTGTTGGACATTCTGATTCCTGTTCATCTGTATTTTGTCCTGGTTGTTAGCAAACTTAATACTAAACAAGCTTTACAGTTGTGCTGTTTTGTCAATGTAAGAAAGATTATTAGACTTCAGGTTATCCTTGGCTTTTTTTTAATTTACTTTTTCTGATCTCTGTGTTGCTTTGTATGGCAAGGATGCTAAAAGCAGAGAGAACATAACAGTGATAAGGTAGTTTACTTAACATAAAGAAATAACAACATCCCCTGTTGTTTGAAAGGGGAGATTTCTGAGATGGGTTGGGAATTATTGCCAGTATATCAGCCTTACATCTCCAGAATCAGATCTTTTTTCCAGTCTGGTGTCAATTGCTGTTGGAAAATTTCTCTTCATTGTAGAATAATCAGTTGACTATGCTGACCAGTATTTAACCTGATGGCTTTCCACATTAGGATTTTTTTCTTATTCTCTTTTCTGTTTTCTTTTTTCCTCTTCCTTTTTTTTTCCCTTGTCATTTTTCTGTAATGTAAGTTTTAATTTATTGCAAGCTCAAAGGCTATTATGATTATCAAATGGTTGGAAATGTAGTTGAGGCTGCCTATAACATATAATATTAGTTCATGCAATTTCACACAAAAAACATGCACAACTTGTTTACAAGAATCCTTAACCCTTAATAAAAATTCTATACCCAGCAATTTGTTACTTACAGCATGAGACCTAATTCAAAACCTTGCAAGTCAAGGTTGTTTCTTTTCTGTTAAATCAAAATACACAGAAACAGTAGGGTGGTTTTTTTTACCATCAGCAAAGTTGTAAATGATCTCACAATCTCTTAAGTGCCTGTGTAAAATAATTAACTGTAAATCTGAGCTTCTAACAAAAATTACTTCTGACCTCATATCTTTAATACGGCATGTTGTCATGTTTGAAACAAGCTGATGAGACTAAAAAATTACTTTTTCAGTTTGTTTATTTTGGGTTTTGTGTGTGACATTTTAAACAACTCTTGGAAATCACCTGTATAGAAAATAAATAAAGTTTTTTTATTACTAAGACATTAAAACATATTGTGGGATAAGAAATTAAAAAAAAAAAAAGGTTAAGTTTGGGAATTCATAGTCTTAAAAAATCTTACTTCCTTGGCATCTTAAACTTTTGGGGTTTATTGTTACTTATTTTTGTATTATTTTTTAATCTAGATTATACTTTTTTTTTACATCTGTATTGTAGAAGAATATTATTTTAATTCTATTAGCTTAAAAAGGCATGTTTTATAGATATATTACAGACTCATTCTTCATTATTAATGGATTTTTTTGCACTCTTTTTTCAGTTTTTTTTGGATCCTAAGTGCTTTTATGTTCATTACTGAATTAGTGTTACATGTTGCTGAAGCTTTGAAAGAGAATATAAAACCTATTACTTTTGAGGCATCATCATTCACTGCTGATGATTAACAAAGATTAATAGTATTTTAAATTATAATTTAATTAGATCTATCAAATAATTCAAACAGGAAATTAGTTCATATATATGTATACAGTTAATGTAATTGAATGTCAAACTCATTATATGGTAGTATAATTTTGCCACATTTAGGGTAACTTTAAGAAGAAGTACTTGAACTAGTTGGCATTTACAGCACATGTAATGTCTCTGCCTTTAGGCATAGCCTAAGGCGTAGAGCATTTTTAGCAAGTGGAACTCTAATAGAATCCATTTTCATAAATAAAAACAGAATTTAAGTTATTCTTCCCAGGGATTAGCTATCTGGGACTATTCAGGAATGTATTTATATTAGTGTTAATTTCCTTAGCATGCTAATTTGATTTTATTTCACATTTGTATGCTCAAGTACCAAATCCTCCAGGACCATCCCTATGTCAATCAGCACATGCAAATACTTTCTTTTGGTTCTGTTTAAGCTACTCTTGAAAGAAAATTAGAGAAGTAGATCTGTAAAGTATTTCCAAGGGATTTCACTTCTCAACGGTTAGCTTTACGTTTGCTATCCATATTAACAAAGTAACGTAGTCACATATCCCTATAAGCTTATCTTAATTTTACATATGATGTTAGAAAATACGAGTCTCTTAAAGCATTATTAAAATAGCTTACTTTTCATAGCTGATAAGAAATATTAGTCCCTTGAATTTTCTTCCAACTATTATGTCCTGGTAGGAATCCATTCACAATCCTATTTTCCAGCAGTGGGGATGATTTGGACAGGGCACAGTTAGGTTTCTGCTTGAACATGAGTCTGGATTTCAAGCAACTCTTTGGTTAGCAGATATATTTCTTTTGTCTTTTAGGTGACTAGTGGTATTTCTAGGTCCTCTTTATAAGATTAGGAGTAGAAGATGAATGTATGTTGAGGGAGGTATGAAAAAAGCAGCAAAGGTGGAAGAATTAACTTTTACCAAAGGTAGTTGGGAGGAATAGAGATTTGGAGTCAATTTTGGAGACAGAAGGAAAGAGACTAGCAGCAGAAGAGGTAGACAGCATAATGTAAGAGAATGGTATGTTTAGAGGATGTAAGTTAGAAGCAGAAAGAAAAGGAAATACAGCATAGGAAAAAAAAAAAAAACTAGGAAAAAAATGCAGTGAACTGTTTTAAATATAGTTAAGTCAATAAAGATAAATGAAGGTGTTCAAAAAAATAAGATGTAGTAAGTCACATACATAAATTCTGTGTAATACACTGGGCCTGTTCTTTCTAGAGTTTCTGTTAGCATCCCTTAGATGCTTATGAGCTCAATGAGTGTGCAAATAAGACATGGATTGATGATGTATTAGAGCTAAAAGCATAATAAGGTGAACACCAGTATTCTGTTGCTGTGAACTGCAAAACATAGGGATTTAAAAGCTTCACCCAAGGGAATGGTAATGCAGTTATTTTCATCTTTTCCTTCAGCATTTCATTGTATAATAGCTCTTAGTACTTCTTGTTCTGCAAATAGACTTTATGTAGATTTTCTGAAGATCGTCTTTGCTATATACAAGTCCCCTGTGTAGTTTGTCTTCTTTAAAGAGTTGGTGCCATGCCTGTTTCTCTGACTTCTGTTCCAAGCCTGCATCCCAGACCCAAGACCCGCGTTCTGCACTGTCTCCTCTGAGTGTGCAGATAATCCAGTTGACCACAGCTTGAACTCCTGAATGTGTGCCTCTGAAGGTCAATCAGAACTATCTTGTAATTTTCTGGATTATTGACCAAGACACTGCAGTTTCTTCTGTGTTGTAGTGTGTGATGTTTTCATGACACATGCATGTCCCCAGCTTCAGGCAGTGGTCCTCCCAATGAATTCCTTATTTCTCACATGATTTATGACCTGGAAGATGTTCTCAATATAAATTATTACTTTTGAGTTTTCTAGTGAAGCAGGGAGGAAACTTTTTTTTCTAATATGTTTTTAGTTCACAGAGGAAAAACAAAGTCCTTCACATTATTTTTTTAAATTTTATAAATAGATTTTAAAGATTTCTCTTATTTTGTTTCCTTAAAACATCCTGTAACTTCTTCAGAACCAGAAAATTCGATAACAAATCTGTTTATCAGTAGAAGTCCAATTCTGCCAGAGTATTAAAGGAGACCTTTGTCTGAGGAAGCTCATGGCATTTGTTCATTAAATGAAAACATTTTTTTCAGTTATGCTTCTATAATCTTTGATCTCTGAAAATAATGAAAGATGAAATAACTGTACAGCG